>NC_133351.1:20670666-21004000 GCF_030506205.2 Paramisgurnus dabryanus
TTGACCGGTTAACGTTGATACGGTCAACCATCGGTCAAACGGTCATCGGTTAACATCCCTAATCTGGTATTAAGATGCTTTTTGGTCAATCGGATCATGAGTGGACGAGACACACACATTCATGTTTACATCTGATATTGTAATTAATCTCTTTTGTACACTTTTGTCCTGATATTCTGTGGGGGGTTTGTGGGCAAGTCACTCTGCTGTCATTAAAACATGAATCGTTTAATCCGTACAAATGCATTTTCGATTGCCTCTGCGGGAGTACTCACACTATCCAAACCGCGCTCAGGCACATTTGACTTAGTGCTGCCTCACGATTAGTCGTGACTAATCGCTTGCAGAATAAAAGTTTTTGTTTACTTAGTATGCGTGTTTGTACTGTGTATAATAATTATGTTTATATAAATACACACACATACATACATGTATAATTTTATGAAAAAAATATATTTATAATAAATATTTATATATACCAGGGGTAGGGAACCCTGGGTCCTGGAGGGCCACTGTCCTGCACAGTTTAGTTCCAACCCTAATCAAACACCTGAAAATCCAATCAAAGTCTTCAGGATTACTTGGTAATGAAATGCAGGTGTGTTTGATCAGGGTTGGAACTAAACTTTGCAGGACAGTGGCCCTCCAGGACCCAGGGTTCCCCACCCCAGGGATGGGTATCGTTAAGATTTTAACGGTATTACTACTCTTACCCCGGATTTCCACCGACTGCGGAACGGCTGCGGATCCGCTGCGGAACGGCGGCGGAGTCAAACGGTTTCCATTCAAGTCAATGTGTGTATTTCCACTGACTGCACTCCGAATCTGTCAGAGCTCCGGCCATCCGCAGCCCTCCGGCACAAATACGCAGAGCTTCTATTTTTGACGTATGCCGGACAGCTCCGCAGGGCGGAGCTATGACTTTATTGCGTGATCATACATGAATACGCGAGAACTCGTGTTTTTTTATTAAATATTTGCAATACAAACATTACAAACACACACAAATAAAGTCATTAATACAGAAACAACAAATAATAGACAAGAACAGAGCCAGGGGGAGTTTAAAATAAATACATTAAAGATAGAGCATAAATAAACGTTTTATCAGCCTTCTTATTTTTTGAATTTTGGATGGATTTGATGTACTGCTCGGTCTACGCTAGATCTCGTGTTGTGATCTAGGCTGGTTTGTAAAAACGTCATAATTCAACGGCATAATGGGCAGAGACAGAACTAGGTATCGCGCGATCATCACGTGAATTTGCGAGACCTCATAGGTCCTCGTCACTTCAGAACGCAGCCGCTCTGCAACAAATACGGATCTGGTGGGTATTGGCGGACGGCGGAGCCGTAACGCAGCGGAGCTGATCTGCAGCCACTCCGCAGTCAGTGGAAATCCGGGGTTACTGATACTGCTTAACGGTCCGGTACTTTAACGGTATTCTTATCAGTACTTTGGCCAATGTTAACATTTGATCATGAACCTATGTTCACATGATTAAGTTAATTATGTGTCTGCATTTCATTATTACAAATACATTTTTGGATATCATTTCTAAATAATATACATATATTTAATGCACCAGCGTGAAAGCTTCAGAAAAAATACTTTAAATAGGATATTTATCTGTAGGCTATTTTGTAAACTAACTTGAAGTGCTGTGCATTAAGCCAAATAAATGTTTACATACTGAATTTTCTTTATTTGGGATATTAAAACAAGTAGAAAATATATGTTGAATGCATAACGTCATTTCTCCCAAAAGAATCAACAGAATTTCAACGTAAGGTAACCAATTAGGGTTAACAACGTTGATTCAACATGATGTTAGCATACAGTACATGCCTGACAGGCGCGGTGGGCGCGTGCAGCAGGTGACGCAAATTATGGGTCCTCCGAGGATTAGACCGTCTCATTTCAGTTCTCTTCGCGGACTTCTCAGGCTGCCACCTTGACAGATCGAGTGCTCACCTTTTAAGGTCGTATGCTTAGAAGGTCGCAGCCCTTGAATTGGGACACAGTTTCTGTCTGCACGTAATGTACTTTTAAAAGATGCTTTGACAGATTGCTTGTGTTTCCGCCCTTACATGCAAACATCTTGTTGCACTTACCTGTATGACAACGAGCGTTGTCTGCATCAACTCTAGTAAAGTATAACCGCACTTTTGAACGTTTTGCTCTATCCACCATTGTCAGTCTTGTTATTAAGCGGGAGTTTTCGTCAGGGCTTAAAAACGAAAAAAATTATCAATCGTTTCACTCCGAGCAGAATCGATATTTTAACGTTTCCGTTTTTGCGTTCCTCATTGAACATTTACGTTCCGAAAACGGTTTACTTAGAAAAAATACCGGTTAATAACGTTATTTTAATTCAGGCTATACTTTAACAAATGCATGCATGCAGACTAATTTTCACACAAAAACTAAAACTAAACTTCAACATTTCATTAATTGTTAAAACCACAAAAGAAATACCTGCATTCATTTTAAGTATAAACAGCTGAAAAAAACAACCCGTTTTGAACCATGTCTTTTACTGGTTGAAACCGCAGCATACTCTGCTGGATGTTTATGTTAAATGTGCCTCTGTAAGTTACCTCAGTGATTCCCGGCTACTGTACTTCTCCCCTCACATCCTTCAATATTGCAGACAGACTTGTTAAGACTAACGAATAATAACGAAAAGGAATTTCTTGGTGGCGACCCATCTAAAAAGTAATTGACAGTGGTATAAGTCCCCTGGCTTTTTTGAGTTACAGTTTCCATCTTCATATTTCCAAGCAAGTTTTAACTTAAACATACCTCTGAACATTTGATGGGTAGCTTTGTGGTTATTTAAGACAAATGCTATCGGGCCGGAGACTCGATGACTGCTGCGCGGGCATTTCACTCACGCTATGTGTCAAAGTCACTCACGCTTGATGCGTCAAAGTCACATGTTGTACTGTTCAAATCATGATTGGTCACTGATAAGTACAATATTAAAGAAAACGATAAAATAACGTTATTAACCGGTTAATGGTCATTTTAAATAAACGTTTCTGTTCAGAACGATTAAAATTGATTTCGTTTTAGTTTTCGTTTTTGTTCCTGTTAAAATTTCGTTCGTTTCCGGTTTTCGTTCCTTGAACCGGTTCAGAGCCCTGGTTTTCGTGCTGTTATGCGTATGCATGCGCCGCGCTCGTCGTTGTGTGTGTGTGTGACAGACAGCCTCCGCGGCGCGCATGAGAGATCTCGCAGATCTCACAGACAAACATCTTAATATTATCTCAAATTAGAAATGTTTGGTGAGACAAAATGTGCACGAAAACATTATTATTCAAGAATACATAGTACATTTATTTTTATCTTTTTCTCCAGGACCGAAAGCAGAACCGATAGCGTCAGATCTTACTGATACTACGGTCTTTAATAATTTAGCCCTGGGGCAAGTTTAATACCAGGTTTCGGTACCCATCCCTACCCACCCCTGATATATAACATAAATTATATATAAATACTAACACATATATACACACATGCAAATGTTTTTTAATTATATTATGCATGCGTGTGTGTGTGTTTTTATACATAATTATTATATCCAGTAAACCCACATTTATTATATAAACAAAAACTTTTATTCCCTGAATGTAGCTCAAAACGTTTTACAACCTGTTTACACCTGTCTTTAGCGTCGCCCACTTGTTATATGACCAAACCGACTCTTAATACCAGATGAAAACAGCTTCTATATGCAACAGCACCACAATAACTTGCTTAAACCCAGAAACTTGTCGCATCACACCTGGATAGGATGTTAGCTGTATATACTTAAAATACTGGCAAGGGTAGCAGCTGTCCATACATTTGTACTGTAGGTGAACACTTACTTTGCTATGGTGATGTAGGCATCTGTATGCTCTGACAACCCAGCTGCTTCATCTTCCAGACACTCCAGAAGTGGAAGGATGCTGGCACTAGATACAGGCACCGCTGCCATCATCCTCTCAACCTGAAGGACATGCAAACCCATTTAAGTGACAGCATTTATAACTCTAACTGTAGCAAACGTGTAACTTCGGGGAGACACGAATTCATGGCTGCAGGTTTCCTATGGTTAAGGTGAGAGAGCATAGTGCTAGCAACACTACTAGGTGATGGGTTTCATTTTCAGGAATGCATGCACTGATAAATGTATAGCGTGAATGGGGAGTAAGTCAGTTTGGATAAGCTTTTGCCAAATGTATATGACAATGATCTATATATGATTGTAGTTGGGAGCAGTGCATCACACATTATTGTGAATAACAGTCGTTTTATTGGTACTGTGAGTAAGTTGAAGTAATTCAGTGTATACAAGAACATCGTGTTCTCATGCTTTACTGTAAAAAAGATTAGATCACGAAGTTAAATGTTTTGCGATACAAAACGGATCTAAATTCAGTCATCTACCCTACATTACTGTGTTAATACGCAAAAAATCTTAGATGCAGTTAGGGACAATAAAACTTAAAACTCATACACGTGATGTTTGGTGGCTAGCAAGGTGCACGAGATGCTAATAACAATACATCATCTATTATAACTAAACAAAACGACAAATGAATATTTGGGTACTTGCATTAAAGCACACAGTTGTTCGTGGTGGTGGGCCCTGGGTGTTTAGCACACAATAGAGTAGTTTATTGATCCGGGTTTCACGGCTATCGTATAAACGTGTTGAGGTACAACTCTGGACACGCGGCCACAACGAACACAACTTCCAGAGATAAAAGCTTGGCGTATATTTTGAGTTCAAATCAATGTAATTAACGTTAAAAAGAAGCTTGCGCTACACAGTTAGCGAGCTAGTTACCCTCATCGTGTTACCCACCCAGCCCCCAAACGCACTTACCAACAGGCATAACGTGTTGTTGACTCGAGATCTCTCACCTTAGGGTTGCAGACGGTCTATCAACAAATACAGCCGATATCATCAACGCGGAGTTTATATTAGTGAAACAAGGAAGGGTATTTGTTTTAATCGTTAATCGAGGTTGTTGCTGTATACGTCCAATCCTCACTCCCCGCGAAAATGCTGGCGCCAAACACTACGCGCTGCGAACGTCACCTTCAACCCCGCGTAATCCCCGCCCATTCATTAATAAATCATGAAGTGAATTAAAGAAGTAACAAGAAAACTTTTTATAAGATTAAAATGAATTTTTATTTTATTTGGGAAGTTTTCATACGCGTCTATTTTTTAATTTTTTGTTTTGTAAATCATTAACAAAAATGTCCACTGATGTCCAAAATGCAAGAAATACATGAAAAGACCCCATCAAATCAAAACTGGAATTTTGTGTCTTGTTGTCTATTGGACTATTTCTGCCCATACATGTGTTAGTAGTCCTACAAAAGTCGACAGAATAAACTTAAAATATGATGTATTACTTTTACATTCTATTTGATGTATAAAATATTGATGACTCCTTTGGCATCATTCAGATAAATTGCTGTGCAATAAAATGCAGTAGTGTACCTCCACTAAATTCAACTACCACTAAACAACAGCAAGCAGGTGACCCACTCAAATATCTAAATAGTCCTGTTTCAATTTACAAAATAAGTCATCCCAGAAAGATTGGGTCTATACAGAGTCTATACTGTATATGCAGTCCTAATCATTTAACTTATCCAAAATCTGAGCTATACAGTTAAGCATATCAGTGGTCACAGAGTGTGATGCAGTTTAACATAAAATATCAAACAAATAAAACAGATTCATGTTAAGGTTTCATTTTTGACCTTACATTTTAAAAACATAAAAGTGACATTTGTTAAAAGTTGTGGGGTGTAGTTCAGTGGTTCTCAAACCTTTATGGCTTGCGGTCCCCCTTGTGTATGGTGCATCCCTCTGTGCCCCCCCCCCCAAAAAAAAAATTATGACATAAAACAATGTTATTGAATTTGAATTTAACAAAACATATTAAATCATCCTCCTAAGACCTGGATATCCACATACGTGGACATCATTTTTTTGTTGTTGTTTGCACCATAATACTTAATTCTGTGTAACTTGAACCTGTTGTAAAAAACGCGGACAGTTACACTGCTTCATGTTCAATGAAAAATATTTGGGTATTATATTTATTGGTTCTTCCTAACCCCGAAATAGTTGGAAGAAATCAGGAAAAAGACAAAGCAAAGCTCGGGTCTTAGGAGGTTAAACAATGTAGTGGTGTTGGTTAATAGTGTTATTTTTCTGAGGTCTAATTACAAAGAATTTGTGATAAATTAATGCATTTCATAAAATGTCTTGTTGGCCCCCAGTTTAAAAACCACTGGTCTAGTTTATAAAACAATGATGAAGAGAAGGGGTCAACAGGATTCATCACAATGTATAGATGCGTTTATAGCGATGTACTGCAGCTGAAACCCTCCAGCCTTCACAGAGGAATCAGAGAGGAATTTCAGAGTCATCACATTTCCTGAGAAAGAGACAAAGTGTTGATCAAATTGATGCTATTATTAAACCTCATTCAAGTTCTTAAACACTATGGGGCAGTTTCCCAGACAGGGATTAGATTAGACTAAAATAAATGTAAGAGCTGTCCAAACTGAAAACAACTTTCACTGACTTATCTTAAAATACATCAGTGCCCTTTGTTTTGTCTCAAAATGTACACAAGTAATGTTTTTAGTAAAGCATGTTTGTTAAAACTGGGTATATTTCCTAATTAAACTAAGACTTAGTCCTGGCTTAAACTAATCCCTGTCCGGGAAGCCACCCTTATATTACTAAATAGTTTAAATGCAGCATTTAAAAAGATGGATGCATTTTCAAAACATGTTTTTAAGAAATTAAATATCCTTACGAATTTTACAAATTGGTTTAAAAAAGTCTTCTTTTTATATATCTCCAAGCAAAGCATGGCAGATGAATATAGGCATGACGATGGTGATTTCAACCATAATAAGTTCAACACAAACCTGTACTTATGAAGTCTTCTGGAAGTTCATCACCACAGTATCTATCCAGCAAAGACAGATTTATTCAATTATTTATGAAGCCAATTTAAGATAAGCTTACTTCCGAGGCAAACTCTCAATGACAATGAAAAATAGAAAGCTAATGCTTAGTTACACACCTTCCGACAAAGCCTGAAACGTCATCATAGCTGTCATAGATCTCCAAATAATCACTGAGGCAAGATGTGTCCTCCTCAATGTCAAATTCTAAGAAGTGCAGGCGAATCCTTTGACCATAGCGAACTCGAATGTGCCAGTAACAAATCTGTTCATCCTCGTATTCCTCTGGATAACCAGGTGATGTGAAAACCTTCTGCTGATCTGTGTGCACTCCTCCACACTCTTTTGCTGTAAACAAATGCTCAACTTAATCAAATTAATAATAAAAAAATCACTTGATGTAGTATAATGACATTACAACACACTAATAACGTCAGTTATAACGTTTACTTGTACTTTTTCTCATATAAAGTATGTGACTGTAAGGAGAAAACATCATCACTAATGTTTAATCAATTATTTAATGCGGTTAAACTATTTCATAAATTAAATAAATGTAGTCATGAATACTAACAGTAATGGAAAAGTCAACAGGAAATGAGTACAGACATGACAAATCTAGACTCATGTCTGACACACATTTGGTGCCATTTCCTGAATGAGGTAGTGAGATGATACTGCAGTAAAGTGAAGACAACAGTAAATGATCTTAACAATGATGCTTAGTGTTTGAGGTATTGTTATAAGGATTTTTGTATTGTCTTTTATTTGAAATAAACAAATAAACAAATGTATAAAAATGCAATTCCACGCAAATGTCAACCTTATCATGAAAAGTAAAAGTTTTTACTTTTTACCAAAGCTTTTAAACATACTGATATCTCAGTGCAAATTTCAATATGTCCATGTCTGTAATGGAGAAATGGCAGATCCATAACATTGTTTCTTCCTCATAAATGCACATCCAAAAATGTAAATAAAATAAATATTAAATGTTCTTTAAAGAGCCATAGTTTCTCAATGTGTTGGGTTTTATTGCTTCTGGTTTGTGCCTTTAAATTCACAGAATTCCTACAAAGTATGTTGTCTGCCAAAAAATGTCTTTTTTTTGTCACATCCATACCACTGGAATTGCTCAAATTTATAAAACATGTGTTAGAGTACATCTTAATGTGAACGTCTAGTGACTTCAAATCATTGCTGACTCAAAGTCTCCAGAGGTTTCTTTCATTAGTTTTAAACACATTACAAATCATGGAAAGAGGAGCAATTATAAACTCAGCTCACTGGTTGTGCATTACTACCAAAGCCTGTAAAACTTTCACAGGGCTTCATTTAGATTACTCAAGCTATGAAACATTTTTTTTTTACACAATATGCACATAAATGTGCTCGTTCTCGATTAGTTCCACATATTTTCTATGTCAATACGACTCAGTCACTATCATTTTCCATGCATCTGTCATGGGGTGTCATAAAAAAGCTATTTATTTTCCCCCAGAGTTTAGTCATGGCCATTTTTGTCCAGACCACAAGTCATCCCACCCTTACAGTTACGGGACAAAGCAATGTTTAAGTCATGGTATAAAGCAATGCTGTGGGCTCCAGGGAGATTTATTTACCTTACTGCCCACGTGGCTAATAGGTTTGCTTATTTCCACGTCTGAACACTAAATTACTCTTGAGAGCTTCAAAGAAGTTCTTAGAAACATGTTTAAATTTATGATCTCCGTGATTATAGATCTCTCAACAGATGGCTAAAATCTACCCAGGATTGCCTAACCTCACCATTTCTCAAACTCACCCTGGGGGTTGTAGCAGTAGACGTCCCATCTCTCGCTTTTGTTGACCCGGTATCCATAATCAATGATTCCAATCTTTCTGAAGCCACAGTTTGTGCCAGCTTTAACAATGGGATACCCCACGCGCCCTTTATCAAACCATCCGGCTGCACACACATGGAGCCCTTCAGGAGAATTACAATGTTATTGAAAACTTGTATTTGTGTAATGTCTTGTGCACTATTTGTGATTCTAAAATAAAATGACACAATAATTTTTTTTTACAAACATTATTATACATTAATTATAGATAAAACAGTGTCCAAGAGACAATGAAGAGCTTAGATGCAAGAACCTCCAAGTAAGTCAGACATGTTTTCTTGTAAATTAGCATTTTTTTATCAGGCACTTATGTTTAGGTTCAGCAATTTCACTTAAATGGCAATAAAAAGGTTTTTAATCAGTAACTGAAATGCCAATAACAATCACTTCAGTAATTTTTTTGGTATTTAACAAATTTGACTGTCTTTCGCTGCAAAACCCTCTGAGTGCATGTAAAACTTTAAAAAAAAATTCCAGACACACTTTACTAAAATAAAGTTAAAAGGCTCAAAAAATCTGACAGTATCTTAACATGGTAAACCTCATTTAACTAGGTAAAAATCTGTTGCACCTTGACTAACATGCGTTGGTGTTGATCTAATTCTTCTTCCGCGCACTTACAGGACTGTGCTGAAAAAATGTAACATATCCGTTTAACGGATTCTGCAAACAAAGCAGTATTTCTGAATGGCTTGAGACTGGGATTAAGCGAATTTGAAGTGAAAGTATTTCATGAAAATTCTAGGGCTGGAAGAAGATTAATCGCAATTAATCGCATACAAAATATAAATCATTTTTGGCATAATATATGATTGTGTGCTGTGTGTAATTATTATGTACATATAAATACACACACATTCATGTATGTATTTAATAAACATTTAGATGTGTATATATATTTATTTACATTTTTATATATTCTATATTATATATAAATAAAAAAATGATATATAAATTAAAAAAATCTGACATGAATAAATTTATGTGTGTGTGGTTAAATATACAGAACACACAGTATACACACATATATTATGCAAAAAATAACTTTTATGTTGTATGCGATTAATCGCGATTAATCTTTTCCCAGTCATAGAAAATATAATACATGCCAAGAGCATTTGGTCAATATCATTATCTCATTTTTGAAAGAGGTGGCATTTAGCGGCTTTTGCACCTGAGCTCTTTGAATGTGTATTGTAATTGCAATAGATCCATATTTGCATAAGTGTCATTTACACTGTGGACGCTGGGGACATGTCCCCACCACTTTTGGAAATGGCTTATTTTGTCCCCACCACTTTTTAAAAGCATTTGGTAAATCTTCTGAAAATCATTGTAATCATTGACTTAACGCACTGCTGTTTTCTACAGTATGGTGCTTTGGCACTGTTAGGTTGAGCTGGTGTTGCAGGGACTGTTACATGTGCAGTCAACATTGTTGAGGGTTTTTTACTGAGTATTTTCATGTTGTTGACTGGCCTACTCTATGCCCATTTTTGATGTGCCGTTATTCAATATTTTTACTGTCCTGTGCTGTAATGTTTTTTCATCTGATCTTTTCTCCCCACCACTTTTCAACACAAACTGACGCCTCTGCATATTTGTATTTGATGGGTTCAATGAATAATGAACCATTGTTTCTGTTGAGATACAGGCACACAATGACGGCTCCAAAATGAGAAAAACAAAGCAAGTTTGGTAGACCTCATGCATAGTGCCACAGGCCTGTTTTGAACCACAAAACAGTATAAATCAGAGCCAATGTCTGGATCAAATCTACTATTGCTGTAGGACTTTTGGGGAAAGTTGTTACCATTTAAGGTAACATATAACTGGCTTTTATTTACCATTCAAAAATGGGTGGACACTAGGCCTGGTTTATTAATTTGCTAATATTATTTATAGAGGCAATGTATATGCTTGCTAAAGGTTAGTTTATTCAGTATCTTTGTCACAACCTTAATTATTATTTAGCTCAAGTGTGGTTGTGTTTAAGTACTGTTTATATACAGTAATGATTTCCAACTGATATAATGCAATTACTAAAGGACTTGCCCATCCATCAACATGCTATAAGCCAGACCCTCCCTGTTTGTATAGGCATCTGAGCAGAGCCAGATTTGAAAGTGTGATACAAACCAATTTTGCGAGCAGCCTCCAGTTGATCATAGGTAGCAAGAGTTCCCCCCTCAAATGCGCACACAGCCTTGGCTTCTATATACGTCAGCTGGTACCTTCCTTTGCGAGACTCGCGGTGATAAACTCCAGCTGCTTGCTCTATAGATAGAAAAGTTGTTTCAGTTTTAAGACCACTGAGATAAGCACTCATGTGGAGTTGTCTGGGTCTTCTACTACCTGTTTACCCAAATTACGCCATTAAACAAGAGCCAAAGCTTGTTAACACAGATGATTTACTAAGCAGGACATTCTGAATACATGGGGACAATGTGTTTGTAAAATTACAAAACCAGATGAAAGAAAGTTCCGAACATTATGTATTGAAGTTGTTTTAAGCACGCATGCCTAACCCTAAAGAAGTTGGATCTCATCTGAAATGAGTAACAAGCCAATGATTTAATGTGTTGGCCTCAAACATCAATATCCCCTGAAGACTGAAACCATTAGTGGGCTCCAAATAGATTTCATGAGAAAAAAGGAGACTTATGTTACGCAAAAGCTTTAGGACAAATAATGTATTTAGTGGTTTCAGATGCGTAGTGGTGGGGAAACATTTAACAGTTTTTAGTTTTGAAAGGCACAAGCTAAGTTATACAAAAGAACTGAAACAATGTGACTACAGTTTTGGCAAACAGTGATACACTCCAGATACAAGCCTGTGAGTTTCTTTGATCAATCTGACAGTGTTGTGAGGTGTGTGTGTGGTAAATCGGATTGCAGAGTAACTGTATGAAGTCATTTCCCTGTGTTCAGAGACTAGCTGGACTTTACAGGACCATAAATCGAGGGGTGAGCACCAGAGGGGCGTAAGTGACATTTCACCAATTTTACAGGAGGGCCACAACCACAAATTATCATTGTTTGATCTGACTTTGTGTACTAATAAAAAATTGTATAACTCCAAATTGATTAAGAATTTACTTGTGTAAAAGAGTTACTAAAAGAGTTCATCAAGAGCTTTAATTAATTTTTAAGTATATATATATATATAAATTGTAAAATCCAAAACCCAAAATGTCCCTTACACCCTTCTGGTTCTCATGCCACTTAAACAGGTAAAACTGTACAGTATATATGAGACACGATACATGTATGCATAGATGAGTAAGACACTCTTATAATGGGTATAGTTTTCAACCAATATAGTTGGGTAAAAGATAGACAAACACAACTGTTGGTTTAAATTAAATAATGACAAAATCCAGATTTGAGCAACCATATTGACACAACCCAGCAATTGCTGTTTTTGTTTTGTTAATACAAACACAGCATATGTTAAATGAATCCCAACAGCTTGGTTTGTCCACATTTTACCAACCATGGGTTTGAAACACCCCAGCATTTTTAGAGTGTAACAAAAGAAAAAAGAAATATAGAGAGAAAGAAAACATTCAGAATTCATATCACTTTCCTACTCTTATACTACTTCTAGCCATTGAGATAAGCAATGAGAACAGAGAATAAATAAAGCAAATACCAAGCCAGATAGAGTTGTGTAGTATTCCATTCTTGTAACCCCAAGCTTCACTTTCCTTAAGGAAAAATAAAACGGTGCATACAGCTTGTAAAGCGTTCATTTCTCTGATGAATCTGTCGATCGCACAGATGTTAGACACAGTACTGAACTATATGTGTAATGAAGTGCTCACAACACGAGTAAGATAGTAAGAGTGAGTGAGTAAGTAGTTTCCTGCCGACCAGCGCAATAGTGTTGTTACGTCTGCTCTGACGTGTGCAGAGGATCAGCTAATTGATAGCAGTTAACATCCATCACATCCTCCACTGTTTTAAACAATAAAACGTATTTGAACATGCAAACAACGCTCCGTTTAAAATGTCTCTGGAAACACTTTAAAATTAGTTGGTTGTATTTGTTAACATTAGTAAATGAATTAGCTAACATGAACTAACCATTAACATTGTTGTTTATTAGCATTTATAAATCTTTGTGGTTTGCTACGTTCATGCTTCATATTGCATTAACTAATGTTAACAGTTACAACTATAATAATAATGTATTAGTAAATGCTGAAATTAACATGAACTAAGATTAAGTATTGTTTATTGTTAGTTCATATCAAAGGTACTAGGCATTAACTTATGTTAATAAATACAACCTTATTGTAAATTGTTACTATTTTTCTTAATGTTGACTATGTGAAGATTATGTCCAGTCCAAACAGGAAATTATATCAAACTAAGAGACCATTAATGTTCTCTAAAAAGTTATTATAGTATTCTCTTAATTTAATATAATATACAGTACTGTGCAAAAGTCATAGGCTACCATGCCAGAAATAGATTTATTGTTTTGCAGTGTTATAGGCTAGTGATCATATATAATTGTTTACAAAAGAATACATCTATAATATACAGGAAATGTGCATGTGTATTGTTAAAAACTGTATAAAAATGTAAATTGATGTGTCAAGTTTTTAGGGTAAACTCCCCTTCCACTAGCAGGAAACTGTAGGATCTCTTAACCTAAAGGAAATTAAATCCTAGTTTCTAATTTTAAAGAAATTACTCTTTTTACTTCACTCTGATCAAAAACGCTCAAGATGTGTTATGTGCCAAGAGAGGTCACACTAAACACAGACGATGCCTAAAGAAGAAATTTAGTCCTGAACATTTTTTCCATACATATTTTCTGTATTTTCTGTTTGTATTTTAATAAAATAGATTGAAAAATAAAAATGGATGAACATTAAAACTTCTAAAACAACAAGTCTGGTGGTGGTGGCCTAAGACTTTTGCACAGTATTGTATACATAAAATTTTTCAACATATTATAATAACTTATATTAAAACATATTAGTAAAACTGTAAACTAATCAAAACTATGACATTTTGAAAATTACTAAAAGTAGGTTATAAAATCTTTTTATTTTAGGATTTTTAAAGTAGCCAATTTATTTTCTCTAGAATTTGTAAAAAAAGCTACTATTGGCATTTTATCAAACAACTTCTTGAGGTTTTACACGGAGATGATTTTTAAACATCTATTCTAAACTTTTATTTGCTTTTTTTCAGTCAAAGTCATGTGTTTTAAAAACATGTATTTGAATACAATTTTAGTTTTCTAATAAAATAATTAATAAGTTGGCACAATTATATTTTTGTCCATATAATTGTTTGAAAAATGTAAGCATAGCCTACACTACACCTTCAGATTTTAGCATTTTAGTCAAGTGACCCTAAACTTTTAATTGGATATGTATACTGTAAGTAGGCATTTTGTATATATTGTAGAAATAATAAATATAGATATACTGTGTCATTTAAAGTGTCTTTCACTCCAGACAATTAAGTCCAAATAACATAAACTTAGAAAATCCTGCACATTGTCTTCTTGCAAAAACGTATCAAAATCTCTTTACCCCTATAAAGAGGTTTTGATACATTTTTGCAAGTGCGGGGTTTTCTGAGTTTGTGTCATGTATTTACTCTAAAAATGATGGGTTATTTTCAATCCATGGTGGGGTCAAAAAAGGCCAAACCCAATCTGTTGGGTTATAAATTAACTGGGTTATTTCAACCCAAAATGCCAGATTGTTTCAACCAGGGGTGGAGCAAGGGGGTGGCTTCTGGGGCTCAAGCCCTGAATGTTTTGTCAAACCGAATTCTTTTCAGATCTGTAAAAATGAATACATCCAGTACGCTAGGTGGCGGCATTCGGCTTTAAACTCTCCACTCTAAACGGTCCTCCACTCAAGTTAAGAGATTCAAGTTAAAGGCAAATGAATATGCTGAATGTTTTCGATCTTGCAATACAATGCATAGTTACATATGTAAATAGTTTCAGAAAACGTGTAAAATAGCAAATATAGTATTAGTCTTATACACAAATGTTATTCAATTTTTATGATATTTGTCATTATTTATTAATTTGTTTGTTTTTTGCCTTTGAGAGGTTTACACTAACACTGACACTTCTATTCAGCAGATGGTGCTATAAAATAGTGCACAGACATACTAAAGTAAGTCATATTAAATATATATAATATTTACTTCACTAAAGTGTGTATTATAAAAGTACATTTTTATTCCCTGAGTGTGAATTAAGCAAAAATTTGTTTATTTTCCAAGTCATTTTAAAAGCCCCGAATCTTTTCATATCGTTAAAAATGAATTCATCCAGTACGCTAGGTGGCGGCATTCCGCTTTAAACTGGTCCTCCACTCAAGTTAAAAAGAAAAAGAGATTCAAGTTAAAGGCAAATTAATATGCTGAATCTCCACACAGTAAACGCATTTTCATAGTGTTTATTATTACAGTGCCTTTGTTATTACTGTAAAATTGTATATTTATACTTATGTGATTTAAATACTGTTAAATAGCGTCAACTGATATATTATCTGCATGGCTAACGTCTACTGTTAGCGCTCTGGTCTAGTCTGCCTCCTATGCTGCACACTGTCATTGGTAACGTAAAGTACATTTAATCACAGTGAATTAAACCTTTGAAAAAAAACTCATTGCACAAATCATCTTTCTCTTTTTTACAGATGGGTGTACGATTTTTTTTTTAAAGACGTCAGAAGTAAGAAGGTGAGAAAGTATATAGTATTTAGGCAGCTTATGTTTTGTCCTTATGCATTTCACTGAAATTCACAATGATTTTACCTCAGAAATTCATTGATGGACAGTTATAAAATGTGAATCCTCAATCTCTTACATTACAATATGCTTATGTGTGATAATTGTATGTGTAAAGAGAGAGAGAGAGAGAGAAAGCGAGAGAGAGAAAGCGAGAGAGAGAAAGCGAGAGAGTTTCCATTAAGCAGGTGAGAAATTGTTCTGCTAGTGAAGTCAAAATCTGTTATTCCTTCTTTTGTTGCTTTTAAGTAAAAGTGTCATTGTCAAAATATGTTACAGTTTCAAAATGATAATACAGAGAACACTTAGATTAAAAAAGTTTATAAAGCTGCCGTGAATGGAGAAAAATGATAAGCAGGTGACCATGCTTTGGAACACCAAGATTTGGGCTAAGCCCCCAATGTCTACAATGTCTGGCTCCGCCCCTGGTTTCAACCCATGGTTGAATTAAATATGAAATTTTTCTGACTGTCCCTTTCTGACCCAACATGAAAATGTTGAAAATAACCCAGCATTCTTTAAAAGTGTTCAGCTGCAAACAAACGAGTGTAGTTTGTACAGATCCCATATTTACACTGACTGACTCAGCCTCTCTTTAAATCCTCATATAACATTTTACTTTTTGTAACAAAGTCAAGAGTCATTTTTCATTTCCACTTACAGTACACAGTTAACTCTGTGGTTTAATAGGCAATTGCTCAAATACTTGAGTCTGTAAGAGACATGGATACTCTAAAATTAAGAAGACACATAATATAAACAGCCAAAGAAAACCCTGGATGCTAGAAAATGTGTATATTTTAATGATGGGCTGAGCATTATGTATACTATTCAATTTGGTTTATTCACCTGTCAAACAGGCTAATGGAGAAATAGTTTATTTTTATAAGGCTGCTCCATTGAATCTTAACTTCATCGTAAACAAAACATACATTACTTTTCTTAATAACTTACAGCTTTAAAGTTAAACCATTTAGTCTGCAGTGAGGTATCTTTCTGATAAGAATAGGCAGAGGGTAAAAACAATGAAATGAGATATTAATAAATCACTGCACTAACAGCAAACAGATCATTAATGTTTTAAACTCATAAGATGAGAAAAATAGCCTCCAGGGTCACAGATCTAACCTGTGCAGGCTTGTACACCAGCATCTGTTTGTTGAGTGCACTACAAGTGAACTCACCCAGAACTGCTCTGTGTCCAGCTCACATTTGTCACACGCAGCCATTGTGGTGTTGACCTTAACTTTGTATTCAGGAGGAGAGCAATGGAAAAGAAAGACTCTTTTGTTTTCCCATGTTTTTTACCCATTAACATGTAATTCCATGACATAAGATCCTAGTCTTCACCAGACAGAGGTGGTACTCACTTCATTAATATGAAACCCAACATACGCAAGCAAACACTCACTCTCATACCACAAGTATGTAGGCCCACTTTCTTCTGATCTTTAAATGGAAATCTGAAGCAAAAATGAATAACTTGTCTCATGTTTTCGATCTTGCAATACAATTCTTAGTCATGTATGTAAAAAGATTCAGAAAACTTGGAAAATAGCAAATATAGTATTATTGTTATACAAAAATGTAATGTAATTGTTATGATGTTTGTCATTATTTATTCATTTAATTTGTTTTTTTGCCTTTGAAAGGTTTATACACTCACACTGACACTTCTATTCAGCAGATGGTGCTATAAAATAGAGCACAGACATACTAAAGTAAGACATATTAAATATATATAATATTTACTTTACTACAATATGTATTATATAAAGTACATCCAAATTCCCTGAGAGCCCATAACTGTGTTTATTTTCAAATTCATTTTATTTTGAAACCTAGCACATTTACACCATAAATAAAATGTATGTCCAACAGGGGGAGATATTCGCTAAGGTATTTCAGGCTTTGCTCTATTCTGACCATCTATTTATTTTACCCTGATCCTTACTGTGCCCACTGTGCTGCTAAACAAAATTTTTGATATAAATACCCGTGTCAATATTTAATGTCACCATAAAGACCGTGAAATGGGCAGATTATCATGTACATTCAGAAAAGCATAAAGCACAGTTTTGATTAATGTTACGTTACTTCTGTAGCCTATAAAGCAGAGACCACAGTAATAAAGGGTTATTTAATTATTTTGGAGCTAGTGGCATTACGATTTCATTGAGGGAGAAGTGTGTTTCAGTAAAGGATTAATGCAACGTGACAAAGATCACATACTCAATACAATAGTATCCTAACTAGTATAGAGGTAAAAACCTCACATCAATCATACTGTCACAGAATCTGTAGGCTATGGAAATTATGCCTAAAAACACCAGTGCCACATGTGTGTTGCAGTTATTGGCCTATATTGACATTTTATATAGAAATTATGGAAAACCACAATGCGAGTGTTACCATGGGCACTGAATAATACAACCCGCTTTTCATAATTGTTTCTTGCTGTGGAAACTACTTTTTTCTTTGTCATAAAAGTAAGTACCAAAAAATGGTTAGTTTTAATGTTAAGATTCAACAGTTTCAACATGAATACAATTTTACATTTAAACAAATGTAAGCAAACTGTTAAATTTAAAACTTTTCTAACCATTTAAGGCCTGGTTTTACAGACAAAGCTTAGCTAAATGAACTGGGCCTTAGTTAAAGAGGACATTTCACAAGACTTTTTTTTGGTGTCCCCAAAGTGAGTACGAATGTGACGTTTTAGCTCAGAATATCATATAGATAATTTATTACATTTAATATTAAATTACATTTAGTATAGCATGTTAAAATTGTCACTTTGTAGGTGTTCGCAAAAATGTGCCGTTTGGGGGTGTGTCCTTTAACATGCAAATGAGCTGATCTCTGCACTGAATGGCAGTGGCGTGGTTAGATTAAGGGGTGCAGATTAAGGGGCGGTATTATACTCTTCTGACATCACAAGGGGAGCCAAATTTCAATTACCTATTTTTTCACATGCTTGCAGAGAATGGTTTACCAAAACTAAGTTACTGGGTTGATCCTTTTCACATTTTCTAGGTTGATAGAAGCACTGGGGACTCAATTATAGCACTTATACATGAAAAAAGTCAGATTTTTATGATATGTCCCCTTTAAATTAAGATGTTTAAGCATCTTTATAAACATGCCTTAGAAAAAGATGTTCCTTGTGTGTATACTGAGACAAATCAATGGCACTTATTTGAAGATGTCATTGCAAGTTATTTTCAGCTCAAACATGCGTTTTAGTCTACGACGAGCCTCAAGACTCATCTGTGAATCTGGTGGAAACATCCTAGATTTTACGTGTTAAACATTTTTGTGTACCCACTGTACAAGGAAACAAAACTAATGCAATTAAAAAGCAGCAGGAAACATGTCACGAGGGACAAATATGAATTGAATTGACTGTCAGCCTATGTTTGTCATAAAATGTTTGTCCTTTCAATATCTCTGTTCATGATCAAAAAAAGTACTTCACCCAAAATGTACATTTTAAACCTTCATGTTTTAATAAACCCACATGAATTTCTTCTGTGCAACACAAAAGGAAGATTGTTATGTTATGAGGAACTGAGAACATCAGTCAGCATTCAATTTCATTGCATTTTTTCACACAACAACAGTGAATGGATACTGAGGCTATCAGTCCCTATTTCATTCTCTTTTAACTTATCTTGTTTTGTATTACACAGAAGAAATGAAGTGAAGCATTCAATTAAATACAGATCTGAAACAACATGAGGGCGAGTAAAGCAATTTGTAATTACCATTTTACTCAAAATATAAAGCTATGAACTTGACAAAAAAAACATGTTTTATAGTTATATAGTTCCTAAAGTCTGAGTAAGTTAATACAGTATGAGCCACAACAGACACAGCTGTTGACGTTTTAATTCAAACCTTACAGTGAACACCTAACACGCAACTCTACTTAGTCTGTGTTAAAAACATTGCCCTCTCCCTTGTGTACGTGACTTCAACCGTCTAAATAATCTGGCGGTTGAAACAGGCTCTTCAGGAAGAGTATTTTAGTTTATTAAACTCTGAGAACAAATTTGATTTATGAGCCAACCACAGTGCGGACATAAACAAGGTCTTTAGTTTTGGAAGTGTTGTGTGGGTAAAGAGAAGGGAAACATTGACGTTGTGATCTGAAGTATTCGTATATATAGTGTGTAAGCTTTATTTTTGTAGAAATAATGAGGAATTGATATGCATAGTGCAATTTCTTCAAGACCTGTTTTATATATTTTTTATTTGGATTCAAATTAAGACCAGCAAATCTGGCAAACAATTCTTAAGACACAGTTTACTGTGCTTTCACAGCAAAGCAGAAATGAAATTGGAGAAATGAAATACAGTTTATTTTCCTATTCCCCAAATTCCTTTTGTTTAAAAAAAAACTTTTTTGCGGCTTGTTAAACAGCAGTGCTGTAGTGCCTACGTAGTAAACACAGATGGTTGTAAGTTGAACCATACATCTGGGCACCTCAGGACATATACAGTCCCTACACAACACTTGATTTATGTTCCCAGCTGAGACTCCTTCCTTTCCTCTTTTTTCACTTCAGGTATATCTCATGTGCACAAAGAAACCTCTGTCGAATCACTTAAAAAGGTGCGCATTGCATATTTTAGCTTATGAATTAGTCACTGGAGATTATGATGAACAGTAAAGCACACATTAACCTGTTTAGACCCTCACAGCCTCTAGGGACACAGCTGTCACAGATGCTTCTGATGCTTGGCTTCAGTATGATGTCAGGTTTTCCCATTAGGGGTGGTTGTGGCAGTTCCTGGTTGTTTAGCTTCAAATGAATATTTACATGCTCTATGAACTTAAAACACTGCAAGTAATGTACCTTTTGTATTTCTAGGTTGGTGCAGGTATGGCTTCAGTTTTATTTTTAACTCAGTCCAAGTCATGATGCAATGCGTGCTAAACTTTCATTGAAACTCCACCAACACCCTCACAACCCAGACACGGCCCACAATGACTCCAGGCCAGGGGCCTTTTTTGTAAAGCGTACGTATGCACAAAACAGGACTAGAAACATGCATACGCCAGTTCCCACGCAAAGGTTGTGATCTATAAAAAACAAACCTGATGGGAGAATGGGCTTACAGGGTGGGATCTGAGGATGATTCATGATCTGTGATTTATAAAGGGAACATTGCTTTGTTTTAGAAGTCGTAATTTTTTTGGCGTATGCCATTTTTGGCTTTTGTGCGTACGTAGACCCAGTGCTTTAAGTGGCCCAAAAAAGTGTTTTTTTTTTTTTTTTGCTGACTCGACTCCTATATTGAAGGGGTTTTATATTCAGCAGTCAACAGACGACCTTGTAAAAAATAATAAATCCTTTTATAAATTAGTGGATTATCTGTGCAAAAGGTAGATATGGGAGTAAAATTTTCAGCATGGTTAAAGATAGAAAGAGCTTGAAAAAAACCTTAAAATGATACTAAGACCATGTCCATGGGTTCAAGAATAACAAAATACTGGCCATTTGAAACTAGAAAGTCATCACTTTATTTTGTCACGTTGTTTTCCATTTTGCAGGTGTTAAAACTCCCGTTGTCGTTCAAATTAATTGAAATTCGTTTCACACACAAACACACACATCTCCAGTCCAGACCACACTGACTGACAGTCAGCGGCAAAAGCGACGCATGCGCTTTTAACTTGTAAACGCAAGGGTGTCTTTGCTCTCGGTAGGACGATTTAGGAAGTGTACATTGTGAAGGGCGCTCTGAAAAGCCGCAGCGCAGCCAAAGGATTAAATTAAACCTCTGATTTTTAAACAGATGGGCAAATGAGCATTCCGGTACGCTAAAAGCGCGTTCTGGGCGCACGGAGAGGTGGTGGTACGCTCAAGAGCTGTATTTAGAAATGCCGGTACTGAGTACCGGCCGTTCCGGCCCACTTAAAGCACTGCGTAGACTTTTATAGATGAGACCCCAGATCTGCACCGGAGCTGTCGACTTCTACGCGGATCTGGTCCGGAGTTTTCTCCTGTCTGGGAAGGCCCTAAATGTATTTGTTTCAGAAAAAAAACACACTGAGCAACAGCAGGTAATTTTATTTCATCACCCTGTACGGTTAAAAGGCATCAAGAAAATGTGCAAACGTGTGGCAGGATCTGCATACCCAAATGACCAGTATTCTATAGTGGCATTTCTTTACATTATAAACCTCAACCTAATTCAAAATGTGCAAAACAAGTGTTAGGAAAATATTGCTTTGTTTAGGTCAGGTTAGTATCCATCATTTTGCACTTTTTTGTTTGTGTACACATTATGGCATCTGACTTCTGTATATGTAGCAAATACAATGAATGCATTTAAAATGTGATAGTTGGCACGCTGTTAAAAATGTACACTTGAAAAATATCTTCTTTGCCTATACAACACAATGCAAACAGAGTCCCTCATAATGTGTTGGTGGTGGTACTGTAAAAAATTAATTGAGTTAAATTCAAGCTCACAAAACATCCACTGCTTGTGCAAATGCCTCATTGATGCTTCTGGAAAAAGGGGGACAACCACTTCCTCTCCAACTATTTATATTTGTCCAGTGCCAACCTGTGCTTAAATTCGCCATGAACTGTACTGCTGCCCAGCAATAATCTTTCACTATCCACATAATCATCAGTAAAAATCCTCAGGAAACACCTACAAAAAAAAGAAAGGTTTGCATGGGAAAAAACAAAAAACAGATCTCTATAATACAGTAGTCCACATCTGACAAGGTCCTGCCATGTCCCCCAGTCCAACTGCAGGTGAATCAGTGGACTCCTCCGTTGTATGACTTGGTATGCATACGGAAAACATCCTCCATTGGGTAAGATGGGACGGACTGCTTATAAACAGGATTAGATGCCTGGGGGAGAGAAACATAGAGGAAAATAGGTCAGACAAGTTCATTGAAATTCATATGGTTACAAGGGCAGGCAAATTGAAATGATTATCATGACCGATCTGTATTCCCAACTGAATGATGCTTTCCAAAAAGCTTCATGGTTTCAGTCAAAGCTTAGGTTGTTTTTGTCCTATTAATTACTTCAAGTCAGATAGTTAGTATTGAAAGCGGCTATATCTTGATCTCAAAATCTGTATTTAATCTGTAAACAAATTAAAATAATTTTATAAGAAAAAAAACGAACAACAAACTGCGCTGAAGTGCATGAATAGATTTACAGCTTTGGTAAAAAAACTGACCATACTACAAACAGGTAGAGCTAAAATAATTGGATTTTATAAATACAAATTCACTGTGTAGTGTTAAGTTGGAAGTTCTCACCATCTCATATCGTGCCCGTGAACGTGCACTTTGAAAACGTGCAAACTCGCGCCGGTCGTGGACTGTGATGACCAGCTTCCAGAGGGCTAGCAGCACAATGCCCATCAATAGGATGCTGCCGACGCCCCCCAGGAGCACCGTCCTGGCATTTGGGGCAACACCACACTCTGTAAGCACACAAAATGCATTAAAGCTTCAACATAATGCAAAAACCTTTATTTACAGTTTACATCGGTACTAAAGTAATGTAGTGATTAAAGTAATAGTTATGCACAAGTCCATGCCAGAGGTGGTTGTAAAATGCTGAACACAAACCTGGATCTTTAAGAGCCGTTAGGACTGATTTGCCGTTGGCATGTTCAGAATATGTGAACTTCATGACACAGTCATTCTCAGTCTTATACATACACTGAACAGCGTTTGGATCATCGGTTTCTGAAAAGAGTGAAAGAATCGTCAAACAGTTGGACAATCGGCTCAGCAAATAAACAAAGAAAGAAATCGTGCGAAAGCACAATCCTGAACCCCAGGACTGAGATTATTATTGGAGCAGACATTGCATTCCTCAACAAGGACACAGATTATCTACAGTGTTTATATCAAGAATGTCGTCCCCTGTAAACTAAAAAGTCTCTCCCTTACTTCAAGTCCTTTTTTTCTCTAGAAAGATTTGAAGTTTCCGGTATGCACATGTGGAGTCCATTAAGATAGTCAGCTGACTGTAGCAGATGAAACATTTCTTTTCTCATACAGGGTGACACCGAAATGGCATAACAGAGTTCACAAGAATCCTGAATGCCACAATGGCATCTCATTTATTCAAATCAAGCATGATTAAACTTCACAGTACGATGTTATTCATGCAATCCTACACAGAAGTAAAAATGGCTCCTGCAATGAAACCTGTTGTAAAAACCCTGGAGATGTGAAAGTAACACTCATAAGTGAGATGTACAGTGAGCAGGTCTTTAATGCACTTTATAATATGGCTAGTTCTGATCCTTGATTCTGATTGGTTGAGCTGTGTTCAAAGCCGCTGTAAAACCATATACTGTACATCTTATAGCCATACATTTGTATTACTATGCCCCTGTGTGCGTGTGTAGGAGGGAGGGGGTGCATCTGCTAGATTTTACTGAGCTAAAAAACTTTTCAGAATGTGGAATATTAATATGAATTTTAAAATATAAACTTTTAATACATGACATGTGGTAAAAAATGCATGCAGAATAAAGCATACCTAAAACGCACCTTATCGCTTCTAAAATCACTGTAACACATTGCTTCTTGGGGCTTATTGCTTTAATAAACCTGGTCAGGGAGATCCTGACCATGACTACTTGTATACTACTACTAATACTACATGACTACTTAAATAAATAGTCATAAAATAGTGATTACAGAAATGATGAAATACAGAATATTTTACAATTAACGGAGAAATGCAGCAACTGACCAATCAGAATCAAGTATGTTTATTGTTTCATCTATTTTTTAAAGGAAAACACCACAGTTTTTTCAATATTTTACTATGTTCTTAGCTCAACTTAGACAAATTAATACATACCTATTTTTTTAATGCGTACACTTAATCTTTGTACAGCGCGTCGTGAATGTGTTAGCATTTAGCCTAGCCCCATTCATTCCTTAGGATCCAAACAGAGATGAATTTAGAAGCCACCAAACACTTCCATGTTTTCCCTATTTAAAGACTGTTACATGAGTAGTTACACAAGTAAGTATGGCGGCACAAAATAAAACATGGCGATTTTTCAACGGAGTGATGATGTTATTGCGCGCCAAGGTCAAAGTGCTGCAAAGGTGCTATTCTGCCATACAATATAGTTCTCATTTTTATCTGCTTAAAAAAAAATCGCCACATTTATTTTGTGCCACCATACTTACTCGTGTAACAGTCTTTAAATAGGGAAAACATAGAAGTGTTTGGTGGCTTCTAAATTCATTTCGGGTTTGGATCCTAAGGAATGAATGGGGCTAGGCTAAATGCTAACACATTCACGATGCGCTGTACCAAAGATTAAGTGTACGCATTAAAAAAAGATAGATATGTATTAATTCGTCTAAGTTGAGGTAAGAACATAGTAAAATATTAAAAAAACTGGTGTTTCCTTCAAATTCTTAATAAAGTTCCACAGAAAACAAAAATAATTTTCTTTTTTCCTCAAACATACATTTAAACTTACCAAAAAGTTTTTTTTGTGTGTGTATTATACACAGTAGTGTTAAAAATAGCAGTGGCGGTTAGGTTTCATAGTGCGAGACAGAACAGCGACGTCTGCCGAGACGTCCAGACTCACGTTCTCCACATAATAACATAAACAGAGCTGGGCATGATACACCACAAGCTGTGTTTCACGATGTTGCTAATAACACATTCGTGACCTGAAAGCACAAACTGTGGACCGTGACCAACAGCAGAGTCCTGAGGCAAAGGGAAAACACATGTAGCTCTAACCCAAGCATCTTAATGACTACTTCATAAATTATGTTGTCTGATAGAAAGCAAGCGTTTTTGGATGCGCACTTACTGAGGGTTTCCACCGTGACGATTTCATCCTTGCACATGCGCTGGCAGGTCTGGTTATCGGCGAGTCTTCCCGTATTAAAGAGACGGCACTCGATGCATTCCCTAAGGAGGGAGATTTATTAATGCAATAACTAAAAAAGCTTTAAAAAGGTTTAAACAGGTCAGTGCCAGACCAACAAACATTTTGTCCAAATAAAGTCTAAATAAAGACCATATGTGACCCTGGACCACCAGTTTTAACTTGGGTGTATCTGTAGCAAAAGCCAAAAATTCATTGTATGGGTCAAAATTATTGATTTTCTTTTATGACAAAAATCATTAGGCTATTATGTAAAGATTATGTTCTATTAAGATTTTTGTAAATTTCCTACCGTAAAAAAACTTTTTTTGTGAGTAGATACAGTTGCAAAGGACTTCATTCGAACAACTTTAAAGGGCGATTTTCTTAATATTTAGATTTTTTGCACCCTCAGATCTCCAAATATTAGGCCACATTTTGTTGCATCTTAACAAACCATGCATCAATTGAATGATTATTTAGCTCTCAGATGATATATAAATCCCAATTTCTCCCTTATGGACCCTTATGACTGCTTTTGTGGTCCAGATCATATATGTGGGCGTACTGTAGGTGCAATTTTGTTGGGTACAGAAATGAAACATTTCACCCCTAAATGCATTTACATATATTCGCTTTGCAGATGCTTTTATTCGACATAAAATAAGAGAGCATTTAACATTTGGTAAATAAAATAACAATAGTTTTTGGATAAATATTGTAATGTTTGGATTCGCTGTTAGTTTCAGCATTCACATACCTCTTTGTTCCACAAGCATCTGGACAGGTTGGACATTTCTCACACGTGTCCCCAAATGCCCCTGGCTCACTACACTGGCACCGCCCACACACGCAGCTGCCCCGTCCACTGCACATCTTGCCATCGTCGGACACGCAAGAGGCCGTTTCTGTCGAGCAATTGCAGTTGTCTCCAATATAACCAGCGTGGCATTTACACTCACCACAATGGCATTCTCCGTGACCTAAGAAAAAAAAAAGAAAAAGGTTTAGAAAAACTTGGCATTTTTAAGTCTCATTTTGTCCTGGTGTGTAGCAAAACAGAAAAGTTATAAAAATGTGGTTAACATATTGGTGTTAGCGAGAAATATAAACACATGACTTCTTTGAGAAAAACTGCAAATATATACACACACGCACACAAAGACTGCAGGGATAAACACACAGTGAAAAGAGAGAGAAAGCTTGCATACATCATTCATAACAATGAACTCATTGCATTATTCCAAACAAAGCGTTTCAGATTTTTATGATACCACAGCCACTGTCTATTTGACCCACATAAGTCAAACACACTCAGTTGACTGTTGTGAATATGCCAACAGACTGATTACACACAGATCTGCTCATTCCAACGTTCTTGGCTTGTGCCTTTAACAGTGAGCACAAGCAAAACGCTTCTCTGTGTGTTGTAGCAAATGTGTTAACTTGTGTTGCGTGAATGACCTAATTGAAAACCGACATATTTGGGTAGCATATGTGTAGCTCTAAGGAGTGTTACTCGGAAAAGATGACATGCAAAACAAAACAACTTTGATTGAAGACAGACGTGAACATTTGGTTTGCAACTGGATACTGGCACCAATGAGAGCAAGGAAATGTCGGAAAACATAATGACCCAAAGCTCCACTGCTGTCCAAAAAGCATTGCTAGATTAATCCAAAGCAGACCTGTTTACCTTACCTACAGTACGAAGGTAAAAATACCACACACAAGGCGGTTAAGCTCAGCTCCTGGAGGAGAGCACTGCAGCTGACCGGAGAACAGCTTGGTGGACAACAGCTAAATGTGGCACTGATGGAAACTTTGAACTACTGTGAGAGATGCTGTTTTATGAAACTTAATTATGTGAGAAAAATCTGGGGGATGTTATAAGCACCATAAATCACACTCATTGAGAGTTATGAGATTTGAAAGAGTAGTTTATCCCGAAATGAAATTTCTTTCATCATTTACTCACCCTCATGCCATCCCAGCTGTATACAACTTTCTTTAGCTGAACACAATCAGAGTTTAAAAAAAACATCCTGGCTCTTCTTGGCTTTGTGATGACATTGAATAGGTTCAATGCTTTGAAACTCCAAAAGCATGTACATCTATCTTAAAAGTAACCAGTGAGACTTCAGCAGGGGTTAACAAATTTGTATGATCGTTTGGGTTTAGATGATGAAAGAAAGTCATTTGAGAAATTCCTTGCAAATGCAAAAGTTACCATGAATAGTTTTTCAAAAATATCACAATTTTGTGGCTTTTAGAATTGTCACATGACATCCATAATGTTATTTCTTCCCCACAAATGCCTACATTAAAATTATAATAAAATAAGTGTTATTTGTTCTTCGAAGAGTCATCCCTTCTCCATTTGTTATTGCTTCTGGTTTGTGCATTTTAATTGTCAGAATTTGTTGTCTTCAAAAAACTTAAATCCATAACACATGTATATTTTCCTTATCCACGTAAACATGAGTAGAGCCCATTCCCTAAGAAATTATATTTTAATTTTTGACTGAAAATGTCACATCTATAAATGCTGGAATTGCTCATATACATCTGGGAAGGTATGAGTAAATGAGATTTTTTCATTTTGGGGTAAACTTCTCCAAAACGGAGAAGCATATATGTATAGAGAGAGATGATTTGTATGCAAGTAACACACACAAACCATAAGGCAACACAGTGCTTCCCACAGATTTACAGTTTATTTATTGCGGCACATCCAGCATGAGGATATGGGTGAAAAATGGGCAACTACCGTATTGTCCTGAATATAAGACTACCCTGATTATAAGACGATCCCTGTTTTTACAAAGTGTACTTTTTGGAAAGTGCTTTTTGAACTATTTTCTTTTATAAAAAAATACCTTTCAAATGGGACCAAGCAGAGGGTCTGTTTTTTAATTTGATATATTGTATGTTTATATATTTAAAGAAGAACATTTCTGGAAGGCATTAAACTTTTGTGAAAATCATGAAAAATGCTGGCGCTGGGTGGCAACTTTAAAAAACGCTTGCAGGGAAAGAGTTAATACTTTTTTATATGGCATTCCATATATAACCTGCAGTGCATCTGGATTTAATAACAAAAAGCCTTGGCTGTACATGTCTTTGTGAAAAAACAGCTAGCTTATTAATATTTCATTAAAAGTAGTTTATTAGGTTGCTTCAGTCCAGGTGAACTTGGCACCACCCACCACATTTTTGCGAGTGTACAGTTTGATTGGCATGTAATAGTCTAAAGCTCAAATATAAGATGACATTATTAATTGAGCGGCATCTCCTTAAATGAAAGGACGTCTTATAGACAGTTTCCACGGATGTATGTTTCCACACAAAAAAATGGAGTGGGCACCTCTACGCAAAATGGGCTCTTGCGTATTCAGCGGGCACGACCGCCCACTCTGCTGCCACGGCTGTGTGTACAGAACCAGTCATGTGAGAGAGTGGCAGTGAAAAACACTCTGTTTAAAAATCTATTTGTGGCAGTCATTTCTGATTTTGGCCGCTACAAATAAATAAATGTATGAGAAACATTGCAATGCAGGTCAGATCCCAGAAATTAAAGGGTGGACTGCGGTGCCAGAGAAGAACTAATACAACCCTTGGAGTTTAACCACTTTTTGCATATAATATTGCATATAAATGTTAATAAAGTGACTCCCTAATAATTAAAACGCCTTCCCAATAAAAGATTTTAATTTAATCTGCTAGGTTTATAAGGGCACTAACCACAACAGAAAATATTTCAGTAGGTAAATCTTTAGTCTGTACATGCAGAAATTAAATGCACCACACCTAAGGGTGTAAAGAAGACCACAGCATGGAATACAACACCTTGAACACCTGTGTATTGTGCTTGCCTGACTCATTTAATGAATAAATGGACCTCTGAACTCATGTGGTATGAACAAAGACATGCTGTGGCATGTGTTTTCTTCACTAATCCCTTTTAAATGTGTGTATTGATACTGAATACCACTGTTACTCTACAACAAGCATCTATGGACTATACCTATATTTGCTTTTGTCAAGTGATACTGTGAGCACATTTCAAAAGCCATTATCTAACACAACCTAACAAATGGTAGAGAATCAATGCAAACCCGCTCTCCCAGAATTCCACACGGCAGCCTTTTATTTAGGTCACTGGATAAATGCGATGTTGTTATGTCAGAAAGGCAGATCCTTGTTTGAATGCCTTTGGGAATGAGCCACGGCCCATTTTACCACATCAACAGTCAAACTCCAATACACACATGAACGAGTTCAAAGCCAAGACAGCACTGAAATATGTCAATTACTTCAGACCTTAAGTATCAGGTTTATTTCACGGTGTGAAGTTTCACAGTAAACACAGAGACTTTTTGTTTGTACAAAATGTTTAGTGTGGTAATGCCTGAGTGAAGACCACTAATTTCTAAGGTATGAAAATGCATTTTCTGTGAAGCCATTAAAATACCATATTCTAAAATGCTTAAAGGTGCAATGTGTAACTTTTAGAAGGATCTCTTGAAAGAAATGCACAATAATAAACATAAATATAGCTGCAAGCAGCAATAACATGAAGTAAATTTTAGTTTGGATAAGCAGTTTAATGAACCTAAGGAAACTTATGATGTCAGATGAAAGAATATAAAAGTTATCAGCAAAAAAGGTGATCTCATTCATTCACGCCATAACAAACTCGTGCATGCAACCTCAGGTCATGACTGTGTTACATCTAGCTAAATTCATGACTATACACTATAGTTTAGCGAAGAAACAGTTGTATGACCATAGGGCTTGCTTGATATCAATTATGAGGCCAACTAGTGGTGCAAGAATTTTTGAAAAAAATATTTGTTGCGGAGTTAAAACCATTTGTGTGTTAAAAAAACAAAATGTAAAGGTAATTTTTCATTTTTTTGCAATTTTCGGGCCATTTCTTATAGAAATTTTAACATAACGCCAATAAAGTTGTATGTTCAGAAGGTAATGCATTGTTCTTCCTATGGTGTTTTTGATTCAATCAGATTAACACTTGCGGAGATATTCGTGCATGTTTTTTAAGTGCTATTTTGCTGCGCAGGGCCAACTGTAAGACAAATTCTGGCATGTTTGGTATCGTTGCAACTACTCAGGACTCCAAGGAAACAAGTCCAGTGAGAATATGTCAATCACAGCCAAAGTTATAAGCGTGTAAAACATTTGTCTTACCACTAGGTGGTGCTGCAACGAAACTGGACATACCTCCTCAGTTCCTGACTGGCATCACAAGTCCCAAGTGTCGTGTCAATAGGGTTAAGTTTGGGGAAGATACAGCCTCAAATCCGTTTTTTAGTGATTTTTTTACGGAAACGGATTGACGAATCGACATGAATTCCATAACTTTTTGCCTTGAGGGTCGGTAGATGCTACATACCGATTTTCTTGACTATCGGGCAAAAGCTCTAGGACGAGTTCGCAAAAGTAGGTTTTACGAATAACTCAAAATGGCAGAAACATTTTCATGTCGGAAAATGACGTCATAGGGTCCAGTAGAATCGGCTTGTGCCAAGGAATCGGATAAATTTCGTGTTTAGGACTTACGGGTCAGAAGTAATAAGCAAAAACATAAGTGCAAATTTGGACTGTTGGTGGCGCTAGGGGGTTAAAGATACAGACTCAAAATTTGCTGTGGAGACTTTTTGGACAGTCCTTTATAAGCGTGCCAAATTTCATAATTTTCCTATGTACGCTGCTATGGGCTGCCATAGACCGCAATGGAGGAAGAAGAAGAAAAAGAATCGGAAGAATAATAATAAGAAAACTAATGGATACCCTATTGTATCCCTATTGTATCTATTGTGTCATTCTGGGCTTGACCCTAACTATATTATCAGTGGTGTATACATTTTCTTTTTATTACCTTAGAATGAGACGTTTTTATCTACATAGACACCGGGTCCCCTTACATGAAAGTCGCCGTCATGTTTTTACAGTAGCCCTAAACAAACAAACTGTTCTACAGAGCGCGTTTCGTCTGTACGTTGTCTCAGACTACATGTTTGTCCTGTTCCGGCTACCATGTTATGAAATTCAGAAGTAAGCTGTTGGTTGCAAATCTCAATCTGACCACTAAATGCCACTAAAATGTACACACATAACCTTTAAAAGGGCCCGTTCTTTCTGTGTGTTTGAAGCTTTGATTGTTTTTATAGTGCGCAATATAACGTGTTCATGTTTCATGTGTAAAAACGTGGTATCTTTCACACAATTTACCTATCTCTATAGAGCTGTTTACACTGTCCTATAAAACAGGCTGATGTCTTCCTTGTTCTATGAAGTCCCTCCTTCAAAAATGCACAACGAGTTCTGATTGTGTAGCTTGTTTAGTGTGTTGTGATGCAACAGCAGCTTAGCTTAGAGCCAAAGCTGGCGACTGACGTATTCCTGTGGGCGGAGTTTAGTCAAAAACGGTTTTATTGACGTCATTAAAGTGAAGTAGAGGGCTGTAGTTCAAACTGGCTGTTCGCTGCTTTGAAAGGCGAATTCTGTTAAAGAAATTATATAGCCTGGTAGTGAACCTTGAGCTTTATCATTTTGCACGTGTTATTTATGCTCTAACAGCAATATTACACACTAACTAAAGTTTGAAAAATGGGATCAGGAAGAACTTGACCTTTAATAGAGACCAAATTTAACATGCAGTTTTCCAACTTGAAAAAAAAACTTATGCAGCAGACCATATAGAAAAGGTACACAAATGCAGAATGCACCGAATGAATTCTCAATAAATAAATAAATAAGAAGTTTACATCCGGATCACTAGATTGCACTGTTCTTATCTCTGAACCTAAACTGTGACATGAAGTAGGATACTAACTCTCTCCCCACCACTGACGAGTTATCTCGTCAATCCACAATACCGCTCTTATCCACCATCCGCAACTTATAAAACCCGGAAGTCCACAAAAATGAAATTATCTCAGCTTTTTTGCTCAAAATTTGGTGTTTTTGAAGAAACCAACCCTATCAACCAAGATGATAAAAAGAGAATTAATGAAGGTAGGATGAAACGTTTTTTTTTTGTTTGAAAGCAGAGGGTCTGTTCTTTCATTTAATTTATTACACGGCTCTCTGGAATGCTTGATTCTGATTGGTCAGTTGAGACATTTGCAGGTTCGTTCTTTTCAAATAATAACCGCTCCAAAATAATAACGCATAGTCGGACTACTTGCACGAGTAAAATCGCTCCGCGCCAATAAAGATCAATAAAGATTACTGTCTGTTTGGCGCCATCTTGTGACAAACACTCAACAACCACGACAAGACAGAGAGAGCTTGCTGAGACTGAACTTGACAAAATAGAGCATGACAGCTACGAAGCCAACACACAAAAAATACAGAATGGGCATTAAAACTTCTCAAAGACTGGTTAAAGAGAAAAAAATGGAGACAGACAAGTATGAAGCAGAGGATCTTAATAAGGTATTACGGTCATTTTATGCATCTGTGCAAAGTTTCGCGGAAGGATAAAAATGTTAATTTAAAACAAATATGCCAATAAAATGTTTCAAATTCATATTCATGTCCAGTTTTTTTTCTTATGTGGCAAGTAGCCGTGTAATAAGCGGGATAATGTAGAGGCAGCCGGTAGTTATTGGGAAATAAGCCCCTTCAGTGTGATACAAGACCCTCCGCTTCGCGTCGGGTCCTGATCACACTGTCGGGGCTTATTTCCCAATAACTACCGGCTGCCTCTACATTATCCCTTACATATTGTATGTTTATATATTTAAAGAAGAGCATTTTCTGGGAGGCATTAAACTTTTGTGAAAATCATGAAAAATGCTGGCGGGGAACGAGCTAACATAGGGGTTCGCCACAAATGTTTTTGCCAAGGTTTGGATATATGGTGGCGTGTTCTCAATGACAGCTTTTCTAAAATGATATCCTATTATATTCCCAGAAGAGGAAATATTCCACTATATTGCCCAGCTTTACAGTATCGCAACACATTGCATTGTGAGATTCTTGCTGATACACAGCCCTACTTTTCAAATATTATTTCCAATACGTGTGCTCATTTCCAGCCTAAATATTTCCTTTCTGCATGATTAAACATATGTTCATTTCCAATCCCTCGTGGATGCCATATTATTAAATCAGATCAGAGCAAAATAAAAGAAAACAGATCAACACTTAGTGATGATATTACACAAGCAAAATGACTTTAGTATATATTATGATCACATTTATTCTGCATAATTTATTTATTTTAATTTCTTTTATTTGATCAAAGATATCAAGGTTGTATTTTGACAATCTTATTTACATTATGTAGGATTACTTTTGCTGGGTTTTCACATACTTGTTCACAACTGTTAATCACAGTTAGCCTCTGATATGATTGATGACTGATATGCTGACCTTGACCGCTCCTGCCTGTTACAAAGACTCTTTGCAGTCTCACAGGAAGTAGAAATCCTTCAGTTCATCCAACAGGATGAACATTCCTCTTCATAGTGTTTCATTTGTCTCCAGTGTACACAACTCCAACAAAATGAAATGCTGGATTTGCTTTAAGGCCTTTCAGTTTATATCAAAGAGTCACTGACCTTATTTAACCATAAAGCATCTGTCTGCCAAGACCAGATGCAGCTACAATTACAATTACAGAGAGGAGGCTATAAAAGCTCTTAGGGTCAGTATGAGACATTCCTGATCCTGAAGCGGACTTTGACCATGGACTCACTCAAATCGTTACCATGATAAGTCCAGACTTATTACATTTTTAAATACATATAGTTCAGACTCTAAATTCTGATTGGATGAAGTGTGCGTGACCTGAAAGTCTTTAAGAAAAATTGTGATTGGCATAAGGAGGGTATTGTGTACAGTTTAACTGTTGTGTCTGCGAGATGTGTAAACTATGGGATCTGAAGAAAGATTTAACAGTTGTCAAACTATATAAATCAATGTAACCACATAGTTTGATTTTACACTTTCATTCTGCAAACCCACATTAGGATAAGAGTTATAAAAAAGTCATGCTTTGTGGTTTCTCTGTCTCTCTTTTGGTGGTAACTTGAAATAGATCCTCCTTTAGATCTGAAAAAAACACACTAGAAAAAGCCCTGTAATCACTGGCGTCCCACTGAAAGCATGATGAATGCGATCTCTGCCACGTTTTGGTTCCACCCAATGAGGAACCACCAGCAGTATGGATATTCTCACTTCCTGATCCGACATCCTACAGACTCTTCAGTTTTCAAAAGTGCTGATGAAAACCTCAATATCTCAGCAGTCTGAATACATCAGTACAGTGGTCAGTTTTCCTTCGTTTAAAAGAAGAAACAAAACAAGCGCTGTTGTGTCACACTCACAATATAATGAAATTAATCTGTAAAACTAAAGGAACTGCAAATGCATCTATTTTGTAAGAAAATGTGTTTTTAATGAAACCAAAAGGCTAAATTCGAATCGTATTGACCCAAGTAATATCGATGACACAGTGCTTGAACTGTAAGGAACAGTGAACACCAATACATCCCCACTGATAGTTACACAACGGACCCAATGTCAAACACGATTATACTGGATATTGCTACCGGACAACACGTCAGAGAGTAGATGGGGGTCTATGGATAGTCATTTGGGTTTCTGTACATTTCTTAGCATATACTAGGGCTGTGTATCGCCAACAATTCCCCGATACGATACATATTCCGATACAAGGGTCCCGATACGATACACATCACGATACAAGACTATTTTGAATTAAATTTCTGTTCAGAATTTAGTAACATTATTATTATTATTATTATTTGTTTATTGTACATTGAATAAGCAGTGTTGTAACAGTTGTGTTTTTGCCATTCATTTATTAGCTATTAGAAATATTTAAAATCCCAGAGTTAGTGCTTAACTTATGATTTTTTAAAAGCAGTTTTACAAAGATGGTGCCTTACTCTTGTCTCTCATTATTCTACATCTATGAATATATCTATAAACATGCAGTCAGACTTAATACTATTTAATAGAAATCAGATTATTAATGTGACAGTTATAGTTTGAAGTAGCTCTGTATCTCTTCTCTAGACGTACACTTTTCACATGCAAATCTTTGTCGTGTTTCTTCTCAAATGCGTTAGTACTGTTTTATAAGAGCATGGCTAATAAAGCCCTTTGCAGTAGTATAGGCTAAGATATCTGCGCTTTCATACTGATCTCATTGACTTTAATGCGCGCGCGCGAGAGAGAGAGCGCGCGAGTACGCGGCTCACTATGCAGACACCTGCGCCAGCGAGACAGACCCACAAAGTGAAAGTATACCCCGCCACCTTTAACTCTACGTACTCCGCGGGACACATGTGTCCTTTCCATATGGATCACGGATCAACAGCAATTCATCACGTAGGTGCTGTATCGATGCGCGCATCATGAGGCGTCCATGACGATGTATCGTTGTATCGATATTTTGAACACAGCACTAGCATATACACTGATGAAAAATGGGAAAATCACAATCCAAAAGTTCATTAACACACATTACACAGATACAAAATGTCAAAATGAGTACAAACTGCAGTTAAACAGAGGTCAGGCTGTTCTCATTTCCCAAACTAAAGCGTGAGTTATACTTCTGCATAGTAGCCTTTACGCTGTAGGCCACGCATCAGTTTTCATTTATACTATATGTGCAATTCCACATGCAGATCGCTAGTAGGCAATTGTCTGACACCGAATAATAAATTGGACTTGAGAGGGAATGTGCAGGTTTGGACAAGACAAGCTGCTTCTGTTTTCTAAGTAAAAACAGAAGACCTATAGATGATCTATTGAGAATACACAGTTTAAAATGTCTTGTCACACAAGTACATTAGAAAACGAAAATTTCAAATACCTGTATGTAAAACAATTGAATAATATTTTATCTATGTCAACTTATTTTGAGAAAAGAAATTATATTCGAGAAAATCAGTGCAGTCTAAAGTTTTGTCTAATGTGACTAAGGGTAACATAACATCTCCCAGTCTAGAGATAACAACAATTACAGAGTAGGTGTACAAGATAAATATAGTTTTCATTTGATCCGTAGCCTTGTGACGCCTTTTAAAAACATGTCGGATGTGGACAGTAAGGATATTTTTGTACAAAACCACTGTAAATGCACAACATTTATTTTAAAACATTACAGATGTCTACAGTTTTGCCCCTGCGGTATAAGGTTTCTGTGTAGGTTTTATTGAGGTTTAACAGTGTAAGGGTTTGCACGAATTAATGGTTTAATGAAGTGCAGTGTCTAAACATCTGTTAACAGCCTTGCAGCCTCCACAAATGAGAAATGTACCACAGATCCGCAGCTTGTCGAAAAAAAATGACTCACTAATCCCAGCTATTTACCAACAATATTCAATAGACTCCTATGACAAATCTTGTGGATATGACTCATCACTGATCTTAGAGGCAGGACACACCAAAGCTTTTTTATGCGGCTAAAAACGCCTAGAGGATGCCAAATGCCAGCTTTCTTCAGCTGAGCGTTTTGGTAGCTGTGATACTTGAGCTGTGAGCCGATTGGTTGTTGTGATATTTGTCCCACCCCTTCTCCACTGTGATCGGATGGTTGTGTGAAAACTGACATTGACGAGCGGAGCTTTTCACCCAAAGCTGAATCTCTTTCAACTCTCGACGCTCAGCGCTGAGTGCAGAAAAACCGATGGGCGAGGAAAAAAAACACTAGCTGCTGGCTTATTTGAAAACGGCGGGCTTCCATTGGAAACAATTGAAAACATGCGCTGGCTGTGGGCTTAAAGCTTTGGTGTGCACGCCCCTTTTGCTCTTTTTCCATGACCATGCATGCATAATAGAAAAATTGCAGAGTAACCTAATGATAGCCAAAAATAAATGCTAACACAAAGTCAAATACTTGTCGTTAGAATGTCACTAAAATGCCTCGCTGTAGTGTTATGTATAAACAACAACAGACTAGTCAGACTCTTCCGAACAGGAACAGGCATGAAAACAAACATTACAATATGTTGACAATGAGCCAATCCTGAAATTACAGTAACACCAATGGAGCAATGTGATATGTTTGATAAGTCAAATTTTAAAATCAATTAAACAAGATGAACATGAACTGCTTTTCTATCACAGGCTTTGGTTTGTTTTTGCAGCCCTTGAGCAAAACACACAGACTGACAACAAGCTGACGTTTGCTTTTGTGATGTGATGACACTGCAGACTGAAACGTGTGGTCTGATCTATCTGGCAGACTAAATCTGCAGACGCAAAGAAACAGTCTACTTACATTGTCATGGAGGTATAATTTCTCAGACTAATGGTATTTTCTTCATTGCATTTGTAATTTTATTGCGATAAAATGACAAGCATGCTGTCAATAAAGCAAATAGGAAACTGTATAAGAAAGAAAATTGAGATTTTTGCCCAATTCAAAAAAGAATGAACAACAGGAACATTTCCTGTACACATTTAAACCAAGATGGTTTGAACCTCACTAGGCATTTGATTGTAAAATAAAAACTTGGTAAGAAACATCCTTAGGGATGGTTTAAAAAAAAATTCCCAAAGGAATCTTGGTGTCATTAAGATATGCTACAGTAATCCTGTACTGACATGCAGGAAACATCTTCATGAATCCATACATACTTCTGTTTGACATTTGTCTCCGCCTCTGATATGCCCTGACATCAAAACTGTATTTTTCCAATTCAACCTTACATCCTACTTTTTAACATGATTACAGAAAAAAAAACGACTTGAAATGCTATAAAGTATGAATGGATTTTGGATGTAAATCTCATTCATTCATATGGTATATTATTCCATCATTTAAAGGTCTGTTCTTTCAAGCATGAAAAATTTCTACCGACACTGCTACTCTCAACACATAAACAGCTTTTATGTTCTGATTTTGTAAAGAATGACAGACAGGTCTTTGCAGAAGTATGCAGAAGTCACTAGTTAGTTTTTAAGCATGCTAATCAAAGTCCCTAAAGTTTCACTTTGCATCCAGATTAGGTTTTTTCAACTAAACCTTTATTTTCAAACTTGCAAAATAGGATGTGCACATCTGAGGGATTGAAAACCCCAAAGTCCAAAAACTCCAGTTGTTATTTAAATTTTCGATTTCACAACTACATTTTGTTGGCAGTGTCCTATGGCCCATGTCTACGAAACAATGGACAGAGGTCGAACAAAGACCCCTACAGAGTCCTGTTTTGCTTACTGCTGACAGCTTTGTTGTAAATCCAATGCAGGAGTATTACTCACATCAGAGGGCTCAACAATGGTGACCCGGATCTGGTGTTAGACAATTTCGGGGTCGGTTTCCATAATGGACACTGGGCCAGTCGTGTTATCACTACATCTCACGTACATGTCAATTACATGTTTTAAATTTGCCTTTTTCACACACAGATACACGGAAAATGCATCTGGGATTTGTCTGGGGATCATTTGATTTTGGATCATTTACACTACCAAATGATTTTCCGGAATCCGTGCCGTAAAGATCCTGTAAAGACAAAACGTATTTAAAGTCCTGCACATTCGTTTTTTCTGCAGCATCTTCAGTTTGCTTATTATCTGTGATTTCTCTCTCAAGAAAACATGCACGCGAGTGCATTTTGTTTATGATAAGATCATAAAGGAGCATTTGCCATGCTGTTCTGTTATGCTGGTGAATGATCTCAGCTTCATCATGGATAGTGACAAGCTCTCTTATCTCTGCTCAGTACAGTTTGCAATGCAGACATTTCATGTCATGCTTATTAATCCGCATTTAAATCCCCCGTGTCAAAGAGCTGAATGATAACTTCTTGTTTTGGTGACACGTGTTAATCTTATTAAAGGCAGAAAATTGATTTATTCAAGAGCAGTAAGAGATTTTCTCTCATTGCTGTTTGATTAAAGGTGGGGTGCATGATCTCTGAAAGCCAATGTTGACATTTGAAATCACCTAAACAAACACGCCCCTACCTCAATAGAATCTGGACTTTCTTTTGATAGACCCGCCCCACACATACGCAACCCAGGCAACGATGTCGGTTAGTAGACACGCCCCTAACTGCTGATTGGCTACAAGTGTGTTTTGGTACTCGGCCTGACTCCCTTTTCCAAAGTGTTTTTCAAAAGATTAGGTAACTTCCCCTTTAAGACCTCTAAGACCAAAGTCACTCCGGACCCAATATACTGTTACACGTGCGTTACTGCATTTGCTTTTTCAATTGTTTACTTTCTCTAAAACCTAATTTGTCATGTTTAAAAGGATACTTTTAAAGCCAATAAAGCAGCAAAAATGCTCTTGTGAGCTGCAGTAGCGCAGGTTGCATGCCCCTCTCACACAGAAACAGCACACGCATTTAGCACTGTTGTTTGTGTTTTAATGGCTTAAAATCCCTTGTTTTAAAACTGCGTTGCTTAAATACGTGTACAAACGTTTGGTTTTCGTGAACACATGCACAGCAACGTGACATGAGCGCGTAACCTCGATAGAGACGATAGTCCAAATCTCTACCGGTTTATCATACCATCCGGTTTATCACCCACCCCTAGCTAGCAGAAAGGAAAGTACAAATTTTCAAGCTCTGATTATGTGTCAATACTGAACACTTTATGAAGTGTTTTTAATCAATAACCTCATGCCAACCAAAACAAAAACAAATTCAGACTGTGCAGCACTTAGGTTTTTTTAGTTTACTTTTTAGTTTACTTTAGAGGTTGCCAGGAACTGAGGTCATTTACTTCAGTAAGAAACAATACAGGGGTGTGGAAAAACACGCTAAAGGCACAAAGGTCAATGCACATCTCAGGGTGTTTGTTTATATTATAAAGATGAGTTGGTCGATAATGTATCTGTTGCCAAGAATTAAACAGAACCAGATTCTGACCCAATTTACAGTACATGTCTGGTATTAAACATACGTCATCTCATCTACTCCATGTGCTCAATACTAAGCCAAGAGAACATCTGAAAGTATCTGGAAAAGTTCACAAAATACCCATGTGTGACAAAATTGCAAATGTTATAAGCAGCTTTTTGCGTTGTTATTTTATGTTGATAAAAGATCTTTCTAAATAATGGCTTTTACTGCTTAATGTATAGAAGAGAGGGGACTTTTAATGCAGAGAAAAGACCTACAGAGAGAATTATCACAAGACTTGAACCTACTTAAGCACCAAAGCTTGATAGGTAAAAGAAAGGACTAACCAGCTTTAACCCTTGCCTGTGCTGTATTAGAAAATTAAGACTTAAAAACATGTTTGTGTGGCATACATTTTTCTTATTGTTCCACAGACCTCTGCAAATAAAATAGTCCAAATTCTGATTTACATTCTAGCACCACAAGCTATTATAAACAAAGCATGAATGCTTATGTTATTAAGTTGTCTAGCTCTGCGCAAACCTGAAGAACAATGTGGACGATTTACAAAAAAAAAAAAAGTGTCTGGAGTCACACTATTTCTGGATCTCACAATACGACGCGCCTGGAGAGCAAAAATCAGCAGCAGATGTGTTGAACTTCAAAACAGAGCTTTACTGGAGGCCTCAACAAAAAAAGTCAATGGATTTAACACACTTCCCTGCTCACGCATCTGCACACCAACAGTGCTGTTGTGCAAATGTACAACATAATACACAATAGGGTGAACTTCTGACTGACATAAATCAGAAGAATAAACCGCATGTGCTTCCAAAAGTACACAAATATCTCTTCGTGCAAAATGAATTCAAAACTTTGGATGACAGACTGACTGTCTAGCATTCACAGCTCTTATCAGTTTTCTCCTGAGATTCCAGGACTTTGACCTCCAGGCTACTATCAGCAAGGCGTTGCTAATATAATCTTATCCTAAATACACAGCTGAAAAGAAAATATCTTCATGAAAAACAGCTTTAACACTATAACATAGACAGGCTGAGTAAAAGTGCTGTTGTACTCAATATCAGTATGGGTGTGATCATCACTCCACAGACCTCTAATTGAACCCCTCCATGTTTGAGAAGAGAGCAGATGTTGCGCTCCACACCCATCAGAAGTCAGTTTTCTGTTTCTATTGTCTCATATTACAATATAGGACATCGAGACACTTTGATTGAGAATGACCTGTACATCTAGTCTTGGTTTGTGCGTGGTGTGCAGCATCTGACCTGTCTGCCCAAACAGAGATAAGCAAATAAGAGTGCAGCTGAAAAAGCATTTTTAAATGGCTCCTGCATCAAACAAAAACTTTATTTACTCCAGGTGTATGAAGAAAGGACAGACAGAGCAATAATAGGCAGGTAACGATAGTCTTTAAATAATGTTTACATTCTGCAGTATATTATGTCCACAATAGGATAAAAAAAAAGAAACACAAAAAGACCTTTAGCTCAGCCTGTCATTTTCATAAGTCAAGACACGCTCACAAATCCCAGTAATCCACTGATCAACAGCCACAGGATGAGGTTTAGAAGCTCCACTCCTTAAAGGGACCGTTTTATTTTGTCAGTGCTCCTTCTTTCTGATCTGTCAGCCGGGTCATGTTTACACACTTTTATCACAGCTATCAGCAGCATGCAACAAAGCAAACATGCCTACTTCCTCACAAACTCAAGATTTACACACAGCATTTAAGACCAGAGAATAGTTTGTTTTCTTACGAGTCCTCGGTGGTACACGAACAGTCGAACGCACAGCATTGCAAAGCATAGTTTATTTGACTCCTACGTGTATGCAGATGACAGACGCATGCGCATTGTGACAAAATGCAATGCATCTCCTGGGCTACATACTACATTCTCCTGTACGCACATGCGTACAAAGTGTGTGCGGTTCCAAAAACCCTGTGATGCACATACAGTGTGCGCATTCTATTTACTTCACACGCACTGTATGCACACCCTCACATATGCGTAAAAACTTTAGGTTTACATTAAGGTGGTGTGTACACCAAGGCGTTTTCGCCTGTGGCTGGCGTATGTTTTCATTTGTTTCCAATAGAAGCGTCGCGCAACTGGCGGGTTTTTGAACTTTGGGTGAAACTCTCAGCTAGTCAATGTCACTTGTCTTTTTTAGAAAAAATTACTACTACTGCTAAAGTTACGGTTGGCATACACACTGGGATCTTGTGGAAATTAAGTCCTGGGTGCCCACATTCACTACCTGATTTGGTGCTCTGGGTCAATGTGTATACTTTCCTGATTTGTCAAGTCCCTATAATATCAGTCCTTCCAGAAAACCGCTGAGTTTTTTGTGATTGTTGCGGGCAAAAATCCTTGATCTTGTGGCACGTTTAAAAAAATGCGATGGAATATGCAGGATATTTATGCAATGAAATTGCAGGAAAACTTTTCAGCTTTTCAATGACACATAATCACGTTACTTCATAATAGGGATGGGCATTTATCTCATTTTTTCATTTCGATTAATCCATAGGTCTGATGAACGAGTACTCGATTAACTGGGTGCAAAGCAATCAAAGGGGCGGGGCATACACGTCATGGTAAAAATTAAATTTTTTATTAAAAACACTTAATTTTGAAGAAACTATGACGGAACAATGAACACATACTAGATTACTAATTAATTAAATGTTTTTTACAGAAACCTCTTACAGGAAAAGCTGAGTGATAAAGTGAAACTAAAGGGTTAATAAACACAAACCGAAGCGCTTTCTATATGACGCACTCTGATTTACGAGCTAGTGAACTAATGAGACACACAGAGAGTGTTTAAAAACAGTGCGTCTTTGTGTGTCCGTGTGTGCGTGAAGTTTTTCCATTCAGAGATGAGCCTGTTTTAAAAACCTCTATTCACTAATACTAAAATGACCAGTAGGTGGCAGAATGATACAAACGGTGAAGCGGTTACGGTTACATTACCAGTACAATATCGCACACCTCTTAGCTGATCAGATTCGAGAACCAGAAAGAACTGTTGTATAATTGAAAGCGCGGCACTCGCATAAATATGCGGACTTTGGCTGATTATGCGTTGAATCATGCGATTGCATAGTCGCGTTTTTCTGTAGGTACTGATAATATGACCTTTACACAACCAAAAAAATGTCAATGAACAGGTTGACCAATATCTGATTTTTTCGCATACGTCTGAATGGAAGTAAGTAGAAAAGAGTTTACTATGACCGCAGCTTAAAGCAAGATGGGCACCATCACTAAACACAAGGTCACTGGGGTGGAATCATAGCAATTAGTCACCTTGTAAAATACATACGAATTGCCATGGCATTGTGTTGGTTAGGGGTGTACTGTTGGGAGATTCATAGAGCAACATGTACTTTCTGTACCACTAGCAATGCTTGAATAATAAATGTTTTCACTGAACACCCCACCTCATCTGAAATCTGCTGGGTTAAGATGTTTGCGGTCTCCTGATAAACTCCAGCTCACAAACTTCATGAGCTTTAGAATTTTTTTTACAATTAAAGCCGACCCCAAACCTTGTAACTTACAACCTGTAAAACAAGCCGCTCTCACCGGAGCATAGCCAAATCAAAATGCCACAAAGCATGTTTACAAGGCTTTAACAAGTGAATGAAACCTACAGAGAACTCGCTTATCAACGCTTGCCTTTTCCCACAGCCATTATTACAAGTTTACAACAATTTTCCCAGATAATTCAGCATGGCAAAGTGGTTTGAAAGAGTTTAATTGCTCAGATTCATTATGAACTCATTACTGAGGACAAGCAGTTTCCATTGCTGAGCTGAGATGAGCCCTATTCTCAGCTCTACCAATTGCAGTTCCTGCTGACTAAAGAAAAACACAAAGCTTTTTTGCTCATAGATCAGCCATTGTGTCCATAGACAAACAAAACGCAGTCGGTTACAAAGCTCTTACTGTTGTATGACAGAGATGAAGAGCCAGAAGCTCTTCAGCAAGAACTGATCCAAAATGTACCAGGCACAAATGTGGCAGCCAACAGTATAAAACCTAGGCAAGCCAGGTAAATCAGTCGTTTGCATTGACATCTCTGTACATGCTTCATAGCAAGTCCAAGGTTAAAACAATAAAAAAATTCACATTAGGCAAATATACTTGCTGCTTCTTTATCCATTTCTAATGTGTAAAATGATTGGATCCTTCTCTTACCTGAGCACAATATACCCTTGTGCCTGGCACAGGAGAAGTCATCACACTCGCAGAAGGCCCCATAGATTTTGCCAAACTCTGATTCGTAGCACAGGCACTGCTTACAGCTGCATTCTCCACGGCCGCTGCACACCTGCTTGCCCTCGGCCTCTCGGCAGGTACTGAGGTACTGGTCGCCGACCTCTCCTTCCTTGCACTCGCAGCGGGCTCCCAGATAGCCGGGCTCACACTGACACATCCCGCAGCTGTAGGTGCCCGCGGAGTTACACCGGCTGCTGTTGACCTTTGTGTAATATGTGCAGCTGCAATCACAGCGGTAATCCACAGAGACTTCCAGACGGTCTTTAAAGCCAACAGGCTTGATTGTGAAACTCTTCTTGGTGCCTTTGGGAGGACATCCTCGAGCATCTACAGTTACGTTGAATGAGACCTGGAATACAGGAGAACCATGAAATATGCATGTGATAAAAAGTCCCTCTGTATTTGATAATTTTATCACCTAAAAAAAATCATGATGGCATATGTAAAAGTTTTTTTGTGAAAGTAATTTCTTGAACAGCTCGAATTTAACTCAACACCCTTGCCTAATTTAGTATATGCAGATCTATGAATATGCAAATTAGTCCCCTCCTCTACTCAATTGCAAAGCTCGGACTATAGATATATAGAATTTGCAAATGAATCCCCGCCTCCACTATCTCGCACCACCTCAGACTATACATGAGTCTATGCGGCATCCATACAAAATATCTATGGCTCAAACTACTGACCCACTTGTTCAGCTGTGTTGATGTGATTGGTTACATGTTTGTGACGTAGGAAACCAAATATATTTCAAACCGCGAGAATAAGTCTTTGGAAAACTCCAAGTCTATGGGGAAATACTCAGCAATAGAGGAAAAACTCAGCAATAGTGTTGAATGATGAATTTGCAAATAGTTTGTCTTGAAGCATTTGAAAACACCACATAGACATATAAACAACAATAGAAACTTGATTTTAACCATAGGGGGACTTTAATTTTTAAGGTCAGTGGAGATGGGGGGGAAAACAAGTTAAATAAAGAACCATTTTTATAACATATGCATGTTTCAGATCATGTTGCAGATGGGGATTTTTGGGAAGCATAGACATTTGGTGCCAATATGGCAGAGCAATGACATGCTTCACCTACAAATTAAATCTCAAACGGAAAAAGCAAGAAGGAACAGGCAAGTAGACTAAAACACACAGACAGAAAGTTAAGGTATTAAAAAAACACCTAAAAGGTAACAACAAGGTCAAAGCGGAGTTATAAACCCGAAGTGACACTGAAGACCTGTATGACATTATCTTATAACTTATATAGATTAACCATAGGCCATTAGACCAGATAAAAAAGAAACTCTTTTCTTGATAAAGATTATAAATCTCTATAAAGATTGCCTAAAGGAAGGAAGGAAGGAAGTTAAAACATTAGAGGCTTCATCCAGCCCAGACTTGATCTACATCAATTCCTTCTAAAATCTAGTTGTCAACTCAGAGCATCAATACAATTGCAGAATTTATTATTTCAACACTAAATGTATGAAAAATACTTTCCGATGAACTAAAGATAGAAACACAACTCTAACTGTTTTCTTAAGAGACACAAATGAAGTTTGTTCTCTCCTCAGGGGCAAAGAACCCAAACCCTTCAAAAAATACATACAGGCTTCTTTTAATCCATTACAACCCAGGGGAGAAGACACGCCTGACACGTTGAGGCTGAACACTTTGAAGTAACGCTTCAGATCAGTGAGCCCTCCAGACCCACAGGCTTTACACAAACTCAAAGCTGAACACTGGGCCACAAAAGGTCATACTGATGTTGACAGTCTAGACTAGAGGCTCAGATGTCTGCCAGTGAGAGGATTTTTATAGAAAGAGAGTTCTTGTTACTTTGCAAGTGGATCTACAGTTGGGGACCAATTTCTATTTTTGCATTTTATAGGTATAACTAATGTTGTAAGTTTAGAATGTAATCATCCACACATTGCCATGTGCTTTGGTTTTCTTTAGGCCTTTCACATCAAAGGATCAAAAGGGACTTCATTTGGATCCATGGTTCTTTCTTCTAAGATGTAATAAGCTGCTTACAGTTCATAAATATTACAAAAGTATAAGATAAAAAAAATCATCGCCTGCGATTCTCATGCATTTCTCTTTAGTAAAGCCGGTTCGGTGATTAGTAGTAAATCGTCATCACCTGCTTTCGGATGGAGCAGCATTTACTACATAGAGCTGTATTTAACCAAGAATATATCAGAGGGATTTTCCATGATTATGAATGCAATTTTGAGATCTTGAAATTCAGCTTTGTGTAGTAAATGCCGCTCCATCTAAACGCAGGTGATGGTGATTTACTACTAATCACCTAAACGGCTTTACTGATGAGACACGCATGAGAATTTTTTGCCCATATAAGTACATTGTGTGTACCTATTATGTGTACTTTACATTTATGTTTCTTTGAAATATCTAAAGTCAATAAATTGTTTACTATTTGCTAAAAAAACAGATTTGATTAATCCAAAACTAGTTTGATGACCAACTCTAAACCATCAAACCAGTTTGAAAGGCACAGTTTTTTGGGCATGGTAAAATCAAAGATGTACAACAACACTGATTCCTAGCATCTGAGTCGTGATGAGATTTTGTTACAAATTTACCAGCCTGTACATCCTGTTTCTCTCAAGATTGTGCCAGAAAAAACATAACCACCAAAAGGAGGGACAGTGACGGGTCACAGGATGGTCAAAGTAGGAAGGGAGGAGTAAGGAATGGGTAAGTATACAAGTATTTCCATAATGAGGCAATGAACTGCAGAATTAGATTAAGGAGACATGTGAGTCACAAGAATGTGGCATTATTTAGATAATGGCCAGACGCATCTAGAAAGTCAAGATTTGAGATCACATAGTTCACTTTTATAGCACAGAATAAACCAAGCATCAATAATAAACCATTGTATGTTTATCATGCATTCGGGGATTGTGATTTGAGTCTTGACATTAAGCTAAGTAACTAGTTTTGAATAAAGATGAATAAGTAAAAGATACGAGGGTGGAGCTTATGTCTACAGTGTCTAAGCATGCAGTAAAAATTGTATAATATAGACCTATTGCATGTTTGTAAATGGAGATGACATATTTTATAGGCGGAGTCCAACTGATGGCAGAAATTGAAAGCTCTGCAGTAGAGACATGCCGCCCACAGCAAAAATACAACTTCATATACTGAATTTGCAGCATGCTAGTCATAAACAGTGTTTTGTAATGCCGAGAAATTGTAAAGCCACCATAAGCCAGACAAAATTAAACTTGTAGGAATCCTTATACAGCCCAATGAAAAATAACTTTGCCTCTGACTTTTTAGTATAACTCAATATTACCGAATGATAAACAGATATACGAGAAAGAGTAGTAAAGTGCACTTTCAATGTTTTAAATATCCGATTAAATGAAGGAGCAACGAATTCCAGATCATGGTAGTCTGCTGCATTCTCCACAACCTTATTTGCATAATTCCTTTAGTGAATCGAATGCTAAATGAACCCAAACAGTACGTGCAAATAATCAACACTATTAGTAGCCACGATTTGTTCTTAGTGAAGTCCTCTGTGAATAGTAAAGAAATTCAAATTACTTCGCCAACCACAATGCAAATTTGCATTACACATTGCATACTGTGGGCTAAACTGGGACTTTAGCCAACTTGATGTAGGATTAAACCAATCTGTTATGTATGGGATATTTAAATAGCCTCATAGGACCTGAATCCTGCTTCTGTGAAAGGAATCCGAGCTTAACTTTACAATACAGGCTAACTCTCTGTAGCTAAGGCCCATGTTTTTCCACAGCTCCTCACCCAGAAAGAACTCGGCACTATTGTGCGAAGCCATTGAAATTCAGCTCCCGACTCCTGCGAGAGCTAGCCGGAGAACTGAGTGACACATGGGATTCTGCTTGGGTTGTGCCCCCCTTTCTAAAGGCAAGATTGGCACTTGGGCACAGTTTGACAAACTTCCTCGTGGATGAACAAAAAGGCCCTCTGCATATTGGACTGGGTAGAGAAAAATTGTGTTTCTCTATTTATTGTGGTTATTCAGTTTTACCCCTCTTCTCTCTCCATGATCCATCGCTACATTTAATTAGACAGAAAGAAACTGAATAGCTCGAGATTAAACCTTGAGGGTCACTGTAGTGGGCAGCAGAGTTCACAGGTGCGGGATCCAATATAATTTGAGCTCAATACAGTTGTATAAAATGCTCATTTAAAATGTTTTAATAAAATTATTATTAAAGTAAAAAAAACGCTTACAATACCAATATGAGTTAAAGGAACAGTATGTAAGAAATGTATATCAATTAATCATAAAATGGCCCTGATATGTCACTAGACATTAAGAAATCATTTTCATTTCAAATACTTATATCACTGACAACAGTGGTCTGGCCAGGATATTGTCATTTAAAAAGTGGAGTTGCAGCCCTCAACTGATGTTTATGTTGTCATTTTGTGTATTGGCCACAGCTGTGTGATTGCAGTACCAGTTTTAGCCACATGTTTTGTGATTGCAATACCAGTTTTGGCCACAATCCTACATACTGTTCCTTTAAACATTTCTTGTGTAAAATAATTATTTCAATTTTGCTCACTTTAACTTAATGTGCTGGTCAGCATCATGGCAAAATCAAATAGAAAGACATATTGTAGAGGGTTGGGGGGCTCAGATTGTTATATATGTACTTAGGGGGCCCCCCCAAGGAAAAAGGTTGGGAATCACTGTATTACACTGTATTAGTATCTGAAGACCTTACGTTTCTTCTAAACAGGCAGTGCTAAACAATATAGCAGTGGTATTACCTGTAGTATTGTGGATCTGCTGAAAAATAGTGATTTTACTGATTCAACAATTGGACACATTCTCAACAGCCAGAATTTGTGCATTAAGGCTGTATGAATCTGTATTGCATTTGGTTGCATGTTTAAATTTCATCAGAGCAAAGATCCATTATGAGTCTTTCTGGCACAGATTCAGCAACTTCTGGTATTAATATGAGTTATGATTCCTCTTATGTATTCATCAGAAATGAACTTAAGTTGGAACGACAAACAAGTCATGCCCTAAAATAAAAATCAGACATTCTTTCCTTTCTATAGCTGCCTTTCCCCATTACTCGCTTTTACTTCCTTAAGAAAAGTGAAAGAAAATCTGGCAGTTTGGTTTCAAAGACAGAAAGGAAAATGATAAAAATAATGATCAGATTCCTTATGATATCACAAGGGATCCAAATTGCTTTGCTCATTTAGTATAAGAATAAAATTAACTACATTAATATAACCATAAATCTTTCAGAACTCAAAACTTCCTTCTTAATCTACGAGCGTGTGTAAAACCGACCTATTTCAACCTAAGTCAAAAAGAGGGTGGATTAAAAAAAATATGCTAATGAAAAACCAAATTAATCTAAAACATGACAATTATGATATTATGTCCCCTTTAAGACAGATCCTAGCTCATTGCTGCAGGCTTCAAACAGACTGGCTGAAATCATACAATACAGGCAGACAGACTGGATTAGGTGTGGTCTGGCACTTTTGTGTGTGTAAAAAGCACATGCATGATTCAAAAAATTAACTAAAGTTAAATACTAACAGTGTCACCGATCTTTAGGTCAGCACACTTGCGGAGGCCGGTCAGGGGCTGACCGTCTTGACAGGTGGCAGTGAAGGCCAGATTAAGATCTTCAGGATGATCCCACACGCTCAGTTCAACTTTTGACCTGATGTTCTACAATCAGAGAGGACAAAAACACCAAACATAAAAATTAGTGGAAGACATATTGGGTCTGTGTTATGCTGTGGCACAGTGGCACTAAAGGTAAAACCACAAAACATCTATTGTAATCCTGGATTGCATGTGAAAACAACTAATGAAAACAAAATGTGTTTGACGTAGGAATCATAATACCTAGTAGGGTGTACTATTTGCTGTAAATGAACAGTGACATAATTGAATCACAAAAAAAATCTGGTTTATATTTAATTTGTGGTTGCCTCCAGTTTTCATTTTTAATAAAGTCTCTACAGGAAAATTTCCAACTTATTTCCTACCGACAATGCAAAACCTTGTGGCCAATGTACAACAGATCTTTCTTGTTTTATCTTTGTTTTTAAATCTTGCTCTTTAAAAGACTAAAATGTCATGAAAATTCACGAATGAAAAAACACAAGGTCTTTGCTTCTCCCACACGTGTACGGCTGAAAAACAACTTCAGCCCCAAAACAACATTCCAGTACACTTCCTGGATGAAAGTCATCCAATGCAGCAATAAACAATCTTAGGTCTTAGCTACAAAAGCCAGACTACATCTTACTGTGTGTGTGTGTGTGTGTGTGTGTGTGTGTGTGTGTCCAATACAAAGGACACATCTTATCCTAGGTGTTTACGTAAGCATTTGATCATCAGTGTTGTCAAGGGCAGTAGAAAAGCAATGTGCACGCCATCAAAATCACATCTTATTCTCATTCCAATAAAGAAAAAGAAAGCTTGTATGGATATTTAGTGTACTGTTCAGTTTACTCAAACATGTGTGACAGTTGTATGACCCTTCAAATGAGTGTGATCGCACATTGTCGGGTCAAAAACACCAAAGAAGTGCTGCTGTTCATTAAAGAAAGTATGCAAAAATCATATATTTCATCTATTAAACGAAGATGTAACAACTTACATTGTATGCATTGACAATTAGCTGAATAATGTTTTTAGAGTCGGAGTCCAGGATTTCCACTGTAGTCCCAGGAATCAATGCAGTGAGGTTCTATGGGTAAAAAGTTGTAAAGGACAGTAAAAAAAGATAATTTTGTCAAAACAAAATGAAGTTATCCATTAGGCACAGCACAGTAGTAAACACAGCCCAATGTAGATCTGGTCTGTGATGAAGGTACGATACCTTGTAAAGAACATAGTGTCTTTTGGTCACCGCAAAGATGAGGAAAATGTTGTTTTCTGCCAGTTTTTCTCCAAGTAGAGCTAGTGAAGGGTAATCCTGTGAACAGTATCAATGTTTATGTCAGTAAGAAGAAGCTTGTGCATATTCACTGTAGCCATCTTTCTATAGAAAGTTTGTGAAAAGAAGTCATTGCTATTCCGATTCCCCTCCATCGTTTCCGTTGTCTTACCCACCCATTTCCTTTCTGTACAACTAAATCTATTCCGTGTTGCTAACCTGTCTGAAAATATCCATGGGGCACACTTTCTTTAAAGCTTTCAAATAAAAAGCTCAGTGATGTTCACATATAACTTGACCATTTTAAGCAATGGTAGCAATAATGAAAAAAAAAAACATGAAATAAAAACTACAGTATTTTCCCCAGGAAAAATACAGTAGAGTTATCTTGTATTATATGTAGTTTAGTTCAATCATATGCTCTGTAGATTTCTGTCTCTCCTCTTAACTCTATACTAAGTTCATGATGTAACTAAAGCCTACTGGCTATTTATATAAAAAGCAATGATCCATTTGAAATGACCAGGCCAACCTTCAGGCTTCAACAGGAAATACATCAACACAAGATAACAAATAGTGCTCGCAGAGTGATTTCATTGGATCCCAATTTGCACACTACCATCGTTTGTTTACTTTCTGGTTAAGCGGTCTTTCTCAAAACACCATTGCTTTGGATGGAGCTCTAACTGCACTAAATGTTGCACTTACATCTGCTCTTTACCTTACACAAAACCCTTCAGTCCAGTTTAAAGTCAAATAGAGTTATGAATATCAAAAAGATTGCATAGGTTTAACAGTGAAAAGCTAATTAATATGCAAAACCAATCCCAATAAAAGCAAATTATCTGCAAATGCACACACAGCCTGCTGGGCTTTAACTAACCTTTTCAGACAACCATTATGTTTAATTCAAGCATTTACAACTAATAGAAGTTTAGTGCATTGCATTTAGTACATTTCCAGTAAACACATTTGCAGCTCAACCTGTCAAAAGCTATAGAAAAACACAAATAACATGTAGAGTTACATTAGTTTGTAGAGTTACATTAGTTTGATTTAGTTTTTAGCCATTTACTTTATTCTGGAGTTTTGCAGTATAAAATATATATACACTTACCATCTGATTTGAAGCGCTGTACTCATTCTTGTCATTCAGGTGACACTCCCCATCATGAGGATGTACAAGTCCACCAAGCTTGCCATCCAAAGCCAAGTGTGGGACATCATCTGTGGCAAACACCAGGAGATGATAGGCCTCCTTCCTCCAGCCAATCTTCTCCTGCCACAAGACCAGACTCTTCATTTTACCAGTCTACACATTGTCTTATGGGTGTGCAATGTTATCATTATAAATATGAATCTATAGATTGCTGTAATAGTTATTCATTTTAATCTTTTTGGCTTTCATTTTGAGACAAAACAATGGCACTGATATATGTTAAGATATGTCAATGCAAGATGTTTTTAAATGAAGGCAGTTTAAACATGCATTTTAGTCTGGGATTAGGATAAGCCCTGTCTAGGAAACCGCCCCAGTATCATTTAAATAAAAAACTAAAAACACAAGCCAAATGTGGAATGCAAGCTCTTACTATTTCCACTAAGACAACTAGATTACAAACTAGCACAGAAACAGAAGCAATGAATACATATTGGATAAATGGACAATCTTTTATTGAGTTCTCGCTCAAACATTCTGTGATCCTGCTATTTATGTCCAAGCAAATATTTTTACAGTCCATGATGTCATACAACGTTTTTGAGTCACTTTTAGAACCCAGCCACCTCTATATCTTCTGAAAAAGGATTATGTAATATCCATTTGAATGTATCATATTTCATGGTACAATATTTCCTCTTTTTAAGGCCCAATCGCATTTCTATGTCTTCCCCCTTAGTTTTGCATGTTCACGTGAGTGTAAGGGCTATTCCAATTGGGCCTTACTCTCATGTGAATGTGCAAAACTAAGGGGTAGGGGTAAAAGATGCTCATTGATGAAGTGGCAGCTTACCTTACACACAGCAGCTTGCAGAATGGCATCAAAACCTCCCTCTGGAGCATCCCTGTTTCGTGACACCATCTGCTTCTGGACTTCTTCGTTGAAATTATCAACTTTGTTCGTAAGAGACAAGAGGTGACGGAAGCCAAATGTGGGGACACAGTTTGGGAAATACTTGTAGCTTTAATAATAGAAAAGAATTATGAGAGTAAGTCTACAGTAACAGGACATTACTTTGTCAGGACACCTGATCTACTATAGCAGAAAACCTTTCAATTTTTTTATCTAGGGTAATAACCTCTCTGGGCCAAATGTGCTATACTGGCTTCTCAACATCAATCTGTTATATCACCCTTTCAGAATACTACTATTTCACAGAATAAAAATATCCATCAGGGATATCACCTGGATTACAAAGCTTTCTGATTATAAAAACTAAATGTATCCAATCTAAATTAGGTTTTTACCTTTTAGTCTGAGCTAACACTGTTCCAGATTGACCACACCGAATAAAAGCTGCTCTTTCAAATCAATTCTTTCCATGATTGCACATAAAAGGGCATTAAAAGACAAAAGTGCATTTGTATTTAGCCATTAGAAATGCACGTCCCAAACATTTAGGGGCAGTTTCTCGGACCGGGTTTAGATGAATCCAGGAATAGGCCTTCGTTACATTTGGACATTTTACAAACATACCTTACAAAAACAATACTGGTGTGCATCTTGGGACAAAACAATGACACTGATATATGTTAAGATATGTCAATGCAAGATGTTTTAAATAAAGGCAGTTTAAACATGCATTTTAGTCTGGGACTAGAATAAGCCCTGTCTGGTAAACCCCCCGTAGAGCTCACCACAGATACATGAGAACCAACACTAAGGTGTTGATGTCTCTCTTACCCATTGCAAGGGTTGTCTTGGTACTTTGGAGCCGTGTAGGAGAAGGGTGAAATGTTCTTGTCCACAGAGGATCCAAACCCGAGACGGAAATTACTTGTTAGTTTGCTCATCTCCTCTGCCAGTTTGGTGCCCAGGTTGCGAATTGTGTCCAGATCATCCTTCATGGAGAGTGAGAGGTCCATCAGATAGTACAAATCAACAGGGTAGTCCTCCACAGGACGAACTTGTACCACAAATGAGGTCTGGTCACCTGAAGAAAGTATAGATCAAGCAGCCATTATTATATTAATTAATTTGTTTTTGCTTAAAATAACCTTTGCAACATTCCAAGTACCTTTCAACCTTTTTAAGCTTATTTGTAAAGTTATTGTAAGTCATCATGAGGCCTCTGTTGGGCCCCAGTTGATCTAGTGTTAACACAGGCATCCTTTACATTCAAAATCTTCTATAGTAAATGCATACCAGGTCTTAAGGTGAGAGAGATCTTCTGTGGATATATCTGGATGACATCATACTGGGTTGAACCAGACCCCTTGGAGCTCAGGGGTTTGCCCCTCAGGAGATGGTTGCTACTCCTCGGATTCTCTATAAAAGGGGCATCACACCCTCTTTTGAGTAAGTTCTGGCTAAAGTCGCATCGTGAGGTGACTGTTCTTGCCTGTCCAAAGTCCTGAATGAGGGCAAAAGACAAAAAAAGAGCAAAAGCTTTTAGCAATCTGTCAACAGTCTAGCACTGGACCCTTACTTAAAAAGAGGGTAAATGGGCTGCCTACAAACATATGATGTCCAAAATTGTGCTGGCCAATTTGATAGTTCTGTAGGTTTAACTAAAAACAAATATCGAGTGTCAGTCGCACTTCCTGCGCGTGCACACGTACCTCTTGCGCGCACCAGGCGCAGCTCGGGTGAATGAGAAGACACTCTTCACAAGATGTTGCACTACCGCTCATACAAACATTGAGACCTAAAACAAACAAAACATCCACGGCAGATTATTTTCGTTTATCACATATGTTAATCCAAAGTGATATACAAATAAGGTATGCAACAAAAACGCTTAATAATGAGAGAACAAAACAACGTACAAGAAATCAAAGCACCAAATTCAGCTAAAACGCGAAATCCGAAAATCTGTTCATTTGTTGCCATTTTAAACGAAATTAGAAAATGCAGTTTAACGTCAAATGATAAATACAGATGTCACTGCACGGGTAACGTGTGTTATACTTACCTTTGACGCTGTAAATTAATATTTCCAATACTAAGCAAGCTAGAACGGCTGGGTGACGTGAAAAGCGGCAAAGTTTCCACATATTTCCTTGCAAAAACCATAAACCCGCTCAACTTAAAGGAGGGTTGTTGTCCAAATATAAAAAGACAAAAACATATAGCATGCGTTATAAATAGGAGCCCTTGCTTTTTAGATCGCGAATTGCTGAAATCTTCTCTTTGTCCATCCTACCCACATCACAGCGGCACATGCAATACTGAAGTTAATTTGCACTGCATCGGCAAACATCTGAGGGAAATCGGAAACTTGAACTGCAACTCTGAACAAAAATCCACCAGCGAAGTTATTGTTACTGTAACGTAGTATTCAGCGTGTCTGTGGCAAAAGTTCAAACTGCATTTCATCCATGATGACTTTTAAATCATCAGCAGGGATTCAAAAACTTTGATATCCTTCTGTTCTGCGTCAAGAATCCATCCTCCTGTTGTTTTCAGCGTGGAAGTTTAGTACTCGAGTGCCTGCCGAGTTTGTCTCTCACTTTAAACTCCGCCCACAGACGAAGAAACGCTTCAGTTTTTTCCCAAATTCGCAGGACTTCGAAGGATGCAGCCTCTATTCCGCTTGCCATAAGCCTCTGATATATTCACGAAACCAACTAAAATGAGACGGTCCCATAGATATTCATCAGGACCCCCTCGAAGATGAGATGGTTCATCTCAATGGGTTATCCTTGAAAATAAAGAAATGAGGCCTGTATTATGAATAACTGTGGTCTAGCCTAGGGAATTGCGTAACCTGCTGCTCCCGCCCACCGCGCTTGTCAGCGGGACACAGCCATGGAAACAACAGGAGAGAGAGAAGTTTCAGACTTAAAAAAATAAATATAGAGACAAATATTTTTTCATTATATTTTAAAGAATATGGTGATTTAACTACTACATATTAAACTACCGAGTCAACAGTATATACAATTTAACCTTAGTATACAAAAGTAAAACGCCACAGCAACATTAACTCATATTATTAAAACATCGTTTATAATAGTAAAATATTGACAATGACCTTTAATTTGCTAAATATACGTTTATATTGAACTATACTTATGAATATTTATTTTGAAAAGCCGTCGTCGTTTATTTATTAATAAAAGACGTCACAAGCCCGCGTTGAATCTTGGGGCAGCCAGGCTGTCAGGGAAAACGAAGGACGCATTTGGAGGCCACATCTGAAAGCCTCCGAACTGGGACAGCCTTCGTCGCGGCGACGTCATTGGCCTTCGGAGGACGCAGCCTTCTTTCTTTCCCCACCAACATTCTGACAAGTCCCGCCCCTCGACAAGATTGCTGGTAGTGTACAGCTATCAGGACGTTTTCTATCTATTCGTTTATATCATAATCAAATAGTCAGGTGAAAGGGCGGAGCTCGTCTGTATATTTGATTTGATTTATATCAAACAGAGTTAAGCTAACAACACAGCTGAGCTAAAAACAAAAACATATTTACATCAGTCTGAAACAGGTGTAGGCTGATGCCCTTGTTTATAATGCCTACCCTTTTTAACATCTCATATTTTAACAACAACAAAAAAAAAAGTATTGCCTTACAATATAATGTTGTCAAACAAATATAAATAGATTATAAACATTAATTTTGCCTATGCAATACAGTTGCACAATCCAAAATACAACAAAAGCAGGTTGATTATTTATCATTCTTTAAATGGTTTCATATAGTTTCAATGCAGTTTTAAATAATTTCTTTAACTTACTAAGTGTCCCACATTTTTTTAATTCCTCATGACAGCTGCTCCATAGGTTTACACCTTTAACTGAAAGAGGTTGGTATTTTGTATTAGTCCTCACTTGGTTCTTTTTAAATTCACAAGTTCCCCTTAAGTCATGTTGACATTTTATTTGCTGTAAACAACCCTTGGACACTTTCTGTCAGTTGATGGTTTTTTGCTTTGTACATAATTTGTAATGTTTTTAATTCTACTAATTCTTTAAGCTTAAGAGCCTTTAGTTTAAATAAATAGGGAGTTGGTTGGCTCTCTATAGTTTGTTTTCTTTACCATTCATATGGCTTTATTTTGAAGCAGAAATATTGGATTGATGTTTGTTTTATGTATTTCCCCATACTTCCACACAATAACTAATGTATGGAAACACTAGGGAACAATACAAGGTATATAATGATTTTTCATTTAAAAAGTCTTTAACTTTACAGTATATAATATTGCAATTGATTTTGATATCTTGTTCTTAATATAAAATATATGGAGCTTCCAATTTAAGCAGTGCTGGGCAGTAGCTTCACTACAAGTAGCGAAGCTAGTAGTTTAACTACATTTTTCAGTAGCTTGGTGGTAGCTAAGCTGCTTTCTAAATCAAGTAGCTTTTCAGTAGCTAAGCTCTTTTAGTGAGGAAGCTTCCACACAAGCTACAATTTTCCAAACATTTCTGAAGCCGTCCTGAATTTGAGAATAAGCGCGTCATTTTGAATCGACACAGGACGTTGTTTGTCCCGTATGTTCGAGTTGTGCAGCCAAAACATTACCACTCGCATTCTGTGAAGACTCGCGTTCTACCTCTGACTGGGTTATGTCATCAAGCCAAGCTAATATAAAAACATGTAATAAATATTACAATTGAAACTATTAATATAGTGTGCTTTGGCGGGCACCTCACAGACTCTGTGCAGGCTACCTGCTGCCCGCGGGCACCACGTTGGAGACCCCTGTGTTAAGATATGTCAGGGCCATTTTTTTAATTAAGGCAGCTCAAACATGCATTTTATTCTGGGAGTAGGATAAGACCTGTCCAGCAAACCGCCCCATAACGTGAAGTACCTAGGCCTACATTATGCTTGTATAGCCTATAATTACCAAAATGCTAAATGGAAACTGAATAAATAATTACATAATAAAACTGGTTAAAAATAAAAAAGTAGCTTGGATGTAGCAAGCTACTATTGATGGAGCTTAGCTTGCTACATTTCCCAGGGGGGTAGCTTCAGTGTAGTGAAGCTTCATTTAATGTGAAGTAGCTTAGCTCACTAAATTTTCCAAGTAGCTTGCTCAGCACTGAATTTAGGTTATTGTCGGTAATCACCCCAAGAAATGTAATTGTTGACACCCTTTCTATTTCAACTTCATAAATCATTGATTTACTTATTGTGTTCAATAAAAGATTACCAAATACAATAAATTTTGTTTTGCTTATATTTAATGTTAATTTATTCGAATCAAACCATTTTTTTTAGCAATACCAATTCTTTTTCCATTGTATCCAAAATTTGTTTCAAATTATCACCAGAACAAAATAAGTTTGTATCATTAGCAAATAATATTAGTTTTAATACTTTGAAAATCTCACATATTTCATTAATGTATGTATAAAAGAAAAAACAATGGGCCCAGCACAGAGCCTTGTAGAACCCCATACGTCACCTGCAACATTTGTGACTTGCGATTATCTATTTGGACATTGATACCTTTTCTCTAAGTAACTACTTATCTAGGAGTAAGCTGCTCCTCTTACTCCATATTTTTTCAGCTTCTCTAGTAAGATGTCATGGTCGACAGTGTTCAATGCTTTTTAAGTGTATTGTTTATTTTCTATTGCATTATATATTTTATCCACAAATTCTATTAATGCATGTGAGATTGTTCTGTTACTTCTAAACCCATTTTGTTGATTGCTTAATATGTTGTATTTTATAACAAAATTATTTAATCTTGTTTTAATTTTTTTCCAATATTTTTTAAAACTGTGAAAGCAAAGATATAATTTAGCCTATAATTTGAAAAGGTATGTCCATCTCCAGTTTTATATATGGGTGTAACCTTTGTTTTTATTTTTTTTAGGAAATAAACATTTTTGTAGGACAAATTGCATAAATGATAATATGTTCAACCACAGACATATCCATATTGTTCCAGTCAATTGACTTCTTATTTTTAAATGATTTAACAATATCAATTATTTATTTTCCATTTGTTCTTCTTATAAACATTGATTGCTTATTCACTTTACTCGTCTCTCTTTATGTTCTACATAGAAGTCCGCTTTTTTTTGCACTGTGTCGTAAATCTGCTTGGATGTATAACGGAGTGGGAGAACAATAACGTTGGAAGAGGCAAAACCTACCTTTGTTTTGATTGTTGAGTTAGAAAACTTAGAATGGTGCTTAAACCTGCTAGCCATATACGTTTTATTTACATGTCGGTGCTAAATCGTCTACTGACAAAGTTAATCCAGCTGAGTCAGCAATCACGTGAACCTCACTAATTCCATCACCACCTGTTCTACAAAAAGTGCTGCCATAAGAAAATGATAAGGGTAGCTCTGGTTATACCTGAACAGACATGTTGGTTTTCAGAAGAAATATAGACCCATAAAACGACGAGAGATTCTGATCATGACATTACATGCTTTTTAGGGTACATATAGTCCCAGCACTGACTGCTTTGCCCTAGTCATAGACTAATGGCAACACCATATCAGGGAGGTCAAGAGCACACTGAGGAATTATGCAAAATTATTGTTAGTGGATGATAATTGTGGAGACATCCCTACATTTCAAAACACAAAATGTACATTGTCAGAGCACAGCTTTGCTTTTAACCATAAAACCTCAGTACCCCCATTCACTTGTGTTTATAAAGCAGTCTTGACTTCAAAATGGCAGACATATAAAAAATTAAGATGGTGAATGCAGCGTCTACATATGTCCATGCATTCAACGATGTGCAACTCTCCACTGCTTTTGAACTTCCACTTATTAAATGATTCTAGGAAACAGAAGAAAACTGTTTTATTCAAACAATACAACCAAACAGTGTTTAGGTTTTTAACATTACTATACAGAATCAAGAACAGTATCAGTATTAAAACAAAGTGTCAAAACATTTCCGATCTTCAAAACAAGATCGTAGTTCACTCGGGTAAATAAGTGCAATTAACAATGAATAACCATACAGCTGTGTATGACATTAAAAGAAAGTGACAAAAAGGCCTAAAATGGAACTGATAACTGTATACCAGTTAACTGGTCATAAAACTAAACACTAAGTCTTAACTGCCACTCAAAGCATCACAAACTTAAACACATTTGGAGGAAAAGCCCTGTGTGAGACGCTTAGAGGTCATATCCACTATAGCGCTCAAACTATAGCCACTAAGCATGCCCTGATTCATCTCCCGTAGTTCCAGCAGGGCATCTACGATCTTCTGACGGTCTATATCTGGGTGGCGCTCTGACAACCGGGTCATGATTGTATTAAAGCTGCCCTTGCCAACACAGCGCTGTGGCACAAAGGTGCCGGAAGCTGTAGGTGAGTCGCATACCTTAGTCAACCTGTCAACACTACAGCGTAGTCCCTGAGTGAAAACAAGTATGAAGAAACAAGTCAGCAGCCACACAGAGGGACGTGCCACACAAATTCTAGTTCACTACTTTTCCAAGAAGACCATTTCATACTTACCCTAGGTGATAAATTGTAACGTACGCCGTTTGTTTTAGGCCTACCCACTTCTGCTTTACTGATTTTTGCAGTGCTCTGAGGCTGATCACTTAGCTTAGGATGAGTTGAGGTGGGTCCAAAGAGTTGCTGCAGATAGATAGGTGACTGACCCTGAAAGGTGCACCCATTTAGATTTTTAACAGCTGCTTTGGCATCCTCTGGACTCTTGAAGTAAACAATAGCACCCCTAAATAAAATTAGACATTATTACGATTTAATATTAGAACAACAGCACTCTGAGATGCTACATAACAGCAGCAGTTATTGTCAATTTACATGTAAACAGAGTGAAAGCATACAAATTCTGCAAAAAATGTATCCTTATTTTGCACGGTGGTATTTTTAAAGTCCAAGTCCACCAGAAGTCGCAATCGACTTAACTTCTGTGTTATACCAAAATTTGTCACATCACACAAGGAAACAAGAGAGCATGGTTTTTCAATGTGAATTGTTTGAATATAGAAATATAGGGGTTTTGTTTAGAAATGGAACTCTCACCAGACTGACCCTGTGTGCGAAATCACATACTTGGACAGTAGGTACTGAATTAGACTCAGAGCGTTAAAATAGTAGGTACTATATCAGGGATGGGCAACTTCGGTCCTGGAGGGCCGGTGTCCTGTAGAGTTTAGCTTGAACTTGCCTTAGCACACCTGCCTAAAAGTTTCTAGTATGCCTAATAAGACCTTAATTGGCTGCTTCAGGTGTGTTAAATTATGGTTGGAGCTAAACTCTGCAGGACACCGGCCCTCCAGGACCGAAGTTGCCCATCCCTGTACTACAAGTACAAATGTGTATAGTATGAATGATGACACATACGCCATGTTGATACGTGATAAGTTACTGTGCATTCAGACCGCCACCGGTGAGAGCGTCAAGTGGCCGGAAGTCATTCGTTTTCAATGAGAGCTGGCGGCGAGCTCCGGCGAGCAGTGGCGCAGCGTGTCATGTACAGCGTGAGCGTCGAGGACAGTTGAAATCAGCTCAACTTTATGGTAATGAGATATGACGCGGTTCGGCGGCAACCAATCGAAAGGCGGAAACCGCCTGAGAGGAGTTCAGAGAATGCATTCGAGCGTCAGAGCGTCCACTACAACTTTTCTTTAGCGTCGTTGTCAGGGCAGCCAGAGCTTTTATTGACGCTCTCGCCGGTGGCGGTCTGAATGCACAGTCAGTCGTTAACTGGAATGATGTTAAACAAGCACAATTTAACCACAAGGGACAGCTGTTTGATATTTGTGGCATATTTGCATTTGAAAAGAGCTGCGTTACTGCTTTCAGACATTTTAAAAACAAATAAGATCTCTCCTTCTTCTTTGGATAACTCCTCTCCTAGAGATAGCTCAGGGGATAGTAAAGTGTCCTTCGAATGAACACTTCAGGGGCTGGTTGCACCAGCTTGGTGTACACCTGGTCTAATGGTGCATTCACACCAGCCGCGTTAGAGGCGGCAAAACGCGATATTTGCGCGTAGTTAGACACTTGCACAGTTGAGTTTACTCGCTTCATTCGCGCGTGAAAGCCCCACATGAAATTCTAGTCATTCGAGACATTCACGTGGAAATTGCTTAATGGTAGGGGCTTCTGCAACTCCCATGAGACACCACTCGCTTCCTGAAATCACGTCACTACTACAGTAAGGTCCTGATTGGTAAATGTGGCGCAGAAATCCGCCGAAGTTCAGATTTTTCATCTCGTGCGTACCGCGCCACAGAATGCCTAATCGTGTCTTTGTATTGACTTAACATGCAAATCACTCAGCTTGCCGGCTGTACCGCATCTAGTGTGAACCCTGCATAAGACTAGTCTAGGTGAAAAATGCGCTTTACTTCAAACGTAGAATTTACACTTTGCACCATCCACACGTAGCACACATCTGAGGCTAAATCTTAGTCTAGTTAAGTGTTGGTCCAAGTATAACGCTTTTTTTTGTTAAATTTTTTGGCCATTTTGACTTTATTTTGACAGTAATTGAGGAGAGGACAGGAAAGTACAGGGAGGAGAGAGGGGTACTGGTTCGGCAAATGACTACGAGCCAGGAATCGAACTCAGGTCAGCAAATTGCGAAAGCACTACATGTCGGAGCGCTGCCCACTACACCATCGGCTCCGACAAGTATAACGTTTGGACTTGTTTCTATGGAAAATAGAAAATTAAATTGATGAGACATTTAACCGACGCATCTGAGTCACACAGGATATTCATGCATGACAGAGTGAGAAACCGCACCAATAAATTAATTTGAAATTTAATCAGCCAATCATTACCTTTTGTGCAAACAGGAAAAGCTTCATTTAGTTAATGCAGGTTGTGTTTGATGGGTCTGCACGTGACGCACACATCCTGAGGGAAATGGCATCTCAACTATCAGTGCGGTTAAATGCATAAGCAGGGACTACTCTGAGCATAGCTGCGCCTGGTTGTAGTTTCAGATGGTGCAACAGGCGCAAGTATATTCTATAAATCCAGACATAGCTAAGCCCAACGTAGGGCTTACACTCAACCTTTTTATGGCCAGCTGGTGCAACCGGCCCCATTATCTTGCATGAAGTACTTTTTTTTTGAATTACTATGAATTCAGACACACTACTCGCCTCGTCTACTAAATAGTATGGAGGGGGCATTGTTAATGGATACTCCTGCCAAAGCCATCTAGCTGACGTCATAAAAGAAGGCTCACAACAAGTGGGCAGAAGTATAATTTTCAGATTTTAAATAAAGTTAATGAGGGCACATTAACCAAAAAAAAGACTTGCACAGATAAATTATGTTTATAATACGCACTGCAATATTCCATAAAAAAATAAGAATTGTTAAGTTTGATTTCATGAGGACTTTTACCTAATAAGATTGTAAATATTTTGAGTAGGAAGCAACATAGAAAATAACCAGGCATGAAAACAAGTCATTTGAGTTTCATTATATTGCATGTGACTTACATGGAACCTACCGTATTTGAAATATTAGTTCTTAAAAAAACCATTCAGACCACAGGAACAGAACAAGACTTCATGAAAGTGTTATTTGAAACTTAAATATATATAATAGACATTTTTAACTTATAATTTTGATACTGATACAAAAACACCACATTTCAATGTAGAGCAAGAAACAAAGTAGTCCACAAACATAACTAACAAACAATTAACACTGTTTAGTTTTGTGTTTGCATGGCACTTGTACCTCATTTTGTTGAAATTGGCAATGCGGACATCTGTTGCATTGTACTTCTCAAACCAAATCATTATCTCCTGCTACAAAAATATAAAATGTACTGGTGACTGTCGCCATCTAGAGGCTAGCATTAACTTACTCTCCTAAACGTCACATTTTAATCTGTACCCTACCTTACTGACATAATTTGGCAAGCATGTAACACACACACGGGAGCTTTGGTTGAAGGTATTCTCTTCAGTCTCTGTGAAATAGTAGAAAAGCCCAGTAAATAAATACATAAACAAGCTGTCCTTCTCACTTAATTTAAACTACCAAACCTTTTTGCTCCATTTTGTGGTTCATACTTTCTCTCTCCTCTTTCGGTTTTTCCATATTTCCATTCTGATTTGAAGACCCAAGTTCCTCCTCAGCATCAAACCATGCTTCGCTTCCATTAAGATCCTTAATGGCACCTACCATGGTATAAAAACATTGTTAAAAACTGACTATTGCTTTACCTCTATTAATCTGAAATTCATAGCATGGTTCATCTTACTAGACATCCCTGGCTGCTTGTTAAAAAGGCCTTCCATTCTGGCTCTGTTGCTGCCATTACCTATTGGTTCATCCTATTTTGTGGAAGACAAATGAAAACACTGTTAGTCTATAGCCTCTTTCAAACACTAATTTCGGTAAATTACCATGAATTTACCAGAATTAATTTACCAGTACATACAAAAATGTGCTGTTCACACATGCAGTGACGTTCGTCTTTTTACCAGTAAGATATCATTCACACATCAGTATCAAAATACCGGTAAACTCAGGGAGAAAGCAAAAGTTACCTGTAGTGCAGGCGAACTCAGTGTTGTATTTGTAAACAATGACAGGTTATGACTTCATATTCACGGTCTGTATTTTGTTATTTTCACATCTGTGGCAAACACTGACAGTTGCGAAGTTGCTTGTGACCAAACAACATTACATTAGGCGACGTTAAACGTAACCTGCTTCTTAAACAACAGTACTGTTTGCACATTAGGCTTCATAGAGGGTGTGCTAAGGACGTCAGCAATTCGGCAAATAGATGGTAAGCTGTTTTAAACTTTGGTGAAGAAATGTGGACGTTAACTTCAGGTGTGCTCGACTTTTAAGCAGTGTATGTGTGTGTGGAAACGTCCATAAACAGTGCAGGGGTAAACGTAATGTATTTAACGTTAAAGCAACACCAAAGAGTTTTTTTTACCTTAAAATAACGCTTCCAAAACAGTTTCAGTCGTTCATCCACTCTAAACAGGGTGAACAGCACTTTCACATTCGCTTTGCAGCCCTCTATCGACCAAAACCGCACTAAAGAAGTTTCCAAACGTCGGGTAGTGGTCCTGTAGTCCGAGTGAATACTACAAAAACTTGCTTTACGGCAGACCTACAATCCAATCAGAGCCAGCTATGCCTCAGTATTTATGACAGTGGTAATGAACAATTACGCTTCTAACCTGTAGGGGGAGCAAAGAGCCAGAGTTCTTTAGTGTTGCTTAATATTTGGGTTTTTAATGCACTTGATAATTTGATAATAGAGAATGAACGTTATAGCCTACAGAAAGTGAGGAAATAGGATATGCCATTTCTCTTAATACTTCGTCTCCTCCGTCCTCACCAAGACGCAAGGAAAGGAAGAAAGGAAAAGAAATGAGGATGCACAAATAAGAATTTAGAAGCCTTTATTAGACTTACTGTGCAGTAATATAAAAATAAGGATGCTAGCATCATGATGCATTAAGATATAAGATAAAATCTTTGACCTAATATTCGTAATCGAATTGTGAGACCAGTGACGATTCAGACCCCTACCAGAATGTCTTCAGTGTTTTGACACAGAGGCCCTCCCATCCCTTCAGTGTTTTCCTCCAATGTATGGGAATTTGTACTGGTACTGCAGAGAACAAGAATATTGCATTTCTAGAAAACATACACAAGGTTGAAAACAAATACATTTTGTGGGTGTTGGTTTATGTTTGTACCTTCCCAGGCAGTCAAATGAGCCTAAATGGGCATCAAGCACCTGCAATAAGAAATTATTAATTACAGCTTACATTCTCAAATCTTTCTGTGTTTAAGATCTGTCATACCGATGATGGGCTGAAGTATGTCCCCATAGTCAAAATCTTTTGGGAGTCTACAGACAGAGGCTTGAGGTCATCCAAAGGAGTGCCTGCCAGAATCTGTCTCTTCATCTCATGGTAATCTTTCTTTAGTGCATCCAGAGTTTCTGCTAGGCTGTCAGGCAGAGCCTCAGTCCTAAGCAAGACACAAAAATTACTGACCACACAAAAGACTGCTGTTGTGATGCAGAAATTATACATTTCACTTTTAACCATTTCCTTAAATATCCTAAAGATTCTTCCCCCTCCTTTATTTAGTCTTTTACCCCTGATAAGCACTTTCACCCAGTGGGGAGGTGAAGTAGCGTCTCCAGCAGTGCTGTTGACACATGACAAATTGAAGACCAAGAAGACGCAGCTCTGCCCGTCTCACCCGCTGGGCACAATCACACCCACCAACATCCCCGCAGCGATCACCACCAGGACTGGGCCTGTGAAGACAGAACCCTTTAGCAATGACTATTTTCACAATATAGCACAAACTTAAAGACCTTATTGCTAATAAAATAATAAAAATGTATTGTAAGATGGTCCCTAACATGCAAACAGAAATATTGTTTTAAGCACATCACCTTGACTTTCTATCTTTCAGCAGTTTCAGTTCCTTCTCCATGTGCTTCAGCTTTATGAATTCCTAAGAGACAGACCCTTATCACACAATGCTCTTTTTAAAATCCAATCATGTGACTTTTGAAAAGATTTGATACCTCTGTGATAACATTCAAGTCAGCCATGTAGACCTCAGTAATGGTACTCTTGTCTGATGTGGGCGTTTGCATGGTCTGTGTATTTTTCTTATTGCTGACAGGTAGTGAGTCTGTATCAGTGGCTACACTTCGACTGGCTTTTGTCTCCAAGGTCTGACAAACCTCTGTTGCACGCGTAGATGTGAAACAGGCTCGGAAATCACTGGAGGCATCTACTATTTGGTTCACAAAGATTGAGGCGCAAGTAGTGCCACATTGTACACTTGATGCGGATTTGAGTGAAGACCCTACTTGAAGTTTCTTCTCCATCTGCTGCACAAGTTCCCTTTCTCTTAGGTCCTCAAGATGGTTTTCTGAATCGTAAGCCAGTTCAAAGGAATTGCTGAGACATGAGGAACAATCACCGGAGTCCTCTGGACTGGTTATGGTGGTTTCTGAGGTTTCACCTAAAGATTCTGTACTGCCTTTTGTGGCCATGATGGAGTCATTGATGCTTGCCTCTGTATTTTGGTTGCCATCACTCCATTCAGTGTGGTTTAGGCTGGTGTTACTGAAACTGTAGTAGTCGGACTGGTTTTCCTGACTCATATCGCAGTAGTTTGACGCACCTTCTGACTCCTCATCATACGATTGAGCTTGGTCATTTTGAATACGGTTGATTCGGTGAGCCTGACTCTGCTTATCCAGCTCCATATCGAGAGACGAGTTTGCTTGGGCTGTTGGGTCCTTAAAGTGTTTGATGTTCTTCATTTGCTCTACCTCTTCCCACAGCTGAGACAAGCACTGGGCTTGTGCACTAAGATTTTCTTCACCAGGGCTTTCACAATTTTGGGGGGTGAACTCATTTTTAGAAGTTACCACATTCAGCTCTTCTCTCACATTTTGTGGTAGGAGCTCAAGCTCTTCATCATTTTCTAAACAAAGAAAACATCTGTGTAATAGTTGCTGGTGATGTTTTAAAAGTCTAAGGTAAATGTTGAACATCTTCTCTCACCTGATTTATAGACTTTGTCATCTGAAATCAGAACATGTATGCCACAGCGATGACACTTCTTAGTCCCAAACATAAAACTGTATCCACAGGTTTGACACTGGGATGGCTCAACGTGATACCTTGACATAAGATGCAGCCACATAGCAAACAAATGAAGCGACTTTAGCATTATAAGACTATTAAATATTTATTTAGTAAAGGAACACTCCACTTTTTGAAAACAGGCTTATTTTCCAGCTCCCCTAGAGTTAAACATCTGATTTTTACGGTTTTGGAATCCATTCAGCCGATCTCCGGGTCTGAAGGTACCACTTTTAGCATAGCTTAGCATAATTCATTGAATTTGATTAGACCATTAGCATTGCGCTCAAAAATGACAAAAGAGTTTTGATATTTTTCCTATTTAAAACTTGAATCTTCTGTAGTTACATCATGTACTATGACCGACGGAAAATTAAAAGTTGCGATTTTCTAGGCCGATATGGCTAGGAACTATTCTCTCATTCTGGCGTGATAATCAAGGAACTTTGTTGCCATATCATGGTTGCAGCAATTGAAAAAAGTAAAGTTTTAAATAGGAAAAATATCCAAACTCTTTGGTCATTTTTGAGCGCGATGCTAATGGTCTAATCAGATTCAATGAATTATGCTAAGCTGTGCTAAAAGTGGTACCGCCAGACCCGGAGATCAGCTGAATGGATTCCAAAACGGTAAAAATTAAATGTTTAACTCTAGGGGAGCTGGAAAATGAGCCTAAACTGAGCGTGGAGTGTCCCTTTAAATGTGTGCGAATACAAATCCTGATGCTATAACAGTAAGAGAAGCACATTACACCAAAGTAGTCAATTTTAATTGAAACAAAAATTTTTGATCCTACTTGGTTTTGTTGTGGTTTGATGACATGGAAGTTGGATAGGCAGTGTAGTTTCCTCTGAATTGTTCTGAATTGTACATATAAACACATATATAAATAAAAACAGAAAGAGAGGATATGTTTTACATGCAAAATTACAATAAAGTAGTAGTGACATTTAACCAAGTCAACTCACTTTTCAAATAAACAAACTTTCTGACTACTTCAAGTGCAGGGTGTCTTTGTATAAACTGCATAAATCCTCCCTCATCTGTAGATGAGAAAGCACAATGTACTTTAATACAAAGGATTTTTATATATTGCCACACATGTTCAATAACTAATGGTTATTTTATGTTTTTACACAGCGCTCTGGAATACTAATCACCATGTTTATTCTACATTAACAACCGGTTAACTGTACATTGTCCTGTTATCATTTTCCTTACGTTGTACTAATGTCCTGTCCTCCACTGGTAAGGAGAGGTACCATCCAAGCAACTTTGGATCAGTGATTTCCAGACAGTGATTGACCCGGATAAGATCAAACAATAACCTATGAGATGCACAAGTATTATGTAAGGATATGCAATATATAAAATATATAAGTATATAAAATATACCAAATAAATATTATATTATACAATATACAGTAAAAGAAAACTGCAAAAAGAGAAACTATACTTATTCGCTGTTATTCCTTACAAAATTAACCATGGTTTTATTGTGGTAAAAGTGTGGTAACCATGTTTTTTGGTGTACGATCAGCAAACGATCAGCAAAACCATGGTTTTACTACACTAACCATGGTTAAACTATAGTTTTTTAACCGTGGTTTCACTACATGTTTTTTTTTGTTTTAACTGTAGTAAAACCATAGTTAATTGTCGTAAGGGCATGCCCTAACGTTACTCCAATAACTATATTTATACCAATACCAAGTGCACATTTGTCATTAAATGTTTACATAAATAATCCGCCAACATTTAATTTAATAAGGTATGGGGCAGTCATTTTGTATATCAATTTATTTACCTCATCAACATAAATTTCCTTCCATCCTCAGCGTATGCCGGTGGGTCGTTATAAAAGCCTTGACAAGCGTGCAAGAAATTCACCGAAACTGAGTGAAAAACCACAAACGGTCATTCGTTATTGTCGTCTTAAACGAGAATACACGAAGATTACATAAAAGATAAAAATTGAGTTAAAATTCGGCACAACACTGGCAGAGGAGAGGGGGTTAATGTTTCGGTTTATGATTGAACACCCTGACTGTTTGGTCTTGACATAACTTACCAACTGTTTCGTTCACTGTACGTTTACCAGGAAACTTCGGATACACCGCTGTGGCTAAACGATTGTCGTATATGTTTAAATGAGGCTCAAAGGAATACGGCACCACAACAGGTAACCACATGTTTAAAAAAAAACAAAAGACACGACCACATAAACTGCTGCACCTCAAATTGGTCAACGTCTGGCCTAGTAAGTTAACTTAATTAAGCGGAACGGGCGTGGCTGCGTGTAATCCAATTATGAATGTGTCAAAAAATGAATATAATATAAATAACAATAAAATTACATTAATTGTATAAATAATTTTTACTAGTTATTGTCATTAGTTTGTTAATTTTTACGACATATTTTAATTTTTAAATGTAACTTTAAAAGTTTTTATTATTTTGTAACTATTTATAATAGCCCTTTAATGTGTATATAGTAGGATTTTTAGTCAATTATGTGTGTTTAACTTCACTGAACAAATTTATAAATTAGTTTTAGAACCGTTTGCGTAACGTCCTCAACTGACCGTTTTAATCCGTTCACTAAACCATTACTAAATAATTTTCCTTTACATTAGCCACTAGTTTTTGTGCGTTTATTACACATTTCTCTGTCAGCTCTGGGGTCTTTAAATAGCTGTTAAAAGACTTGAATAAAATGACTAAAGGGGATGAAATTCTGACTTGGCAGAGTTTTGTTAGTGTAGTTAATATAATGACCACTAGAGGGAAACATAGCACGATTTATAACTTCTTTTTTTGGACAATTTTAACAGAGAGATAAAGGCGAAGTGAAATAAAGCAAATTAAGGTTAACTTAAAATAAAAATACCTTTTTTCAAATTGAAAAATGAATAAACATTGAATAAGTTGAACTATAAGTGCTATTGTAGTCAAGTGCCTGGCTAAAGAAAGTTTAATTGATTAGCATTCATCTGTCTGTGGCTCAACAGCAGGAAAATAAACAGTAGAGAATGATGATTTAGGTAATGCCACATCCCATCTTTAGCTCTGTCTTGCTCCATTGTACTAAAAGATCAGTCTAAGCAAATGGTATGCATTAGCTGTCGGACTTGCTAAGTGAAATCAATACTTCACTAAAACACAGTCATTTGCAAACCACAGTACAAAATATATGTTGATGGAACTGCCCATTAACTTTTTTGCATGGAGCCATATAGTTCCTCCCTGTTACATTAGTCAGTTATATAGCATAAAATAAGGCTATAATCGTGTTGACGGCAGAGTTATTTACAGGGAAGCAGGTGAGATCAAAGGTTAAGTGCCTTCCTGGAGCAGATGGAGTAAAGATGAGTTGCCATGGTGATTTAACATCTGATCAGCTTTAGCTGGGTCATCTGTGAGATTCATTATATATAAAAAATATATAATAAATTATGTAAGCCTTATTGATATTATTGATATCAGTAGATGATTTCAGGATAACACAACAATGCTTCATTACAGTGGTGGGCAGTGACAAAATGCAAATAATAAAAGCATACGATACCTTTAACTGGGACGATACCTTTTAAAATTCCTTATATGTACCATTTTGGTCATTTATGGTTCCAGTATGTACCCACTGACCAACATGGATTGGTTGCATGACATGCTGAAAACAAAACAGAAACAAAACAAAGCGAAAGAAAACCCAAACTACATTATAAATGGTTTCAGATGCAGTGACAAGCATAATTTGTTTATTACATTTTTTTAAATTAACCAAAAAGTTTTTACAATGTTTTAAAGGCATCTAAATTAAAGTAATCAATTGTTTTATTTAGCCTGTCAGATTAACGATCAAATTATTGTATGCAGTCCAATGTCATAATAATACATTTGAACAATAGTTTATGAGCGTTTTGTTATCTTTACTATTGTGTTAACAACAAACATCTCTAGTACTGTGTTTGGTCAATACCCGAGTCCTGAAACAAAACAGATCTATATATTAAATTTATGTGCTTAAAAGTGTTGATGAGAATCCACTACAAATTTGCATTCGACTAGACATAGATTATTTAATTGAAATATTTAATCCAAATGTGAAAATGAACTTATATACTTTTATTATTAAATTATTAAATATTATTTAATAATATTATTATTATTAAATAAACTTTGTAAAATACTATGCGAGTAGTGCGCAAACAATACAGATAAATGTAAACCTTTTACCTTAGACTTTTAAATGTCATAAATGTGTTTGGATAGAAATAATAGGAGGCTGTGGATGTTTTGACATAAGTGCAAGACATGGTCTCAAACAGACAACACATCCATCTGTACAAAGCTATAGAGAAGTTATTAAATAATCATAGCTAGGAGGTCTACAGCATGAGAATATGAGCAGCAGACACACATTAGCTAACCAGTTAAAGTCCCAATGAAAGGCCAGTGTAGCCCTAGGGACAGCAAAAGGCCTTTAACTGAATAGAGGCTGATCAATACTGAATAGAGTTTCAGATTCAGCGCAAGAAAGCAAATTGCCAGCCCATTACCTACAAGCTTATCTAGGAAGGGCTTTATGTCTCACACATGAAAGTACAAAAATGATTGTTTAAAAAAAATGTACTCGTACAATAGGGGAGCAATGCTTTTTGGCTTTGCCTCTATCATTCAAAAAATATTTAAGTTAGATTAATAATTTTTTACACAATCAACACACACATCTCTGCAAGAAATGAACACTTAAAGTTTGTTTGTGGGACCTACTGTTATTTTACAATTACACCGAAAGTGACAGGAGTGCAAACGTTACAACTTACCCCATAGGTGGGGTTCATTGTAACAAACAATGGGTTTGGTTTAACACCTGCTAGAAAATTTTCTTTAAAAACAAATAATTCAATAAAATTCTGTCTATATACTAAAGGTGGATGTTGTTCATTAGATAGATATCCACACATTCCTCTATCCATGATCCGTCATCAAACCATCCTTGCATTATGCATCAATGCATATAAATCGATTTTAAATAGAGGCTACAATTTGCACGAGCTCACAAAAATTGGACAGTGAAGACTGGAAAATTTTTGCCTGGTCTGATGAGTCTCGACTTCTGTTGAGACATTCAGATGGTAGAGTCAGAATTTGGCATAAACAGAATAAGAACATGGATCCATCATGCCTTGTTACCACTGTGCAGGCTGGTGGTGGTGGTGTAATGGTGTGGGGGATGTTTTCTTGGCACACTTTAGGCCCCTTAGTGCCAAGTGGGCATCGTTTAAATGCCACAGCCTACCTGAGCATTGTTTCTGACCGTGTCCATCCCTTTATGACCACCATGTACCCATCCTCTGATGGATACTTCCAGCAGGATAATGCACCATGTCACAAAGCTCAAATCATTTCAAATTGGTTTCTTGAATATGACAATGAGTTCACTGTACTAAAATGCCCCCCCCCCCAAGTCACCAGATCTCAACCCAGTAGAGCATCTTTGGGATGTGGTGGAATGGGACCTTCGTGCCTTGGATGTGCATCCCACAAAGCTCCATCAATTGCAAGACGCTATCCTATCAATATGGGCCAACATTTCTAAAGAATGCTTTCAGCACCTTGTTGAATCAATGCCACATAGAATTAAGACAGTTCTGAAGGCGAAACGGGGTCAAACACAGTATTAGTATGGTGTTCCTAATAATCCTTTAGGTGAGTGTGTACCTGAGGCTTAATTGTAATACTGTATTAAAACTAACCCCGCTGTTAAAAAATGTTTTCAATCCCATCTATAAGTTATGAGGAGTTGCTGACATGTTTCAAAATTGTATTGTTTTAGGTAACAAAACAGTGATTCAAATAATATAAGGTTGGAGTTGGTGAAAACAACATAATTTACTTCCATGCCTCAAAAATACTCTTTGTTCAAAATAACACGTCAAAACTTTTCACAAATTTACAGATCATCATCTTCTGACAGTAAGAGAAATAAAAACAAAAGCACAGATTGCGCAGTCCTGTATAAATATGTAAAGTAGCTGCATTACAATTAACCCCAAATTAGTTTGTGCCCCGCTCACCCTCATATATTGTTTTATATAAAAAACAAAATATTGTAAAATAAAACCCTTAAAGGATGAAATGAAAGAATGGCAGCATGAAAGTGAAGCAGAATGGACAGTTTATTGTACCCAGTACAGATTATAAACTCAGCAGTGTAAGGTACACATTGTGAGGGAACAAGGTTAAGCCTGTACAAGTGCAGACAACCTTTCTGTGGTGGAGGTTGAGGCGAGCCCCTCATTCAATGAGAAAACTGTTCATTTATAAGCTGCACCTCTCATTTAAAGGCACTGCTCTCGAACCCACCAGGAAAGGGTGTCCAGTAACCACCGGTGTGCAATGCAGGGGTCCATTTAAAACATACATAGAGTATCTGTTACAGGCAGAACTATACAGCTTATACAATCAAATCAAATAAATGCAGACTTTGCAAAAATATATAAGTTCATCTTTCCAAAAAAGAAAAGAAAAAAGAGAGAATACAAATGCAGAAAACTCCACGATTTCTTCTTTGTCCAGCATAAAAGCGATATGTTAGTGGACAGCTGATCATTGAGTACATCATGCAAAAGGAAGCAGTGGTCAACTTGAAAATGTATTTTTCTTTTACCTTATTGCATGCAAGGCCCTGATAATCCTGCTCTCCCGGTGCATTAAAATCTAGGATGGTAACAAAATTGCAATGTACGAGGCTAAATACGTTTGCCCTTTACTCACACTTATGCATTCAGAGTCCTCATGGAGAAATTCTGATAAGTGCATCCCTTTCGAATGTTGTGAAGTGAGAAAGTTATCTTCCAAATTTGGCATTTTAGGGAGAAAACAAATTCAATATACAGAAATAGATTTAACAATGGGTTAACAGTCCTGCAAAGTTGACTAAATATACTATAGAGTGCCTCTGGTTTAAATTTACATTCCTCACAGCAATAACTCTTGGGTTAACCAGCACAAAACAAAGAAAGTTAATATAAAACAACACCTGACATTCAGAACCAAACTAATGATACAAAAAATAAAACATTGTTCTGTAGGAATCCACAGCATAATTAAAGCTGTCCACATTTAAACAAAAATTGTTGTATAAAAGCCAGCTTTCTAAAGAGTCTTAACAGGTGTGAAGAAACAAACGGGTCATTTTATTCCTCCTTGCAATATAAAGCCCTTTTGACTTTTTGTCTGTGTGATTTGGAGGGAACGCAAAATTAATTGAGACCAAAAAGGCATCTATTAAATAGTGCTGCATTTAAGTTTTTTTTTCTTCTTAATAATTGGTTATCATTTTTTTTAAAAAGCAGATTGTCAAAAACAGAATTGCTACAATTCTTGCAGTGAGATCTCTCTGTCCTTCGAGCACCATTCTTGCTCCAGCTCAACCATCTCTCTTCCTGTGGCATTGACCGCTTGCTATGAGCACTGCAAACCGTCCTTGCTCACATCCTCGACCCCCTACCCACCGACTGACGCCAGAGAGAAAGTGTCTTGCAGATATCTCCTCATTCATTTATACGTTTGGGAGGGTTAATCTGGAAGTGGGCAGTTCAGAAGGAGTTGAGGCAACAGGGACAGATGTGTTTCAGTCAGATCAACATTTCAGGGTGCTGATCAGTACACATAACCGTCGGGGAAAGGCATCCCAGAGACACACTGCTCCCCTCCGTCCACCAGGTACGAAGCCACATCGTCATAGTGTGTCAGTGGAAGCGTGTCCTCATCTGCTCCGGGCAGGCCATCGGGATCTGCTTTAAGGTTGGGCCTCTGGTTGTCTGGGAAGGCCATGAAGAAGAGTGCCTCGGGATCACACACAAATTTGTATACATACCTCTCACCAGCAACCTAAAAACAGAAATACGGATGTTAAGTGTGTGGCACTTGACAACCAAACCATTTTTTTATTTAAGCACAGAGTAAACTAAATGTGAACCTGCCTTTACCTTCTGCATGATTCCTTTCTCATAATAGTAGCGCAAGGAGCGACTCAGCTTATCATAGTTCATAGCCGGCCTGTTTTTCTGGATACCCCAGCGTCGGGCCACCTGAAACAGGAGGAGGAGGAATGTAATTTCAGTGATTTAGTATATATGGTGGGATTATGGAAATGGAGTATGGGTTTGAATAAGATAAACAATAATTTAGCTCACCTCCTCTGGCTCTATAAGTTTGAATTCCATTCCTCGTCCCGTCCACGCGATGAAATGCCCATTGGCGGGATCATCCAGGAGCGTGACGAGAAACTGCCAAAGTTGAAGGGAGCCACGTCGCTGGTACGGCGGACCATCGCGATACACAGATGGCTCTTGCTTTATCTTCCCTGTCAGGAATGAAAATTATGAGGATTAAAGTTTGCAGAGGTGCGCGAGCAAGAAGATGAGAAATTCCAAACACAAGGGCTAAGGTGGACACTGCATTCCTTTCACACTGCCATACTACCTCCCTCTTTAAAAGCGAAAGTGGGGGTTGCCCTAGTAAACCCTGAACAGACTGAACACTTGACATTGACACAAAACACAACAACCTCAAGGAAATGGTTTGGAAATGAAATTTAGCTTTGACTTAAAGATTTCTCAGTATGCACATACCTTCAATTCGCTCGGGGACCACACAGGTGTCATCATAATATAACTGCTGATCTCTGTCAAATGAAAAGCCTAAAAAGGGACATAGATAACATGTGTTAGATTATCACATGATACAGACATGATGAGTATTATATATGCGTCAATGGAGTTGTCACTTACTCTCATGGCTTTGGTAGAAGCTTGCTGCCCTCCCAAATGAAGACTGGCACTTAGGCACTTCTGCAAAACAAAAAGATACCCAATGATTTAAGTAAAATTTTAATTAAAAATGCAATCAAAGCACACGTTTAACTATTCCTGAATGCTTATTTCAATACACAGCTTTGAGAGGAGACATTTGGCACTACAAGGCAAGATTAACGCTCACTGTTTCTTAACGTAAACACTGATGCTGGGCTTGTCTGACCTCATGCATCTGGCAGGACTGGCTAAGCTCATATCAACACGCCGTAGACACATGCAGCATTAGCAATGAGCCTACTGAGTCACCAAATAGGATTAGCCACTATGTCAAGATATTGGACCATGACAATCAAGTTTTATCTGTCCTTGCGTGTCCCGGTGATTCGGCAGGACACGCAGCCCCTTTTCAGCTTTTCTCTGTGCAGCCTCATTGACTGCATCATCTGTCAGGCTGCCATACATATAAAGAAACCCAGTTGGGCCGTGCCCGTGCAAATGTTACGTGACGTATGCATTTATGAGAAGAATAGTACGATGAATTGGAATCGCATCACTAAGCATATCTAAAGGAAATGAACAAAGATTTACTGTATGAGGACCAGCCGAAGAAAGGAGGTTGATATAACCCAACTGGACTACAATGACTTCAGATATGATCTCTAAATGCAACACATTTTGTAATTGTTTAAGTTTTACATTTGTAATTGATAATTTGTTAGTCAAGCCATGTTCAATGTGCATCTTCAAAGTGCATGCAAAGGTTTGAGGTGCATGTGCGCATGCTTCTCTTCGTGTACACCTCACAAAACATTGCTAAAAGTCACAGGCCTATGACAGCACACAAAAAGCATTCCATGTCCTAACCCAGACAGCTCTCATATAGCCAAGCCAAACCTGCCAGACAAATTTTGACTACTTGAAAAATCTTTATCTCTTGAAAAATGGGAGGTGTGTGAATTCTCACCAGAGTCAAAGCAGAAGTCACGTGGCTCCTGCTTGATGGCCATTGGGTGGAAGGCCGCCTGGGACGGGCCCATGTTGGGAACACCCTGCTCAGAGTAGCGTGGTTCTAGGAGCTCCTGTTTGAAACCCTGAGGAGGCACGGGAACCAGGGGTTCTGACATTTGGCGATGGTAAGGTGGTCTGCCATCTCTAGGTGAAGTGCTTGGGACATGTGGCATGAAGTTAGGTCTTCCCTGGGAGTCGGCAGGTGGGAATGGAAGGCAGGGCTCTGAAAGTTGTCGCTGAAACCTTTTGGGAGACAACAGGGACATTCATAAATCAGCACAAACCAGTCAGGGAAAATGACATGTTTGCCCCCTCACAAACAAGCAGCATGCAAACAGAGATATTTTGGCCATGTGACATCAGGGGACAAATAAAGCCCAGCACAGGAGCTTTGATGTCATCTTCAGCTAAAACGGAAGTTGCTGGCATTGTAAATGAAGTGCCACACATTCCCATGTAAGCTCCAAGGAATTGAGCTACAGGTGGCGGGGCAGACTGCCAGCCAATGTGTTCCCACGGGGGTCATGTTATTACAGCCCCCTCGCATTGCACAACAACATCCGAGTGATCTACACCACCAAAAACAATTCTTGACCTCCTAAAATTAGCATGGTAGAAAGGTCATCTGCCTTTACATATACGTATATATTATATAAAGCCCTGCCTACCATGCATGCTAATAATATGGCAAGAGAAAAAATACATTCCACGGCTTTATATAAATATAAACACATTTACAGATTCAAGGTCCACTGAAGTTCAAGTTCAACTAATATTGATGCAGAAACTGACCTAGGCTCATTATTGAAGTGAGCATCACGGTTCAGGGGTGGACAGGGCACCGCAAAAGGTGGGCTATGGCTGTGGTGAGGGAGTGCCGGCTGGCCTGGTGTGGTCTTGGTCATTGAAGGCTGCCTGTGAAGGAGATGCTGTCCTAACGTTGAATTGGGGACAGGAGTCGTCGTCTGTTCATGCAGGGTGCGTGTCCCATGCGGGTTGCTGGAACCACACGGCGAGACGGGCGTTGAGGGTGGAGTCAATGGCTTGAACCCAGTTGTGGGCTTCCTTTCGTAGGCACTGTATTTAAGGAAATTAGCAAAGTTAGTCATCACAGACTAAAGATATGCATATACAATGACAAGACAGATATTAAAGTACCTGTAGCTGTAAAGGCACTTCTCTCCATACGGCATAGGACTTCTGTCTTGGCTACAGGGGGAGAGCTCTTTGGAGGGACTCAGTTCCCTTTTGATCTTGGATGGTGGTGGGCCATGAAACATCACTGCGGGGTAAAAGAAAAGAAAGATTCGTAAACGAACCAGTCCATAGCAGTGCAGCAAAATGCCCCAGATGGAGTTTTTTTCCCCTCGACCATTAAACTACCATATTTCATGGGTAATGACAATTGACTGCGAGGTTTAAAAGCTCTTCGCTCTGTCCATCAGTATCGCGGTGCAGAACAACGCATGCAATCAAAGCGCTCCCCTCAGATTTCCATCATAGCCAAGTCAATACTCATGAATCAGTGCGGTCGTAATTCAATGATTGTGAATGATTTTCTTCCCCACACTGTAACCATTAGCCCCTGGATCTGTGCATCAAGCGCTCATATCCGGCGCCACATAATGGCCGATGCAACTGGATCTACACAACTCAAGCCAGATAAATCATCCAGACTGCACTGGGTTTAAGAGGCCATTCGCTAGGCACGTGAAAGTGATGAAAGCAAAGGTGCACCCCCTCCCAAAGCTCCTCTATTAAATAATCTCCAAAGTGAGAGATTACAAGGGCATTTTTCTGCTTTGTGCCCATTGGGGTTATTTGTTAGAAAGGAGGCCACTCCCACTGATACGGCACTGGGAAAGTGTTGGAGTACATGAGGGGCCATGTGACAACCAGATGACCTGAGGGGCCACCCATTGATTTTTGAATAGACCAAATGAAGAAACGCTTGGCTTCTGCCAAGCAACAGCAGCATGTGCCAATGTGACCAAACAAAAAAGTCTAAGAAAACCTATATGTTGCATGGCTTACACCCAAAACAGTGTCTCATTATATAAACAGCACGTCACAGAATTAACCTTTATAATACACTTCCAGTTATGCCACAGTGACAAGAAAATCTGGATAAAAACATATGCCCTGACAAATGAGGGTACACACCCTGTCTCCCAGTTTCAACATCAGACGAAAACAAAAACAAACTTTAGCGGCGACAAAGGGGGGGGGGAATTGTCCAAATGTCCAACTGAGAATTCCTCAAGTATTTCCTTTGGCTCTAAATCCTGTGGCCAGGCTCTAGCAAACTGGGTGAGTTTGGACTGAAAACCCTTAATAGACAGAGTTTTGGTTACTGTGGGTTTCAGCAGACCAAAAAGGGGAAGCCTTTTCTCTCAACCTACCCACTGGAATCCGGTCTATTCCAGAGGCTGAACGGAGTGCATAAAAGTGTGAAATCTGATTAGGAGCTTGGCTCATGTGATGCCCGATACCGATCGGCTGATTACACAAAAAATAGGTGGTGGATGGGTCCACTCTCAGAGGGTTTAGGGAAGAATAAAAAGAAGAAATTTTGGTTTTCAAAAATCAATCCAAAAGTCTCAAAAGCAAAAAAATCATCAATTATGCACTATTACACTATGAGCCTTGTTGACTGAGATAATTAATAAATAAAACTGACAAGATTGCGACCACTTGACACCATCTTTAGTTAGGATATATACTTAGTTTTCCATGAAACGCTTTAATTTGAGCAAGATATGAATAATAATTAGCTCCATAGGCTCAGACTCAGCTCTCTCTGGACTCTATCCAAAGTACATGGCCAAGGAGAATAAATAATAAATCTTGAGATACTCACAGCTCTCCGACTGGAAATCTGGGACAAACTGTTCATCATCGGGAACCTGAGCTGTTGAAAAAAAATAAAGATTAGAAAAAAAAGTTCATAAACAATGATGAACAATCTGCTGACCAATGTCAATTTTTTCAAAAAACATCAAATCTTTGTACTTTCATCTGCCAATTTTTGGACAATGCTGCAAGGTTGGTGCAGCAGACAAATGAAATATTATGTGCAAATATCACAAGAAGTGTTAAGGATGTAAAATATAAATGCAAGGCAAATAATATAACAACAAAAACATGCACGATACACACCTTCTGCTATCCAGATCTCCTGCAGCTGGCTGAGGTCCTGGAAAAGTTCTGCAGATGGCAAAGATGAGACTTACTGAGAACATGAAAAGCCACTGTGAAGTATTAAATACATAAAAGGCTCCCTACAACAATCACTGCCTTGAACATATATCAAACTGCTTTGAAAATGTATCTTACGGTTAATATCTCTCAACTAAATCCATCTGCTAATGATACATCAGTCATGTGCAATGTGTCAGAAATACCTTCTGTATCCTGAGCGAGTTCAGTCTCCACTAACTTTCTTTTCCTCTCATTAACTGGCCTGCAGTATGGTTCTTCCACTTGTAATGATTTCTGCTGTGGACAAACACTACGGTCAGTGCTATCAATGAATGTTCAAAATGAAATGAGATCTAAAATAACAGGTTAGTAACTACAAAAAAGCACAAATTTACTTACATTAGATGGGACTATAAATGGAACTTGCTGGTCATAAAATCCATCCATGTTACCTGGGTCTTCAAGGAGGCTCCCAGAACTGGGTCTTCGCTTAAAAGCGATTGTTGTTTTGCCCTTTTGGATCGTCTGTTATCTCTGAGGGATAAAAGATCACTCATGTAATAGTCGCACTGGACAGATAGCCTACTATAAGTGTATCCCACATCAAAACATTAAGCCCTGCATACAGGCTTACAAAATCCTTAGATCCATCTAAAACTGTATATTCATCCTCCCCCTTCTCTCTCTCTCTCTCTGTTATCCATCACAACATCCTTTCTGACAGAGTACTCAGAGAGGGAGAGAGAGATAGAGAGAGAGAGGGAGAGAGAGAGAGATCCACAGTAGACATGAATGTAAGCCTTATATAAGCAAAAGCCTGTGATTATAAAATAATGACGATTACATTTAAATACAGTGAGAAATATGGAGATGATACTTTTCAGGTTAAACTACATCAAGTTAGTCAACAAATGTTCTCGAAATTTAAGACCAAATCTACCCTTACAAAAGCTAAACAGACTTGGACAAACAAGTCGATCAACTTTATCATACACGAGGAGCACTTTTCTGGTGATGTAATGCGCATGTATAGTGCGTGATGTACTGATAATTTTCGTCTTTGTTATTATTTTGATTATATCAATAATCCTTAAATGGAATTATTATTCCAATCATTATTAATATTTGTTAATATTTAAAAAATTCAACGTAGCTTTAAAATAAAAATGTTAAAACGTAACGTTACGCTTGCTGTTGACGCTTACAAAAAGTTGAATGCTTCCTCATAAGTCGCGTTGGATAAAAACGTCTGCTAAATTAATAGGCTAATGTAAATTAAAATTTAGGAAGAATGGATACGCAACGTATATGGAACTATAACAATGCATTAATATTGTATAAGAGAGGGAGTGTTCATAAACATAACATTACTGCAGAAAACTACTAAGTTATAATTAAAATTAGTTAAAGTTTAGGTAAAACACACAAGCTGGCAGTTTTATCATGACGCACTTCAAAACGAATAAAAGAAAGAAAAAAAAAAATCGCATAAACAAATTAATAATTAAAAACAAAATCACATCTAACTTTACAAATCAACAGCAAAAAACCCCAAAAACAAATATGTAATGAAATTAATTTATTTGAAAATAAAAGCCCTTACGACTTGAAATGTACTTGTTGTAAATGTTGTGAAATCCTTAAATTAAGAATTAAAAATAAATGATACATTTAGCTGGGGTAAAGACCCCCCCAACTCCGAGCCCCCGACGGCCTCTTGTTTTTCTCAATGAAGTGAAACCCGATCCGTGAGGGGGAAGAGACCTCCATTCATAAAACCATACACTGTTCAGTCTGCACTGACCTCACCTATAAATGTCAAGTTAGTGCGCTATTGCCGAGCACACGAAATGAACTCATCATTGCAAAAAGCACCATATCACTCAAAAACTTCATGGATTAAAATGGTTGCCAAAGAGTATAAGCCCTCTCTTGGAGAAAATGGCGTTCGCTTTTCCCCCAGGAGAGATACTGTAGCTGTACTTGCAGTTGCAAGCCCATGATAAACTTGCGCGATGCGCGAAACTACATTGCTTTAAAAAAGCAGAAATTTTAGTAAAAAATGAAGAAATAAGAGGTAAACTTACTCCACAGGTGACGTGCACTCTCGAAACGACTAAAAAAGAAACACTGTTACGGATTTAATCCCCAAAGGATGCCTGTCGTTCGCTCGTACTGATCAATAGATGAGCACTCTCCGACACACAAAACTTGAATGAGCTTCTGAAAAAGGACTGCTCGCTTTTCCCCAGGGCTCGCGAGGCATTCGACTCTGAAAGCCTATTGGCTCGGTATAAACGTCATTCAAACGGTTAAACCAATGGTTGGAAAGAATGAAATGGAATATGTATTAAGCGTTCAGCGACCAATCAAAGCCCAGTCTGTCCTATTTTTATGAATGGCTGCGTTTCATTCACTTTCAAGCTTTTCCCCGCAGGTTTCTACAGGCTCTTAAAGGGCCAGAGTCACGGAATTATTAAAACGCCAGCGAGGCATGCCACAAAGTTTGAGAAACTATGCAAATACCTCGTAATGACACTTTAAAACAAAACTACAAAATATAGTAATGTAGGAATACCAGTTATTTCATGTCTGAACTTAAATGTGCATAGCGTGATAACGTCATATTTTTTTATCATTATTATTATTATTCATGTCTTTTTTAATCAGATTGAAAAAGCAATTTTGTAACAGACATTTATCTATTTCAACGTGCAAAAACAGAACAATCAAAACAAACAAAACTCTATTACTATTTTTATTATACATTACAGTGAAATCAGAATGCAAGGAGCGATCTTGTAAAGTGACAGAGATTTACACTGTATTATTGTGGCCAAGGCCAGATGTCCCGGTCTCTATATTTACTAAAGCAGCTTCTAAAAAAGAGAGAGGGACAGAAATCCTTCATCAATTTTAAAAGGAGGATAATCTTCAAAATCCTTTTGGCTTTCAAGCAGAGCCCACTTTCACAGGAAAAGTGTGTTGGTATGAAAAAGATACGCCGTATGCAGTTACCGGTGTCATTGTGTTTGTCCTACAGTAGCCGAGCTTGATAAATCTGGGCTTTTCAGCTCTACCAGGCTGTCAGGGTCTTCTTTTTATAGCACCTTCACTGATTCTTTGTAGATGTGGTGGGAGGTGAGATGGGGGTGGCAAAGAGCATCTTGTATTTCCATTTTGCTTCCTAAATCCAGAGTGGTGACACAGGCACGACCGCATCACTGCACAGCAGCACACCTCTCCCTTTAAAGTGTTACACTTTAAAGCTATTGGCAATTAGTCATTATGATATGTTGAATCGTTTCTTTGCTCATCAGAAGGCCTTATTTGCACCCATGACTGGGTCAGTGTGACAGTTCTGGCAGCCTGCCCTTTTCGGAAAAGTGGGCTAATCCAGTCTCTTTATAGGAGGAGATGAGAGCACATGACATTAGAGTTAAATGAGAGGTGACAGATAAAGGTAACAGCACGACAGCAAATCCAAACTGATTCCTACACCTCTGTTGATGGATCAATCATGTGTAAAGCAAACGTAAAGCAAACCCTTAAAATCATATAATGTCATATGATCTATATTTGCTCAATAAGTGAATGGAAACTAAAAACTATAAATCTGCTTGTACACACAGTGAATGAAAGTGGAATGAAGGCTAAAGCAGCCTCGGGCCTTTGGTGCTCTCTCCCAAAGAGAGACAAGATGTGACTTGATGACTATTAATAGTTCATGTGGAGATAATTCCTGTCTCATTATCTCTGCAAACACAAGACGCGTAGGCTTCTGCCCAGCGCACAGGTTCTCATTGTGTAATCAGCATATTTCTTCATACAGGGCTGTATGGGCACACAGAAGCTTAAGGGCTGCTTGACAAAAACAGAATAATGCATCAATTGGTGCCAAAAGTGTTGTGATTGTTTGTTTGTTTGTACACAATTTCAGCATTTATGGCTATTCGTGGCAAGAACTGATTAATCCATACACAAGTTAATCCATTTGGCATATCCAATTCACCTGTTTTTGACATGTGGGAGTAAACCCACTGACATAGGGAGAACATGCAAACTCCACATAGAAAAGGCCATCTGACCTGGCCGGGGTTTTATTTATGTTCTTAATGAAAAATGTCATAATTTAAAGTGGGGATTGCAGAAAATGCATACAAACTATGTACGTAGTACTGACTATTTATGAGACAAAACAAAGCATATTATGTTCTGTAAATGAACCTACTACTGCATGTCTTAGAAATGTCTTAGAAATATCCATATTTAAAACTTTATTAAAGTAAATAACTACCTTCCGGTAGCGCCGCCATCTTAGTCGCGTCCGTATTCAGGATGAGAGCTTACGCAGCCTACGGAGTCTACTCTGCTGCTGCTCTGTGCCCCCGCCCTCCGAATTTGTCATACGTCACTAAGAAAAGTGCGTACACTACGCTAATACTCTCTCCTGAATACAGAGGAGTCTAAGATGGCGGCGCTACCGGAAGGTATTTATTTTCGTTAATAAAGTTTTAAATATGGATATTTCTACAACAACACCGCGCAGATTACCCTCAGAAGACCTTTCTTTATCATCCTGGAGCCGTTTGGATTTAATTTGTGAAGGATGGACGCACTTTTTTTGGACTTGAAGGTCGTGGACCCCGTAACATTACATTTAATCAACTGAAAGATCTAAAACATTTTCTAAAATATCCGAAAATGTGTTTGTCTGAAAAACGATGGACATATGCAACTCGGACAGCTTGGGGTTGAGTAAATCATGGGTTTAATATCATTTTTGGCCGAACTATCCCTTTAAGCAAACTATTGAATTTATTAAAGGTCACATAATATAGCAAATTGTCAAGATGTAATTTTAGTCTCAGGTGTCCCCAAAATGTGCCTGTGAAAGTTTCAGGTCCAAATACCCTATAGATAATTAATTATACCATGTTGAAAAGCCCTTTTTGGTGTGCTGTTTTTGTGTGTGTCTCTTTAAATGCGAATGAGCTACTGCTTCCCTCCCCGTTTACTGTTATCTATACTGAAAACAAACACATTTTTTATTGAGACATAACCTTACCTCATTGTTTATAATGAACTTGCAGTAATGAGTTATGCATCTTAAATAGAAAACAATAACCTAAATGTGGTTTTTGGACGGTTGTGGGCGTGGCCTGCTCAAAGTGACGTCAGTTTGCTTAGAAAACACCTACAGATTGTCCCATGAGACTGTTGAGGTTTAATGGAATAATAAAAAAAAGAGTTATTTTTAATCATTACATTTTGATTGTGTGCACACACACACTAAAAAAATAACTTCTGGACATCGGTTGCACATGATTAAATAAGGTTTTCTTAAAATGAAATAAACATGAATTAAATAAATTTCATTTAAGAAAACTTGATTCAATCATGTTAAACTGGTGTACACAATTAAATTACGTAGATCCAACATTTTTTTTAGGAAAAATCATTTTAAGAAAACTTAATTCAATCATGTGCAACCGGAGATTTTTTTCAGTGAACAGTCGACACACAATTATAATCAAACAACTTATAGAAGTGAATTTCTAATATTGGGTGACCTTAAAAAAATAAATTATCTTTCTGGGAAAAGCTTGGTGCAGTACACTGATTCTTCTATGCCATCATTTACCATCTTTTAAAAAACACTTTTTTTTCACAAAATTTGTGTAGAATCAGCCAATCAGATTACTGCTTGCTAGCTAGACTAAGAAACTGCCATCTAATTTTGTGTTAAATATGCATCAGACAGGCAGTGAACAAACATGCCATCTGAGACTAGCACAGGTGGCATCATTGTGAGAGCTGTTGTTTGAGAGCTAAAGGCAAGTGTGAAATTGTGAATCTAGTGGAAGACAACTATGCTGACATATAGTCTGTATTCATTGTAAGTAAGGCACTAAAAGCTCCCAGCGTTTCCCCAGAGAACCTCATATAATCAACCCAGGAGCACCTAAGTCTGTGATTTATCGTGTAAACTGATATTCAATCTCGATAAGTAAAGGATGTTGTCAGCGTACCGTAGGCGCCTTTTGCTGGAGGTGAATAAGCATCTTTTTCGACCCACCCAATGACCAACACCAGACACAGAGCTTCAGTCTGTCCTTTTATTCAGTAATCTCTTTTGTCCATCAACACGGATGCCAACAGCAAACAAGAAACAGAGTAATAACCGAGGCTATGTGGGTACGTTAAGGGCTCGGTTCAGCCTTGCCCTTTGTCCCAATCTCAGTTTACAAGAATTCAACTCTGTCCTTGAACTTCGTTGCCTACCACAAAGATGGACTGCTACAAACCACGCTAACCCTAAGGCAGGAGTAAGACAGTGAGTTATACACACATGTAAAACATCACATTCAGGGCTGATATGGACTCTACCCATCAGTGCCGTTTCGTACTGTTCATCGGTCCAAGCTAAGAATAGAGCTACACTGAGTCATGCTGTCTCTATAAGACAGGTAAGAGAAAGGGCATCTTTTAGATTTGATGTGTGTCATTTTTTCTTTCTCACATTCCATCTTAAAGTGATAGTTCACCACAAAAATTAACATTCTGTCATCATTTACACATCCTTATGTTGTTCTAAACCTGTATTTTAGTTTCTCTCTCTTGTTGAACACAAAAGAAAAATATTTTGATAAATGATAGTATCCACATATGTTGGCACCCACTGACTTCCATGGTATTTTTCTTCCACTATGGGTGTTGTCATCTGTGTGGGTACTGTCCTTAAAGGGACACTCCACTTTTTTTGAAAATAGGCTCATCCAGCTCCTCTAGAGTTAAACATTTGATTTTTACCGTTATGGAATCCATTCAGCTGATCTCCGGGGTCTGGCGGTACCACTTTTAGCATAGCTTAGCATAATCCATTGAATCTAATTAGACCATTAGCATCGCACTCAAAAATAACCAAAGAGTTTCAATATTTTTCCTATTTTAAACTTGACTCTTCTGTAGTTACATAGTGTACTAAGACCGATGGAAAATTAAAAGTTGTGATTTTCCAGGCTGAAATGGCTAGGAACTATACTCTCAAACTAGCGTAATAATTAAAAACTTTGCGCTGTACCCTGGCTGCAGGAGGCGCAAGATAGCCAAGTTACCAAGCGAACAATTTTCAGGAGCTGCGTAATATCATTGCGCCTCAGTACACGATGTAACTACAGAAGGTTCAAGTTTAAAATGGACAAATTTTGAAACTCTTTGGTTATTTTTGAGATTGATGCTAAGGGTCTAATCAGATTTAATGGATTATGCTAAGCTATGCTAAAAGTGGTACCGCCAGACCCGGAGATCAGCTAAATGGATAAAAACTGTAAAAATCAAATTTTTAAATCTAGGGGAGCTGGAAAATGAGAATTTTTTCAAAAAAGTGGAGAGTCCCTTTAACCAAAATATCTTTGTATTTAACAGAAGAAAAGAAAGTAAATACAGGTTTAGAACAACATAGGATGCATTTAAATGATGACAGAATGTTCATTTTTGCATAAACTATCCCTTTAAGATGCACAGACAACCACAAGTAAGTAATTTATAGGTAGATTTCACTGTGGTACTTTTAAAATAGCAACCTGACCAGTTTGAAGACTAGTGGTGAGTTTTGGTCTGCACTGTAAAAAAAGTCCGTAGAAATTTCAATGTTATTGCAGCTGGGTTGCCGGTAATTTACCGTAGATTTACATTTATGTTATTTACTGGCAAGAGTTTGTTTAAAGTTAAATAAATTTTAAATATTAACAAGTCTTTATCTTCACAGAATAAAACTATACAATAACAGCCTCATGCAAAGCATTCTGGGAATCAGAAATCATCATCAACCTTTTTCTGTTTTTTGCTTCAGATTTTGTTTCCCAGAATGTTTTGCTTGATGCTGTTTTTTTAGTTTTACTCTGTAAAGACAAAGACTTGTAAATGTTTAATGTTCATTTAACTTTGAACAAACTCTTGCCAGTAATAACATAAATGTAAATCTACGGTAAATTACCGGCAACCCAGCTGCGATTTCTACGGAATTTTTTTACAGTGTGGGAAATGTAGAAATTACTCAGGTTTTTCCAAAACAATCCCTATTCACACTTCAGCTTTAGGTTAAAATCAATTGTAAGTTAATTGGCAATAGGGTTAGGAATAGCAATATGATTTTGGCCTTAATAAAGCTCACCTTTCTTTAAAGTCTTTCCTGTTTTGGTCTCAAGAGGCAGCATGTTTTTGTTTAAAGATAAAATCACATTATTGTTATGAGATACGAGACAGTGATGGGCAGATTGAATAATCACAGCTTTAGAAAAGCTAAGGTGACAGCAAAAATAATATAAGATAACAGTTGGCTAGTCTATGACAAAAAAAATCATCCAAGCCAGTATGATGACATTAAATATGAATTATTGCAACACAGGAAAACAGATGTTTACCTTTCTATTCACTATTGATTTTTTTCTCCATTTGGTTGATTTTTCGGTGGCTTGTATTGCAAGAGTCTTACTTTGCCCCAGGCAAAATGCTAAAGTTAAGGCTATCAGTTATTTATTTTGACAGATACAACACAAAAGGTGACATTGGTAAGATTTTGACATGACAGTTTCTGTAGGTTAAACTCCAATGACATTCCTCAGTTGCCTATATTGATCCGCATACAGTATTGGTGTGAAACCGCTGCCTATAAAATACAAAACATAACAATAATACAGCCACAGAGCTACATATACAATGAACATGCTACTAAAAGATCATTAGAAAAGTACAGTGGATAGATACTTAGGTGCTTATAGGTAAAAAATATAATTGCGGGAACTAATAAAGTTGCAACAATCAGCATGGTCTCTCTTCAGGCAGACATCTTTGTTTCATCAGGCATGCGGTGGTCAAACTTTAGATAAAATATAAACAATATCTATATATACATGACTGTTTAAAATCATTCTGAACTTTAAAATGAAAAGTAGTTGTAAACATGCACTCTTAACCAAACCGCCAGACTGTCATTCAGGATAAACCATCTGTCCAATGACCACAAAACAAATGGAGCTTTATTAACAAAATCCACCATAAACTAACTTACTGGATGTCACCTTTACTAGTTTCTGTGGTCATATGGAGAGATGATCAGTTTTAGGACACTGATGTAGCTTCTGCGGTTCAGTGTTCTTTAAAGGGATGTAATTCTGGTCCTGAACTGAACTGAGATCAGTTTCAAAACCCATACACTTCAATATTTTAATGACACGGTTAATCTGATCCTAGTTCTGTATTGGTGAAATATATACAGTCCAACACAGACCTTCGGATGGGCAACAGCTCTATCTTCACATCCTATAGCACACAGCAAATGCATGTGTTGATCACTGAGCGTTTGGGGACATTTGCCTACAGTCAATCATGTAACCCATCACTGATAATCTCTCAAACTATATAACTTGCTCTATAAGTAACACATTTCTATATGCACATAAGGCTTTTTGTATATACAAATACTGATACATAGTGGGCATTTTATTTAGACAATAAAATATGGGCCCTTTCATAAAGGTTCAAATAAAATGCTCGATTCCTACTTATCTTCTTCTATAAAATGTTTTTAGATAATGCAGTCACTATTATTAGAGGATAAGTTTAACTGTAAGTAACTGGTGTACTTTGCATTCGTCCGCTTTTACACCCTTTCGACTGCCGACCTGAAATTGTGATCTGATGTTTTCATGCTGCAATAAGGAGTAGTGTTTCACAAGATAGACGCTCCCTGGAATAGGAAGTTAAATTTAGGATCTGTCCATGCAGCGGTAAATCAAACCCCACGGCAGCAGTTTGTTGTGAGAGAGGACCACAGAATTGAGTGTTAATACCAGTGCTGGATCCATTACAGCCCTCCGAGGATGGAGATGCTCCAAGCCATAGCATAAGGACTTGGTTTCTCAGACTTCTCTCCAATAACAGGTCAAATCACAAGTTTCTTATATTATTGTCATTTCTTGGCAAATATATTTTGGTAAAAAAACAAAATATAGGATTTTGCTACTTTATCATACAAAGTTGAATCTATTTTCCTTTGAACATTAAAGGGACACTCCAACATTTTTTGAAAATATTCTCACTGTCCAGCTCTCCTACTGTTTTAGAATTCATTCAGCCGATCACTTTTAGCATAGTTTAGCATAATCCATTGAATCTGATTAGACCATTTAGCATCACGCTCAAAAATAACCAAAGAGTTTCAATATTTTTTCCATTGAAAACTCTTCTGTAGTCACATCGTGTACTAAGACCGACATTGTGACTTTCTAGGCCGATATGTCTAGGACCTATACTCTCATTCTGGCGTAATAATCAAGGACTTTGCCGTCGTAACATGGCTGTAGCAATGATATTATGCAGTGCCCGAAAATCACCCCCTGCTATTGAAAGTAACTAAGGGGACTATTTCCGGCTGCTGCGTAATATCATCAAGTTCCTTGATTATTACGCCAAAATGAGAGTATAGTTCCTAGGCATATCGGCCTAGAAAATCGCAACTTTTAATTTTCCATCTGCCTTAGTACACAATGTAACTACAGAAGAGTCAAGATTTAAATAGGAAAAATATCAAAACTCTTTGGTTGACGTGATGCTAATGGTCTAATCAGATTCAATGGATTGTGCTAAGCTATGCTAAAAGTGCTAGCGCCAGCCCTGGAGATCAGCTGAATGGATTCCAAAACGATAAAGACCAAATGGTTAACTCTAGGGGAGCTGGAAAATTTGTTTATTTTGAAAAAAAGTGGAGTGTCCCTTTAATATTTAAACCAATTTTAATGAATTGCACACAATTTAAAGGGCACAGTTTTGTGATAAAATTCTGTCTTTTTAATAAAAAATGACCAATTGCCACTAAATGGTAATTGTGATCCTGACTGTGAAAACCCATCTAAAGTCATGTATTTACATAAAACCTTCCTATAAAATGTAAAGAACATCCTGCGCCTGAAAATATGAACTTGGTATCTTCAATACTGACTAAGATCATGCAAAAATTAAAATTAAAGTGGAAACTTTGATTCTTCTAATCTCATAATTAGATTATGAGACTTTAGTCTGGATTTCACAGACAGGGTCACATTTGGTACAAAACTGTCTTTAGTAGACTGATTCTCAAATTAAGGGGCTGTGTCAACCTAAATTTTATTATTTTGTAAAATTGGACCTTTAGGTCCATTCTCCACATTTGCCCCTTTTCCACTACCAGGGTGCTGATGACTTTTCTTGCACGTTTCCCATGTTTCGCCCATGCAGATCAATGGCCCCTAAAACCAGCTTTACCAGGAACCCAAAACATCTATGCACAGGGGTGTGAACATGCCTGCACCAAGAGAAAACAAAACACAGCTCTCTACACTGGGAATGCAGACATTGTGATGGGACGTGTGTTGCCAGACATCCAGTTAAGGTTTGAAATAAAATGCTCTGATTTAGAAATATCACACTAAAACTATTATTAATTATATTTTTCTATCACAATGATTTAATGTCATTGATGCTGAATCAAATTACTATTAAGCCTGCAAGTTATTTGAAATATCACATATGTGCATATATTTTTTTTATAACTGAATGAATTGAATACTTTAAAAAGTCAAGTGTTATCAAAGTTTGATGCAGATGGCAAAGAGACTGAGACAGAGATGTATATTGGTTATATACTTTTCCCAGACAGGGTTTAGATTAATCCAGGACTAGGCTTTAGTTATATTAGTACATTAAAGTAGTTGTTACAAACAAATCTTACAAAAAACAATACTGATGTGTATCTTGAGACATAACAATGGCACGGATGTATCTTAAGATATGTCAGTGCAAGATGTTTATAAATCAAGGCAGATCAAAATGCATTTTAGTATTGGAATAGGATACGCCCCATATGAGAAACGTGCCTTCATTTTTCAAGTATGCTATTATAATTTAAATTGATTTTACAAACTGAAATCATTATCCATATTGTATTGTTTATGTTTAGCAAGTTATAGCATTTCTCTTCAATATCGTTCAACCCATGTATTAAGTCTCTTGGTGTGGCATGTTTGGTTGTGGTTATATAGTAACATGGTGAGTTACATCATCATTTGGCTCTGAAATCAATAAGAAATGCGGGCCGGTTTGGAAGGAGCTTTAAAAGTTTCCGCCAACTTAGCATCAGCACCATTTTTGTGGAAAGGGGGTAACTGAGCATCTAGCACTGCATTATAGGACCAATTATATTGCTCTGGCCAGTTCTGAGGTTTTAGGGTGAACACCAAAAATACCAAAAGCAAACAACAAAGCTGAAATGTTGGGACTTTTTGAACTCAGTCTGACGTATCACCATGAGGAGACCCACATGTAGATCTTCACAATAGATGACTTTAAAATTTCCTCTTTAGTGGTGCTATGTGGTAGATCAAGAAGACCTTTTTTGTTATTTCTTTTCAGTCACTATTTTTTGTTTTAATCTGCATTCTCTTTATCCTCTCTCACTCGATTTCTCTTGAAAACTGGCAGTATCTTCTGATGAGCCTTCCCAAGAAAAGGGAAAGCACACAGTGTGGTGTGATCCCAAGGCAGTGGCCTACTGGTAGGGAGGAATTTTGCTGGAATCGAGTCATAGCTTACAGGTCAACGTTTGCAAGACTGCGGTAAAACTTTCTCTGTAGGGTACGACACAGGAAGTGGTCATTACACTCTTTTCAAATGGTTCAGGCTACGTTGGTAGATGGAGTCCATTGCCCATAAAAGGCCCATTGCAGTGTGTTTTCTTATTGTCAGTGTTTTAAAGTGTTTCAGTGTCACAGTCTGCGCTCAGCCTTTATTCTTTGGGTCCCCACCACCCAAAGACGAAGAAGAGGCTGAGGAAGGTGGAGATGTTTGCCTGTGTTTGTATAATTGTAAAAGGGTGGCTGATGTTTGCAGTCTCACGTCTAGTCGCGACTTCTGTTACGCTTCTTGAAAAAGAAGAAGGGCGTTTTCTGGGGTGCGCCCAGCAGCATGGGCACCTGGTTCTTATGTGTGATCCGTATCTGTAAGAGTGATGGAAAAAAAGCCAAGATTACTTCCTGCTGTCAAATTCTATGTTTTAAAACCTAATGAGATACAAGCAGCTTTCGATTATTCTGAAAGGTACATCACTATCTCCTAAGATACCTCATATTGACCACAACTGAAGCATTGCATGTATCCTTAGTGGAGAAAACAAGAAAGATTAAATCAAGTCATTTTTTGTGATTTACAGTTTTGTACATAAAATCATGTAAAGAACGTTATGTAAAAATATAACCTTGACATATTTAAGGCATCTTTATAGTAAGGTTACGTCAAAGATTTTTTCAAAAACATTGATGCTCCCAAACTCATAATTAGATTATGAGACTTTAGCCTGGATACTAAAAAGTATCACTAAATACAATTTAGTGTAGTTTGCGTGAAGTTGATATTTTCATGCTTATTCGAGGACTACGCTATTAGCGAAGCAATACACGGACATCAAACTCTGCATGAATCAATTGTGAGTTAAGAGTCCCGCACTGAATGTTATCTGTTTGGTGTACAGAGTTGTTGCCTATCAAATCTTATGAGCTTCATCGCTGTAAGATGCTTCTTCAGCAGCAGGTTTTGAAACAGAGCTTACATGAGTTTAGCGAAGAAACCGAATCTGAACAGTTGGCTAAATCCTTCTGGTTGTTAATTACTAACTGCTTAATGCGAGTGTGCCGCTGTTCTCTCCATCACATTCAGCAAATGAGCTGACAGAAGTCACACATGTGCAGATTAACAGTCACAAAATGGAGCTGACCTTGAAACCGAAATAACATCTGATATTCCCCACTGCACAGTCGGGCAAATTAGAGGGGACTTTTTATAGAGTCCGGCTTGTGCCGATGGAGATGTATATATAGCAGAGGACATTGTGTTGGAGCTACGTGCAGATGGAAACCTGCATGTTTATTCCCTCTCTTAATGACATAATCAGTCAATGGCAGGGTGTGACATGACAGTGTTTTAATTAACAGTCTGCTCGCTGGAACAGACCGGAGGAGGCAATTTTCTGCTATGGAGAAAAGGTCCGGCTCTGAATTAAAACCTATCATTGTGCTTTGGGTGTTTCAGACTTGACATTAAATATCAAATGGTTTTCCGGATGTTTAAGAAAAGAGAGATCTGTATTGAAGATTTTATGAATGGGGAAACGATTTAAAAAAGGGTAGGACATTTCAAAAGCCAGATTTGAATGGTGCTCAACGTTTTGAAGCTCCCAAAGCATGTGCGTATATGTCTTATGAAGCAAAACAATATTTAACAAACCTGCATTTTGGGTTGAAACAACCCAGCATATGTTAAATTACAACCCAAGCGGTTGGGTTCGTCCCTTTTTAACCCGATGCAAAAATCTGCTCTTAAAGGGAAACTCCACTTTTTTGAAAATATTTATTTTCCATCTCCCCTAGAGTTAAACAACTGACAGGGTTCCCACACCTTAGTTAACGTCAAATTCAAGGATCTTTCAAGGACTTTCCAGGTCCAATACCCTCAAATTCAAGGACTAAATGTGGGGACACATTCCAAGTGAGAGCAAGGTTACATCGTGTTACCTTTTAAGATACATTGTTACAGTTCCCTTTCGAGGGAACTCGCACTGTCTCACTGTGGTGACACTTTGTGGACGCCTTCAAGGGTAAGTGCGTACAAATGTGTATATCAAATTCAACCAATGGTGAGGCTTAACAACTAAGACAGGGTGACACGGAAGCCAGGAAGTATATCGCTATTTGAAATATTGCCAAAGACGGCGTTACAGGGATGCAGGAATATGGCAAGGGAGACGCAGCGCCTCGTTCCCTTCTCAGGGAACAACAGTTACATACGTAACCCCAGACGTTTTCATGTGTCAAACACAACTATGCAAAAAAGCATTTTGGTATAAATCAACATTTGCATCCAGAAGATATAAACATTTAAAGCGAACAGTTAAGGGAATAGTCTACTCATTTTCAATATTAAACTATGTTATTACCTTAACTAAGAATTGTTGATACATCCCTCTATCATCTTAGTGCGTGCACGTAAGCGCTGGGGCGCGCTGCGACACTTCGATAGCATTTAGCTTAGCCCCATTCATTCAATGGTACCAAACAGAGATAAAGTTAGAAGTGACCAAACACATCAACGTTTTTCCTATTTAAGACGAGTAGTTATACGAGCAAGTTTGGTGGTACAAAATAAAACGTAGCGCTTTTCTAAGCGGATTTAAAAGAGGAACTGTATTGTATGGCGGAACAGCACTTTTGGGAGTACTTCAACTCGCCTGAAAATTCCACTCCCCTTCTCCCTCTCATAATGGGAGAGGGAGAGTGTTACTGCGCCGAGTCGAAGTACTGTGGTGAGTAAAACTTCCGGTTTACAATACCTCCGAGTTCTCCTAGGCGCGGCGCACTGAGCTGCGCGGCCGGTGTGCGATCCCCTTTACACTAAGTACCTATAGAAGAGTCAAGTTTTAAATAGGAAAAATATCTAAATTTTTTGGTTATTTTTGAGCGCGATGCTAATGGTCTAATCAGATTCAATGAATTATGCTAAGCTATGCTAAAAGTGGTACCACCAGACCCAGAGATCAGCTGAATGGATTCGAAAAAGCTAAAACTCAATTGTTTAACTCTAGGGGAGCTGGAAAATAACCCCTTTTTAAAAAAAATGGAGTATCCCTTTAAAAAGAACAGTGTCTACACATCTGGAAACACGCCCTCTTATAATACAATTTTAAATCATGATTTTAATAAATGCTGCCATGTTTGCTTGAAAATATTTACACTGCAGGCTTTAACTTCGTCCTGTCACAGTGCTGGACTTGACTTTGGCTGGTGTGGATCATTAAACAAAAAAATCAGTGTTTCTATTCAAACACTGCAATGCAAAGCAAAACAAAATGAGCTCACCGTGCACGGAGGCTGCATCCACGGCTCTCCGTCAATCTGCATGGGCAGCAGTCGGGACGTCCTGTGGCAGAAACACAGAAAGAGCCGTCAGGGGTCGGGTCACCGCTCGGGCAGGCCGCGGACACGAGGCTGCTGTTTTTGGACGCTCTAAACAGTGCGTCCTTTGTTCCCACAGCCCTGTCCCTAGCATGGCCCCTTACTCTTTAAACTAACAGGCTCACCGAGCACCACAATCCCCATACACACACTATCATAAAGTTAGTTTAGTCTTTTCAGCAGAGGTGCCACAAGTTAAAACAACACAACATGGGAGAACGACGACGATGAATGCTCTATTAACGCACATTTGGGAAAGTATTAGGCAGCTTGTCCTATACGCAGGTGATTAAAATGACAGCAAGACCCGTGAATAACCTTCTTAGTGTTAACTGTTAAGATCATTACGAGGGTTTAATGGAGCGAGTCGAGCCAGAGGAACACAAACATGTCAAGTGGCACCTCAGACCTGATGAGTTCATTAGCATAAGTTAGCACATGCTACAAACATCATTATTCACTAGTAAAAGCTTCTCGAGTGGTTGGCAACGGTCAAAGGTCTGATTTATTGACCGCAGTGGCCGAGGGAGAGCGTCCTACTGAGACTGAGAGATGGATCAGAGCTATAGATACAGGAAGTTGTGTGTTTATCTATGAGTTGAACCAATCTGACCTCTTGGTCAATGTGTGTGTGTGTGTGTGTGTGTGTGTCTATGCACGGGCACGAGCTACTGACCTGATGGTGACATTTGAACACTGTGCAAGGCGCCGACCTGCACTCTTGAGACCTGTGTAGATCTGACCCATCTCGATTGCTCCCTCCAAACCTACCACCTCCAGCAGCTGGTCACTCAGATCTGTTTGGAAAGAAAGGAAGAAATAGACAGAAAAAGAGAGGAATTAACCGAGAAGAAAATAGTACTGATCAGAAAACGTGATTGAAACATGAGGTCGGATTTATTTTTTAATGTGTCGGATGAGTATTTCGGACCATGTGTGCAAAGATCTTTAAGCAAAAGTTTCTATTTGCTCTCCATGCAGGACAATACATAGATTGAAAATGTGTGATTTTGACATATTACTCTAGTACACGATGAAAGTAAATCACATTCATTGTGTAGTATGAGAGGAAATGAAGTAAAGCCCTTGAGGTCAGCTGTTAAGCCTCCTACAAGGCAAAGCTTTAGTCTTGTGAAACATTGTTATCCCTTTACACACTCATTAACTTCTTTTATTCTCACACCAGCACACACGGCAGGGTCACACGGGCAAGTGTCCCACATACACATACTGTCTACTACAGAATAAGGGCTTCGGACAGACCAAATGACTGATTTATAAGCCTCTTGAGTTCTAAGAAAGACTTGATGTGAATCATTATTGAAGATTACCTGAAAAACGGATATTACATGTAAACCCATCACAAGAGTGTGAATGCAGCTGTTAATAAAACAAAAAGACCCTTATGTGCTAGGATAAAGATGTGGCAACTTCACAGAACTTGACAGAAAATATCACATCGTGAATTAACTTAATTTGTGATGTTAACACATTTCACTCTTTTCTGAGAGCAACCTAAACACTGAGTCCAATGTCCACCCACATTTGCTGAACAGTGAAATCTGAGTTTACTGTTAACACAATGCTATGTAAAAGATTGAGAAATAATTTTTAAGAAACGAGGAAAGAGTAAATTCCAGGAGTTTTTAAAGCAGCGAATGGGAATGATGCACATCATCCCCACATCGCATACTTCTCCATAAGCTCTGCACACCCAATACACATCACGCAGAGCGATCGGGGCAGATGTTTAATTTAGCTGGCAGTTTTATCATTTCTTGGATCAGCCTACAACATTTCAAAGCTGTTGTGTGACATGCACTTAAAGGCACATCTGCAAACAGCTCAGGTTTACTTGCTTCAGCTCTCACAAGTGCAGATAGGCAGCGACTGTCTGTTTAGATGAGGATGTGCAGTGTATACCCGAGCGTAAACACTGTTAATAATTTCACAATGTCACCTGACTGAACGCAGACACACTTTTGCAACCATGCAGGAAACTGTCGCCTCTGGTCCTCTGAGACTTGCGCAAGGCCAATGATGCAGGTCACGGCTAATGTTGACCAATCAGAAATTACATCTACACAGGACAGTGGTTTACAATAAAATGTTAAAACAATTACAAGCATAATACTGTAAATTATATATTTTTATCAAAACATATTTTATTTGCTATAGAATTTAGTAGGGGAGAGCGGTGCACAACCTAACGCTTTTTGGTTTTGGCTCAATCATTCAAAAAATATTTTAGTTAGATTAATTATATTTTTACACAAGCAACACACACATCTCTGCTACAAATCAACATTTGAAGTTTGTTTCTAGTTCTTACCATTCTTGGACAATTACACCAAACGTGACAGAAGTGCAAACGTTACAACTTACCCCATAGGTGGGGTTAATTGTAACAGGCAGGGGGTTAGTTGTAACACCTGCTAAAAATTTAATTTGCAGGCAAATATTTCAATACTTTTTTGTCTATATACTTGAAGTGGATATTGTTTATATATCTGTCTATAATAGACAGGTATCCACCTTGTATTCATTCATCCAGCCCTTTTCTAACAATAGTTCAATTATAATTGGATACAAATGTCTAAATATGTGAGAAAAAGCAGCACAATTATGACAAACCATTTTTTTTATATGTGACCCAGTCTGTAATAACCATACTACAGTTTCGAAATCAAGTCTGCAGCCATTCATTTCATTATGATTTCAATCTTTGACGTGACCTTATTCAATCAATATTAAAGATATGAACAAAAATACATTTCACAGACGATTTTTTTATATGACAGGCACATTTATTTTGTTGGCAGCCAGCAAGCATTCGTGTGTAGCCTATTTAAAACAACGACAAGAATTATGCTAACGTTAGCGGTTTTTCATATCGTAAGTGCGGAGGGGTAAGTTGTAACAGAGCGTTACAATTAACCCCACTGGGGCAAAATATTTTCAAGCCCCCCAAAAAGTTGCTAAGAGCTGCAGACATATTTCAAAACAATGCTATGTTTTAGTACACATTGGATTTGGTATCTTTAACAACCAATTTAGAAACAAAAAAAAACATGTGTTGAAAAAATTTACTTATATGCCACCAAAACACAATAAATGTTCATCAATTAGTATAATGGAAAACATACATATACATTTCCAACAATTTGCATAAGATCGTCTTTTGGCAGAGTGGAAAAATACTGGAAGAACAAAAGCTCAACCTTGTGCAACAATAAACAGTCTGTGTTACAACCAGCCCCGCGTTAGTTTTTGCCCCGCGCACCCGTACTATTATAATTTAAAGGTCCACTGTGTAGATTTTAGCTGCATCTAGACTGTAAATTGCAACAAATGCTTGATCTTTCTTTTGCAATGCATAGTAAAGCTACTACCGCCGCCACAGGACAAACATGTCTTCGTCTGGGACAATCTAGTGACAAAACTCGCTCTATAGCTCTACGTGGCGGCGACTTCCATGTAAGGAAATGCATGCATTTACACAAGGAATAAGTCATTGAGTCACTCTCTAGTATAAATATTATACGATACAAAAGATATCACAAAACAAGTCCTGTATGAATGCTGCCAACTCTAAAACTGTTGATTATGCTCCAGAAACGCCTACTTGCACAACAAGAGTTTGTGAGAAACTTTCATTTATGCATTATTAGCAGGAGCCTTTATTTTAAAAAAAAAACTTATACATTTATGTTCATATTTTTTGCTTTTATGTAAGAAAGACAGGCTCTTTACTCAGTGTGTAGCTCTGCATCCATTCAGTTGTGCTTTGTGTACTTTAAATGGAATAGCATATACAATGTAAATGCCTCCTACAGTATATCAGGTTTAGTATTGATTTAGTGTCGATGTAAATTGCTCTGATAAATAAGTCCAAAAGTTACCACCAAAAAAAATGGGCAAAACCAGTCCCAGAGTTACAAATGAGTTCATGTGAGCAAACATACTTTTGTTCAGCGTGAAACGAACTTGATTGTGTTTTCTATTCTGTTATACAGACCACTGTTGGTTTGACCCGTGAGTCTCTTTTGTTAAGTCATGACCCATCTGAAGAGAAAAAGCTGCCTGCCAGTGTTTATAAAGTGTTTATTGATTGATGAGAAGTGGAGAGGTCTGAACTTGCTTGACTGTGCAGCTTTGCCGGGGGATATTGTGGCTCTCCTCCTTTAAAAGGTCAGACAGGAGAGGCTGCTGATAGGTAAACAATGCCAACAAGAGAGAAATTTGTGCCTCCTATCCTTTATACAGGTGCTCAATGGTACAAGTAAGCATGTCAAAGATCCTGCAGCTCCCCGAGCTCAGTGCATCTTGGTTTTTTTCCAGAAAGAATAATAGGATTGAAAGCCATAAGAAGAAAAGAGGGAGTTAAAGAGGGCAGATTAGCAGTTCAGCAGTGAATCTATGAAGCGATGGTGAGTAATGGACATCTCTCCAAGACTTTAAACTGCAATTTAGCCTCATACTGATCTATGAGGAAACCATTCATCTCTATGATAAGTGTCCCTTTAGAAAGATACTTAAGATATTTCTTATTTTAGAGATTACGGGAATTTATTAGGTGAAGGAGGTGGGGCAGAATCAGGAAAGGTTGCAAGCTGGATTCGAACCAGTAGTGCTTGTATGAGCACCATGATGTTCAAGAGTTCAGCTGTGGCAGAAAATACAGTGAACCAAGTAACATATACACTTTATAATACGCTGAAAAAAGAACAAACATGGTCTGAATGCTATATTCAACTGTGTATGTACTGTACTGTATTGCCAGCCTGTCTTTGCTTTCATTGAGCAAACGTATTATTAGCGAACACACAGCCTCTTGTTTATTACCCCAAATGCTGAAAATAATACAAAAAAAAGAGGAAGGGAAAAATGACGGCAGCCTTATTTTTCTCTCAACACAAATGTTTCCCGTTCTGTCAGGTTTGGGCTTTCTTATTCCAGGCAGCGCATCACAGCGAGGCAGCGCTAAGAATAGCTCACAAACGCCTTCTTACATAACCAGTCACAATGCATTGTGTGGAAGATATTAAGTCCCAGCTAAGCAGGGTCGTTTTAGAGGTTTTCCCAAATTATAGTGATCTAACCAAATTACATGATCTATGTTTATAATAAAAATGACTAACTTTATTTGATCACAGCCATGTACTTGAATGATGAAGTCAAAACTGAATCCTTGCTCAGTTAACTGCAAACTCACTGCAGTTAGGTAAGTGGGCAAGTGACAGTAACAAAGTCAGAATGCAATGATATTTTATTAGCATCAATGATATTGGAAGGTTTTCGACAGAAAATAAATGAATAAATAAATAAAAAATCATCTGGTTGTGAAGTAACACCAACTTCATGACTCTGAAGACATTATTAAAACTACAGATATGAAAACACATGGAATTTGTTCACAATGAAACTTCATAAAAGACGGAATATGTTTTCTGAACTAATGGCTGACCATTTGTCATGACATTTTGTTTTACTGATCCAAATGTCTATATAGTAGTACATGATACTATATCCTATAGCCGAAGTATAGTCAACTTTTTTTTAAAGTTTTATATAAACACTTGGGCTGTGATGGTTGTAATAACAACAGTGGTATGCATGTCACAAACAAAATATAGGGCTCATCATACACCCTGCCCAATGCAGCCCAATGCATCGCAATGCGCAACACAAGTATCTTTTGATAGTTTCAACCCGGCGCAATTATCATTTTCATGTTTAGCACCACGTTATTTAGCAAATGCATTTGCGCCCAATCTTGCGCCCATGGGTGTTCTGGTCTGAAAACGAGGTGTGTTCAGGCGTATTGTTGGCGTGGTGCTATATTGTGGCAACTAAAATAGACTATTAGGCACAATATTGTTTTTGGTATTTAATGAGCGCGTCCGTAATACTGGACGACAATGCGCGTTTGCTTATCACACACATGGATGCGCAGCAGAACACAACCTTTTTATAATACAAAATATTAAAGTATTAAAATGTAAACGATTACTATTAAGTCTCTTGGACATGAATGAGGACCGATTACGAGAAGTATGAAGACGTAAAGAGCTGCATAACCTGTAGCCTGGTAAGTAAATGTTACATCTATTTCTGAATGTTTTTTTTAATGCTACTCCATGGATTTAGGGTAGATCATGGGGTGGTGATGGCGCAGTGGATAAGACACTCGCCATTGGTGTGAGAGACCCGGGTTCGAATCCACTGTGACACACCATTGTGTACCTGAGCAAGACACTTAACCTCTAGTTGCTCCAGAGGCGTGCGACCTCTGACATATATAGCAATTGTAAGTCGCTTTGGATAAAAGCGTCAGCTCAATGAATAAGTAAATAAGTAAAATGGATTCATTGTATATGATGACTCTGTACCTGTGGATATAGTGAGATGAGAAACATTTTAAAGTAATGCTTTAAATAAAAACTCATGGTGCAATCCGCGCTGAAAACCGTTGAGCACCGAGAGTTGAAAAATATTCAACTTTGGGTGAAAAGCTCCACTCGTCAATGTCACTTCTCACACCGCCGTCCAATCACAGTGGAGGAGGGCAAACGCAACCAACCGGCTCACAGCTGAAGTATCAGAACTACCAAAGCGCTCAGCTGAATAAAGCTGGCACTCAGCTGAAAAACAGCTGGCATTTGGCATCCTCCAGGCGTTTTCAGCCACGTTTAGAAGTTTTGGTGTGCACAACCCCCTAAAACTTTAAATACTCCATCCATATGCGTATAACCGCAAGGGACCGCATAACACGTCCCAGCCCTTTTTTTCTGTATCTGTCACTCTTCTCATCTATGTTCACTGATATGTTACTAAGATTTGAGTGAACAAACATTAAACCAATCACTCGTAAGTAGGGATGCAAGATATATCGGCTGACATATCGTTATTGGCCGATAACTGCTAATTTTTAATATTATCGTTATCGGTCTGATAGCAAAATTAGGCCGATAAATTAAGCTTGTTTAACCACTTCTTTTGCTCATTGCTGGTGATGTGGAATTTTGATTGGTGCTTTCTGTGACGTAGCACGAAGATGACGCGTGTTGCGCGCTTAATAAGAGTATGCTAGTCTAGCGCGAAGACAAGATGTCCACGGTCTGGGAGTTTTTTGTCGTGAAAAAAAAGACATCAAACTTGCAATTTGCAACAGCTGCAAATGTGAGATAATGCAAGGGAGCAGTTAATCAAAAAACTTCAATATTACTAATCTAATAAGCCATCTGAAGTTTTGCCGTCCCAAAATATATAAAGACTATCAGACGAGAATCACTGCCAAACAAACACCGTTACACACTACCAAAGAGCCAGTACAACAAACACTTGACAGCACAAGGAAATTTAGCAAAGACAGTACTAAAGCAAAAGCGATCACATGCAAAGTTATGGAAAATGAAAATTCTAAAGGGTTTAAAATAAAACCAGATATCCACAGTATTTGTTTGTCTTTGCAATCATGCTCAGAAAATTAATATGTATATTTATCAGCCTATATATCGGTTATCGCCACCCAAATATAAAGAGTTGTCGGTATCGGCCAAAATTTCCATATCGGTGCATCCCTACTCGTAAGTGTATAAAGCATTTTTTTCTTGTGCACACACTCCGTCTGCTGGGTCATAATCTTTACAATGTATCTCGATTTGCTTAATCATTGCCATTTTTATGATCTGTACATTTTGATTTCCATATTTGGCCCCATCTGTGTTAGTTTTACGACGTGAGATGGAAGCAGTAGTGTTGTCCTGTATTTGAATTCATTTATATTGTAATATAAACGCTACATCCAGTATCAAATCAATGATGCGATTTGTTCCATGCACACCTTTTTAAAAACGCATCACAAAATGACACAGGGTGCTCCTAATCCTTTCATAGACTTTTATCTCATTATTTATTCAAAAACAGCCAATGGCAAGTCTCCAGCAGCATACATTTCAATATTTTTATGTTTTGCTTTATAAGTAGACTAGTTCTGTTTAATAAAATTAGAATATGGAGTTTTGTTGTAGTATGTAGGTCTAAAATTACAATGTACCTTTTTAGCTCTCTGTGAAACTAATCAAATCTGTTATTTGGCTTTAAGTGACATGCTTTTTAATTATGTAATAATATTATTAATAAACGAAAATTACAACGGCATGCAAATTATTATTATATTTTAATTATTGTAATTAATAAAGAATGTTAATCAGCATATATTCAGGAAAAAATAGCTCAAATGAGCTCATTTTTGGTGGTCGACGGTAAGAGACATTGATAATGGATAGCGGGCCGCTGGCCAAAAAAGGTTGGCAATCACTGTTCTAAAGGGACACTGTGCACCTTAAATGCATTTAAAATGGCTTTGGATAAAAACGTCAGCCAAAATCATGGACGTGACTGTTTATTTCAGTACAGGTCTCCTGTGGTGTGAGTGTTCTCCCAGTGTTCTGTGGGCTCTGTGGGCATCCACATGGACGAGGACAGACAGAATTCACTGCATTCCCAGTACCCTCTGTCCTGTGCCATCCCAATAGTGTCCCGGGCCAGCTAAAGAGAAGGCAGATGGTCAGAGGGAGCTGAAGAGGTTGCAGGAGTCATGCTTGAGGTGCGGGGGAGGCCGTCCACATGGCACATGGGCAGAATATGAGAATCTTCCCTGCCATGCGCTCACAGATTTGGGTTTTCAGAGCAGAATCACACTATCTGTCTGTGTTAGCACATCACATTGACTCTGATTAGCACTCAGAATAATGAGTGCACTAGGATGATGTTGCATGCTTCATTCTAATGCACTCTTCTCCTGTAGCATACTTCAAACAAATGTTCTTCTTATGTACTATTAACAAGCACAAAAGACTCTCAGCCTTCTCTTATGAACTATAATCAGCATCATTTCTTAGAAAGCTCTGTTTGCTATTATAAGTTAAAGGTGACTAAGGCAAGGAAAAAAGTACATGGGATGTTTAGATAAAGAAAACTTTGCACAGATTCAGACTCGAGCTGGGTGAGCCCACAATCTTCTAGCACGCAACACATGAAGAGCTCAAATGCAAAAGCCACAAAACGCAACTTCCGTCAAAAAATGAGATAATGATATTGACCGAATGCTCTTGGCATGTATTATCAAATACTTTCCAATCAGCTTAATCCCGGCCTCAGTCCAATTCTTTGCTGGCAGAAACGACACAATTTTCAGCAAAGTCCTCTAAGTGCATGAACGAACGACAGTGCGCCTACAAATGGTTCCCTTGTTTGCTTTATTCTCATACTCTTATGTAATCTTCTCAAAAACACTTAATCTAAAGCTCCAGCATACTTTATCTCCCTGATTCTTGTCTATTTCATTATCTAGATCCTGTCCTGCTCTAGTTATACAACATACACCTCCTGACACGCCTCATTCCCAAGCTTTCCATTCATTAAAGCTGCTCTCATTATATAAACATTGTGACATGTCCTAAAAAAGTATTACATCTCCGCAAATGTCTCAGTGGCATTCAAATGAGTGATAAGTGTTTATTTTACATTGTTTTTGATTTCATACCTCATCATGACTTGGGTGTTGTTTAATGAGAGATGCTTTTACACACTATTTTCCTTGCACACACTTCTGTGGGAGACTCTTTTCACTGACTTTCTGCATGCAACAGAGCTCACCAGTCTCCCCAACCTCTGTTCCCATGCCATTCACAAACAAAGCTCCTCTTACAAAGCAGGCCAACAATCACAGCTCTCATGATGCAGATCATGGGAAAAGGCCACTCAGCCAGAAACATCCTCAATGTTTCTGAACTCCTGAGGGGTGAGAGGCACTCTTCAAACGTCCATCACTCCTGCTAAAGCGAGAGCGAAGCTGTCGATCGGCTTATTTGGCCACTGATAGAGGACACTGAGGCACAGTGGAAAGTGTCGCTCTCATGCACTGAATCATCATTTTGCCCTGGGGTGAATACTTTCACTGTCATTCCTGTCTTGTGCAATAGCGGTTGAGAAATATTACACAAATTATTCACTCTGTGCTTATTAGGTTTACAGTATGTGTGTGTGTTTTGTTTGTGGGATCTAACAATGAATGGGCCCGGTGAAGGTTCGGCCTTGAAATAACCAACGGCGCGAGGCAGTGTGTGGCAAGATTGCTGTCGGAAGGGTAAAGTGACATCTGTACGAGCCATAATGGGAAGTATATTGAAAAGAGTTAAAGGCTGTGGGAAGGATAGAAATGACTGTGTTCTTCTGTGACCCTGGCCTGAAATAAAGAAAAGGAACAGCTGAGTTGAGATAAGAGATATGGAGTTTGTTCCTTGTACAAAAACTGGTTTATTATTTTCACCTGATATTATTTCAGTTATTTATTTTTACATTACTATTTAAATTTTAATGGTTACTTGCTCATTCTTTATTAATGTCTTTACACATTTGACAATAATGGAAAACTCATAAAAAAGATTAATACAAATGTAACTATAAGATTGTGTTATGACAAAAAAATCTAACTACATCTATATTTAAGCATCTAACTGGTATTTTATCAAACAGCTTCTTGGGATCTCATGTGGGCTGAAGAAGTTCACAATCTGTTCTGGACTTTTGTTGACTGATTTTTCTTCATCAGTCAAGAAAAAATTCAGTCAAGTGATCCTAAACATTTGACTGTGGTGTATACATTTTGAATTTTAATTTAAAATTATTATTTAACTAAATTATAAAGAGACTGTACAATTGAATCTTTTTAATCTTATTACAATTTTTAAAAGTCCAATGTGTAACTTTTTTGTTGAATTACTCTGTATAAAATATAATTGAAATAGCTTAATCCACTTGAATTTGCAGTTAATTTTAACTTTTTTGACTTATGAGGAGTTGCTATAAATTATAAAAAATAAAGTTGAATAGCTTATTTACACCAACCGCTGTAGAGGCGTGAAGCGGGAGTCATTTCAATGTTAACTCTTTTACCGCCAGCGTTTTAAAAAAAAGTTGCCAGCCAGCGCCAGCGTTTTTCATGATTTCCACCAAAGTTTGATGCCCTCCAGAAAATGTTCTTCTTTAAATATATAAACATACAATATACCAAATGAAAGAACAGACCCTCTGCTTTCAAACAAAAAAAACGTTTCATCCTACTTTTAGTGGTTCTTTTGCAATCAGCTTTTGAATATGGGTAGGTTTTTGCAAAAACACCATATTTTGAGCAAAAAGCAGAGATAATTCCATTTTTGTGACAGACTTTTCATAGAGATCCCATTCATAGCGATCTTTAAAACAGACACGGACATGCAGCAGCTTGCCATAGGACAATACTTCCGGGTTTAAAAAGTTGCGGAAGGGCGCCACCTGGTGGATAATAGCGGTATTGCGGAAAGACGGAAAATCTCGTCATTGGCGGGGAAGCGTTTTCTCTTAATTGACGAGATATCTCGTCAATGGCGGGGAAAGAGTTAAGTCAATGTGAAGACGAATGAGGCATTTAGTGCGGCGCGGCAGACGCCTCAATCGCTTCTAGTTTGCGCGAATGGCGGTATGCACGAATGGTGCTTTTTGTGCATTTTGCACGAATGGTGCTTTTTGTGCATTGCTTTTGACGCAAATTTGTGGCTGACACCCGAGTCGAAAAATTTTTACTTTGGCGGATTTTCACGCCGCGTTAACCAATCAGGAGACTTCTTGCTGCTGTGGCGGCAGCCCCGCCCTGAGTCACTCATTCAGCATTAAGGCTTGATATTGTCCGTGAGCAGTCACCCGGAGCTATAAGACACTAGTTCTTATTTCTATAGAGACAGGAATAAAAAGGACCTCGCTTGGAAGAGTGTCAGTGAGGACATACAAACCGGTAACTCTCTCGATAAATGCACAATCAACATCAGCCATCTTGCAAACAGACAACCGCATAGCACTTGCCCCTCCCACAAGAAGCGGAGTTTGCCTCTGATGCGCGAATGCATTCAAACTGTTCAAGCGGCAAACTAGGCGCGGTAGACATGATTTGGACGCCTCAAACGCGGCTGGTGTAAACGCAGCATTAGAAAGTTGAAATTAATTGCAACTTTAAGTTGATTAAACTTAAACATTTAAGTGCAACAAGGAACACATATTTTTTATATTATAAAAAAAAAGAAAATATTGTGCTAGATAGCGCTAAAATTGGTTCACTGGGTTGTAACCATAGGGGAACCTTTTTAAGTGCTATCTAAAACCATATCCATATGGTGTTACCATACTATATTACCAATACTATATTACGATTATGAGCCAGTGAACCACTTATGGTACACTCACACTATCCAATCAAACCAAACCATGCCCCAGCGCGATTGGATAGTGTGAGTGAGCCTTTATTGGAGCGGTTTTCTCAGACAGGGTTTATCCTAGTCAAACAAAATGCATGTTTGAGCTGCCTTAATATAAAAACACATTGTGCTGACATAGTTTAACATATTTCAGTGCCTTTGTTTTGGCTCAATATGCACACGAGTAATGCTTTTTCTAAGGTACATTTATAAAAGTTACTTAAATGTTCTATTATAACTGAGGCCTAGTCCTGGATTAATCTAAACCCTGTCTGGGACCCCCCCCCTTTTAGAGCTTATCCTACTGTTTTCATACTCCATGTACAATACAGTAAACTAAACTGTCCTACTTCCTTCCTTAACTAAGTGAACTATGCTTCCCAACGAAAGCGAACAACAAAACACAACAACAACACTGATAAATATAACAGTGTAACAGTTCCATGCAACATCCATTAGAACCTGCGTCAGATGGAAATGATTGTGCAGTATGAGCTCATCATCATTTTCATCTACAAGTTTTTCCACAAAGTTCAACCTGGCCTATCAAAACATGTGAGGTAAGTTGGCACAGTCTCATTTATCCTATTTAAAGTGTTAACTAAACCAGAGAGAATACAGCAGGACATTAAATGTAGGGTTGGGACTATAGACCTCTTGTTCTACTACTGTATGTGTTTGGTTGAGTATTTCTGCCTGAAGGCCAGTTAAAGATTACTGATATGAGTCACACTGCTAGCAGCAGCCCACTCCCTCCTTCCCTCCCTCCCGCCATCTCTTTCCATCCCTGTTTCTCAGTTCAGAAGGGCCTGGGGTCTCCATGGTAACAGGATTCATGTGAGTTCACTTAGTGAAGTAAAGAGCAGAGAGTAAAGAAGAAGAAGTGAACGGAGAGTTGTAAAATGTAGAGAAGTGGAATGGATTAAAACAGGTGATAAAGACAGGATGAATTCACTAATTCATATACTTTACATTTATTCAAAGTGACTAAATGTGCATTCAGTATCACAAGAGATTCCCACAATAGGAATCGAACCCACAACCTTTGTGCTGCTAACACAATCCTCTAACAACTTAACTACAGGAACACTAATGTGAAACCTTATCAACTAACAACCTGCAATCCATCATCTGTTAAATGCGCTGAAATAGCATGCTGCCCTGATTATTTACATTTAATGCATCTGACTGATGCTTTTATTCAAAGCAACTTATAATGCATTCAAGATATACATTTTATCAGTATGTTTATGGGATCAAACCCATAATGTTTCAAACCCAGGATGATCAATAGGACTGAAAACCGAGTCATTCAAATGTGAAAACAGGCCTTATTTCTGTGTCAAGTACATTCAGGAATTCATGTTCGGAAAACTCACAGGAAAGAAAACCTGCGCTCATTAAGCAAATCCACTGCATGTGATTTTATAGGGGTGGATCTACTTCGCCACAAATTAGCAAAAAGAGAAACAAACCTGTCATAACAGTGTTTAAAACTAAGCAGACGGGAAAAACATACAGCTGGCATCCGCAAACAGCTGAATGAAACACAGGCCTGATGCTGAAGGCTGATTCACTGCTACCTGAAACAGCTGCTGCCACTTTAACCTTGGGCGGCACGGGCATAGCCGACTTCCCCAGCTGCATATGATGCAAGGATCTGGAGACTGATATCACAAAGGGTTTTTTTTGGTGACTTACCCTCCCCGGAGGACGTTTAGCAGGATGGTGACACCGGCAGGTATCATGCGATCTAGATATGCTCGCATACTCGATTTCCCTAAATGTCGATTAGCATGGGTAATAAGCTTCACACTATGGGAAACTAATGCAGGAAGTCCCAAAAGTGAGAGCGAACATGAGCGTAACAAGCAGCCAGAGATAATCTCGCTCATTAGAGATGGTTAACGGCTTTCTGCTCCTCCACAGCGGCTGTGAGTCAGAGCTGCATATGAAACGGCTCCACGTGGTGTGTGGATTTTCTAAAGATGGTTTGTCATTTGAAATTTATTAGAAGTGATGGGAAATAAGTGGTTTCAGTCTATTTCATCATCTGCACTTAAACAAACTACACTAAAAAGCCAGAGGCAACAACCTTAATTGAGAGATTGAGGGATGCTGAAATGCTTCCTAACAATAAATATAAACTTGGAAGGTTTGAAAGAAATTTCAGGAGTAATCCAGATCACTCTAAGGGTGCTTTCACACCTGCCTTGTTTAGATTGGTTGAATCGTACCAGAGTTCGATTGCTCACTTGGTGCAGTTCGAGAATGCAGCAATCGAACTCTGGTGCGCACCAAAAGCGGACCAAGACCTCCTTGAAGAGTTGGTATCAGTACGCTTTCAAACAAACTCTGGAACGGTTTGTTTGTGGTGAGAACACGATCCGAGATCGAACAGACCTAACTGCAAAATTACTTTGCATTTTTGGACTAAACCAGCTGCCGTAGTGCATTATGGGATGAGGAAGTGTTTGTTGATAGTTTGTATTAGCAATATTAGCCCAATGGCAGGTCGCGGACATACCTGGAGTTGCGAGGAGATGTGAAGCTTTGACATTTGATGGCTTCGCTGCTTGTAGTACATAAAAACGTTGTTTTCAAGCCGCATTCGCTCTTCATTTTGGAAATAAACTAGAGTGCTGTATACAAACTATGTATAACAACCAAGGATACATATTTACATGCGCAGTCGTCTGTCCAGGGTGTTCGCTGTATTTCCTCATTTTTGTTTACTTCCGGTACTCCGTTGGAATTTCCCGCACGTTGATTCTGACCAATCGAGAAGCAGTTTAGGAAATACGTTCAAAGACATGTGGCCAATAAGTGATGTGGATGTTATCACATGACCGAATTTTGCTTCGTTTCAACTGGTGCGGATCAGAGCGATTAGTGTGGTATGAAAATGAACCAAACCTTCTAAAAAAGCTACAATGTATCATTTTTTGACTTTGGTCTGGATCAAATGAACCAAACTACAGATGTGAAAACACCCTAACTCACCTTGCACGCAAAACTTGAGCTCCTTCGCATCCGTCACTGTGCTGCCAGTCATTCTTTCTGGTACTTTTTTACTCATTCGATTGTAATTCCGTCTTTTCTTGGTCTCGCCCCACAGGTTGGAGCCCCCGTGCATGCTGGGAATGTTGAGCACGGCAATGCCCTCCAGGGACGTGCTGCTGAGGTCCAAAATGATGCCATCACACTGCGACAGAAACAGAGAAAACGTGCATATTGACAGGTAAATATATGAATTCATTCTCAGTCTCTGAGAAATGTTTTGGGCATAATAAACTGATTTATGTACATAAATGTATTCACAACAATCCCATTACGGACAAAAAGAATGTGAAACTGGTCTAAAATATCAGGCAAAAATAGAAATGCCGTACAGTATTGCACAATATCAAAGACCACCCTGAATCAAACCGAGGGCGTCAGTACAGTGGAAAAGTACACAGATTTTAAAAAGCCAAACAATGAGGCATTTATGACATAATGCACTGCACATTATATCCCACACAAGAGAGAAGCACATGATCTGTCTCAAAACTACTGCCTTCTACTAATGTTAATTTCTTTTTGTTTAGTTTGGTGGTGGAAAAACTTAATTTGGTCATCATGTTTGGTCACATTTGATTTGATAAATTCATAGTAAGATATAATCATCCTAAGGAACTATTTGAAGCTGAAAAAACAGATGGTGGTAAGATATACCGACATTAAATGGTCATGTGATAGTTTAAGAGCAATCTGAGGTTAAGCTAGTTCAGAATAGTGTTTAGTGGACACACTTACCCTGATACACAGTTAAAAGACTTTGATTCTCATGTTGTATATAATAACAACCTTTGCTGTCTGTTAGAGCAGGGCAGTATTGATGGGGTTGAACTTACCTCCACTTCAATGCCTTCGTTTAGCTTTTTACAAGTGGCTGAGATAGTCTCTGTAGTCCCAAATTCGAAGTACCACAACTTGTTTTTCATCCTAAGGAGAGAGTTATAAAGATAAAGGAGAACTGTTAAACCAAAATCAATTCAAAACAATCACTGAAATGTGATGGAACAGGTATGTCTGAATACTTCTTGAGGATTACATGAACATGTTTATCTAAAATGAAGAAAGGAAAAAAACGATGAGTCAATATGCAGCTGCTCTGTGTCTGGAACAACAAACACGTTTGCGTTTACACTCCCCTATGCTAATGCTGGTGTGACAACAAATATTACAGGACGAACTGAACCTTGGACTGTCAACAGATGAAACGGGCAAAAGCTCTTTGATCTATTCTAACTGTACACAGATGTACATTAACATTCAACAACACATAACATAGATAATACAAATGGTGCTCTAGTTTAACAGGTTCCAGAACCTGACCAAGTGTGTCTCAGCTGGGAGTCTCAAAGTTTATTTCATCACCTCTGCCCTACCTCAATCTGGTCGGCTAATTTTCAAAAGTTGATTTGCTGCAAAGTCAAGGCAAACAGGTGTGAAAGGACATGAGTGACAGTGAATTTGGCTTCAACCTTTATGGAGAAACCAGAGCCACCATCAGGAACCTGAGTGCAGTCTGACATCAAGAGGAGGAAGCTGAGGAGATTAGAAGGTGCCAATGTACCACAGCAGGATGAGATGAATGTACAATCTTCTTGTTGAGTGCATATGTAATTTTGAGAAGAGAAATAATCATCGCTGGGACTCAATTCTCTCTGTACTGTAAACGTGTTACATTTTCACTTTGGTTATGAAACGGGGCAATTTGCACTCATCATATGGTGACAACCTGTGAAAGGACCTTACAAAGAGGTGTATTGCTGATAATGACAACGCAATTGTTTACATAATAGACTGTGCAATGGGCGATTCTCCAGGTCCATGAGAAATAGATATAAAGCAGCTATATAAAGCGTACAATCCTATAAGAATAAGGCCATAAAGTATGGATTATGACTGACTTGAGGTAATGATGGCAAAATGCGAGGTTAGAAACCACCTTTTACAAGGTTATGATTATCTGAATTGAAAAATTGTAAGACAATTATGTGAAATGACAGTTTTTTACGATTGCTATGACAGATTTTTCAATACTTTTAACACAATTAGCACTACACCCGCCTGTGTGAGCTATACTATTAACACATTTCTTGTTGCTTTAACACAAAATGCATATAATTAACATAAATTTAACTTCTTTTACACACAAGCCCAAACAAGACCAAAAACAATAGATTTTTAATGTCAAATTTACAAATGCTTTCACACAGCAGGTTAAAACAGATAACATCATGTGCTAAACCTGACTTATAGTCAAAGTAAACAGCTGTTAATTTTATATATTGAAACACAAATATATTCTCTGTATTTTATTGCATTGGAAATGAAAAACAGCTGATTGAATCAATGCAAATATATAAATCACAGATGATTCCCACCTAGGAAACACCATCAGGTTCTTTCAATTGCATGACTATATGGTATACAATAGAGTAAAAGAGGATCTCTTTAGGTCGATTTTGTGTGGAAAAGGAACAATATGAGTAACCCAAAAATAAGATAAATGCCTGCACGAGTCATGAAAGACCACCAGGACAAGGTGGTCTGTTCCGCCAGTCCAACCTGGATGCAGTAGATGATGCATTCCTAGACAGCACAACTGAACACTGTCAGGGGTGCATAAGACATGGCAAAGGATTCTTCCCAAGATGCATTGCCAGAGACAATATCAGGTGTAATGTGAATGAGAACATTTGGCCAAATAGAAACGCAATAGATTAGATTTTCTTTTAACTGTATTCTTCTGTTGCTTTTTCTGTTTTGTCTATTTTTACTGTAAATGGCAGCAATATTGAATATGTTTGTTATCTTGCAGTAATGTCCAATTGTAAATACTGTAAAGTCTCACACATTTTTCACAAATTGTACATTCTATAAAGCTACTTTGAGATGGATGATTCATTTTTTGCAGCAAAACAAGCAAAATGCTTACATTTACCAAACTCAACCTAACAAAAATATAAAGAGAGTTCAAAAGAAACTGCAGTGCAAAACACAATCTATAATCAATACAATATACTGTCTGTTTATAAAGGTATACCTGACACATATAAACTAATGCAGTTTCTGTTTTTCCTTTGTGTTATGATTGTGTGATTTGGAATAACTAGTTGATTCTGAAACATGTTTACAGTGTTTTGGTAAACATTGTGAGACTTTAGTTTGCGATGTGTGATTTTGAGCATAACATTAACAATTTTGCCAGTTGTGTGTTGTTTTGGAAAATTGTTAGCAATCGTAAAAAAACTGTAAGTCTTTGGCACATATTAATAAATTATGCACATGCATTATGAAATAAAACACAATGTTTTGACAATGTAAATCAAAACTTTTGTACTATTACATTACAGATTTAGGGCTCTATCTTACACCCGGCGCAATGCAGCGCAATGCGCGACGGAAGTGTATTTTGCTAGTTTCCACCCTGCGCAATTATCATTTTCACGTTTAGCGCCACGTTGTTTTAAATAGCAAATGCATTTGCGCCCACTTTTTGCACCCATGGGCATTCTGGTCTGAAAACGAGGTGTGTTCTGTTATTATTTTGAGGCAACTAAAATAGACTACGCCATTGACCAACAAAAACCTGGTCTAAAGTCTAAAGTCAATGGCGCAATATGTTTTTTTGTTATTTAAAGAGCGCATTAGTAATATGCGCCTTTAAAAGGGACGCAACGCAGGTTTGCTTATCACATACATGAATGCACAGCAGCACAAAAACGCTTTTAAATATGAAAGATTAAAGGATTAAATGTAAAAGATTATTATTGAGTCTCTTGGACATAAATGAGGACTAATTATGAGACGTTAGAAGACAAAAAGAGCTGCTTCACCTGCAGCCTGGTAAGTAAATAAATGCTTTGCTTTAAACGAATGCATCTGTTTTTAAATGTTTTTTTTAAATGCTACCTCATGGATTTATTGTATATGATGACTCTGTACCTGTGGATATGGTGGGATGAGAAACATTTTTAAGTAATGCTTAAAAAAACTGACGGTGTCCTAGTGCTGAAACGGCTCTCCGCACGTTTGTAAATCTTTATCTCCTGTTTGTTACAAATAAAGTATTTTAGAGTACAAACCTTTTATTACATACATACTTACATATTTTTTGATGATATTGGATAGCCATACATTTACAGCAATTAACAACCTGCTTTTTTACTTCCATGACTAAAAGAAAACGGGTTTTAATAATAAATAACAATTTCAATACAAGTGAAAAACAACACAATTATTTAACATTAATCTTAAACTGGGTGTCTTCTTCTTCTGCTTAGTTTTTCAGTTTACAAAGTCCGTCATCTAAATAGGGATTAGACATAGCGCCAGCGCAACTTGCTTTTAAAGGGGATGAGAGCTGAGACTCTCATTGGTTTATTGCACGTTACGCCCAACATACTCCCATTAAAAAAAGGACCAACCCTTGCGACCATGTGCTCGGCGCACAAACCATTTTTCCGGTCGTTAAATTAGCAAAAGTGGATTCGGACACGTCCATTTAGATGTTGCGCCGAGCGCTTTAGACAATGCCCTTAGATTGTTGAAATAGGGCCCTTAATGTTACTATGTTACATTAGTTTTGAAAAATATAAAAAACTGAAATTTGCAAATATGGTAATGGCTACACTAAAGGAGGTCCTTTTTTTTAATAATATTTTGTTATTTCTGGCATCATTATAGTAACTTGGTCAAAACTTTGTAAATGAACAGCAATGTGCATAGAATGGTCTTCCCCGTGACACGATTTTATACAACAGCACAAAAATAACAAAACAGCACAGATACGCTGTGACCTATTGTGATATAATCTTTGTCAGTGTGAACTTGGCCTAATGAAGTTAAACATATAGGGGCAATTTCCCGGATAGGGAATAAACTAGTCCTAAACTAAAATAAATGTAAGAGCTGACCAAACTGAAAACAACTTGCATTAACATATTTTAAAATACATCAGAGGGCGGTTTCCCGGACAGGGTTTAGATCAATCCAGGACTAGGCCTTAGTTTTATAAGGACACTCAAGTAGTTTTACAAACATGCCTTACAAAAAACAATGATTTGTTGAGACAAAACAGTGGCACTGACATATTTTAAGATATGTCAGTGCAAGCCGTTTTCAGTTAAGGCTGCTCAAACATGTATTTTAGTCAGGGACTAGACTTGAGCCCTGTCCAGGAAACAGCCCCATCCCTAACTTCTAATGGTACACTGTTCCTTTAAGACCTCTTTCCATCATCCAATTCCTTAGTTTTTGCTTCAGCAACTTCGTTTTGTCAAATTAAGGGATTGCGAGCAGATTTGACATCACAATTAGACATGCAGTGCATTCTCAACAGGGTCAAGCTGTCTAACCTCATTAGCTAAACCTCATCTGAACACTCTGAAGAAAACTATTATGCCTAACTTTGCTCTTTTTCCACAACCTTTGGTATTATCTGAGCTTTGCAATGACCTTAAGGAAGCTGTAAGAAACAAACGGCTTCCTGTTTTGTGTCTTTATGTGCTGTCTGGGACGCCTGCCAAAAATGAACATTTTAACATGTGTGAACGACCACCTGTGTGATAGTTCAGAGACAACCACCAGAGACAGTATGAGGGACAGTATGAGCGACATGCTATAAAGACATTATTGAAATGTATTAATGAATTATAATCTTGACAAACAGACTCTAAAAATGGTGGGTTGTTTCAACCAATGATTAGATAAAATTAAAATATGATCAATTAAAACCTTGAATTATTCCTATTACACCCAACTATAGGTTAAAACAACCAAGCATTGGTTAATTTAAAGAAAAACACCACCATATTTCAATATTTTACTATGTTCTTACCTCAACTTAGACAAAATACATATCTAGCTTTTTTCAATGTGTTAGCATTTAGCCTAGCCCCATTCATTCCTTAGGATCTAAGCAGGGATGAATTTAGAAGCCACCAAACACTTCCATGTTTTCCTATTACATGAGTAGTTACACGAGTAAGTATGGTGGCACAAAATAAAATGTGGGTATTGTGTGGCGGAAGAGCACTTATTTTGCAGCACTTCGACTTCGGGTGGAGTAATATTGACGAAAGTTCGAGCGAGAGGGCGAGTAGTCAGGCGTGCTGATGTTACTGCGTGCCGAGGTCGAAGTGCTGTGAACTAAGCGCTCTTCCGCTATACAATATAATTTTCATTTTTATCTGCTTAAAAAATTCACCACACTTTGTGCCACCATACTTACTTGTGTAACTACTCATGTAACAGTTTTTAAATAGGAAAAACATGGAAGTGTTTGGTGGCTACTAAATTCGCCGGTTTGGATCCTAAGGAATGAATGGGGCTATGCTAAATGCTAACACATTTACGACACACTGTACAAAGATTAAATGCACGAATTGAAAAAAGATAGGTATGTATTAATTCGTCTAAGTTAAGGTAAGAACACAGTAAAATATTGAAAAATAGTGGTGTTTTTCTTTTAACCCAACTGTTGGGTTTGTACATATTTTACCCAAACACAGGATGAAAAAAACTGCGAGTGCAGTTCTGCGGTTTTGCTTTCTTCATTCAGGAAAAGTGACGTTGTACTTTCCTACATTTCATACATTTACCCTATTGTCTTGCCGAGATGTCATTTGACCTGACTTGACTTCCCTAAAGGTACTTGGCTAACACTTCGAAGTTAAGAATTGAGAATTTTTACTTTAAATCAGTAAAGAATAGTCACTGAGCCAGACCGTAAATAAAAAGAAGGAGTGACTGAACATCTTGTGCTTGAATGCACTGATGAATTGTAAAAGTCAAGACATGGCTGGAGTTCAGCACATAAGGGTGCAGATCTTAAGGGTCAGCGAACCCTTGCGTTCATTCCTCAAACACAAACACACACTACCATATACCCCTGCTGGTCATCAGGCCATGATAACCATCTCCCATAATCCCTTCAGAGACTGATGACTTTTTGACCCGTGAGATCTCTGCCCTTGTATCACTGTCTCAATCAGTCACAACGTAACTCTGTCCTTATCCTACTGATCGCAACTCTGATACAGCCTTCGATTGACAGCTAAAATAAGAGTGGTTTTAAGGACGGGGTACCGTGGGGGGTTAAAGATAAGATGTGAAGAACCTCTTGTGAAGGGAACATGAGAAGAAAGACTGCAGTGTGAAAATCCACACTGTAATCTGGCAACCCTGAGGATCAGATGGATCGATGAGACTGAACAAAATACAGAGCTAAACACACACATTTGTGTCTTACATTCCTTATGTCAGTTTTTGTGGCATCTGTCTATTAAAAATGTTGACATTTGAAACATTATAAAATATGTTATAAAATAAGTGTGTAATATATTATTTCAATGATTTCAAATCATATATAATCATATAATCTACTAATGATTTAAATTGTGTTATATTGATACCTAAACAATTTGACAGTAGTGTAAGAAAAATGTACATAATTCAAAAAAGTCTACATATTTTATTTTATTCTTAGATACACACTGCAAAAAGTTACTTTTTTACTTAGTGTTTTTGTCTTGTTTTCAGTAAAAATACATAAAAATTCTTAAGATGTATTTTCTTGATGAGCAAAATGACATAGAAAAATAAGTCTAGTTTTAGACAAAACATTTAAAATGTAAGCAAATTAATGCTTAAAACAAGCAAACAAATCTGCCAATGGAATAAGAAAAAAATTCTTGAATTAAGTGTTTATGAAGTTAACTTATTTCAAGAACATTTTTTCTTATTCCATTGGCAGATTTGTTTGCTTGTTTTAAGCACTAATTTAATAAAGTTTATATTTTTATCTAAAAAATAGACTTATTTTCCTAGGTCAATTTGCTCATCAAGAAAATACATCTTAATTTAAGAATTTTTTATATTTTTACTGAAAAAAAGATAAAAATACTAAGTAAGAAAGTAATTTTTTGCAGTGCATATTTAAAAAAAAATAGTGGAGTGGTAAATATTTTTAGGTGAATTATTTGAATGTATAGTGGTTGTAACATCATCGCTCAAATGCCAAATGCATATGGAAGTATAACTGAGTTATTAAAATACAGATCTTTATTTTCTGCTATCGATCAACAGCATGTAACTCAGCATGTAAGAGGACAACAAGCAAGTCTGTGAAAACACTGCTCAATGTCACCATACTGTGTGACCTTTACTTTATCAGGTAGATACAAATAAAAACTTTCTTTTCAGAAATAACATTACATAATCTGTCAATGTCAATACCTCTAATGCATTTAATGCCAGTGGTATATTGCGAGACATAAATTCTGCACTGTTTGATACAGTAGACAGACATAAATAAAATCTTTATTGCCTAAATAAAAGCCAAGCCTCCAATGACCATCCTCTAGTAAAATTTTTTGATCAAGGTAATAAATATCATGAGATTAAACTGTACTGCCACACACTTCCTCTGATCACATGTCCGTCAGAGGAAAAGGCCAAATATGGTCATGACCCAACCCTCCGTCTGTCTCCTCACCATGTGAGCGTGTGTTTCATAACCCGTAAGAGGTTGTCTACATTATGTCCATGCGAATAAGGATGTTTGTGTACGTTTGCTGGCTTACTCATTGTGTATTTTAGCACGAGGACCGTATGCGTGCGTAGGTGTGCGTGTGCGCAGATCCCTCCGTGTGCACATATGTGTGTGTTGCCGGGTCTCAGCAGAAACCCAGCGTGTTTGTGTTCTGGAACCTGTTGTTCCCTGCTGTTTCATGCTTGTGCTGGGGAGGGATAAATATACGCTTCCCCTTCTCAATATCTCTGGCTGTTGCCAATAGAGCAGCCCAACAAACCCATACCTCTATGCTCCTTACCACACACACACACACACACACACACACACATGCTGTGGAGCAGGTCAGACTTCAAGTTAGGAACACAAGCTATCCCAGAGCCGCTTACAATATGTTCCAGACATACATTCTCCTGAATGATTAAGGAATTATACGATACGTATTTAGATACAAAACAATAAATATGAGACATCAATTTTGCAAATAATTTTGCAAATAGTTTTGCTCACAACCCATACCCATTTTTTGTCTTGTTTTATGGTGCTACTTAGCTGTATTTTTTAAGTTATGAAGGTTTAAATCAAAACAAACCAACTGCAGTTGAATTGATATTAATTGGAATGCACAACCAAAAAACAAGATTTCTGAAAAATAAAAAAAACGAAACTCTTAATTTGTTAAAGAGGACATATCTTGAAAATCTGACTTTTTCCAAGTGCTATAATTGGGTCCCCAGTGCTTCTACCAATCTAGACAATGTGAAAAAGATCAACCCAGTAACTTAGTTTTGGTAAACCATTGTTCTCAAGCATGTGAAAAAATAGGTCACTGAAATTTAGCTCCCCTTGTGGTGTCAAAAGGGGATGATACCGCCCCTTAATCTGCACTATCCAACCACGACACTGCCATTTAGTGCAGAGATCAGCTCATTTGCATGTTAAAGGACACACCCAAAATGACATTTTTGCTCACACCTACAAAGTGGCAATTTTAACATGTTATAATAAATTATATATATGATAATTTGGGCTACAACTTCACATACATACTCTAGGGACACCGAAGATTTATTTTACATCTTAAAAAAAGTCTTGTGAAATGTCCCCTTTAACATTAGTAAATGCATTAGTTAGCTAACGAATGGTAAAATTTTCAGCATTTATTAATCTTTGTTAATGCTTTTGCTGTTCATTTTAGTTCATTATGAATTAACTAATGTTAACAGTCATAACTTTTGATTTACTGTATTGTTAAATGTTGAAATTAACATAAACTAAGATTAATAAATGCCGTAGCAGTATTGTTCACTATTAATGTACAATGCGTTAACTAAAGGTAAACAACTACAACGTTACTGTAACCAAAACATTTTTGGGAAATTTGTCTTGAATTGTCTTTTTTTTAATTTCACAGCCCAACTGTTTTAAGCATTAAACAAAAATTAGTAAAGTTTATGATTTAAAAACAAAGAGTCTAGTAAGACTTTAAAAAAATGACAAAAATTAGTTAGGATGGTTAAGTATTTTTAGAGGAAAAACGACCAAAGATTTTGATGCTTTACCAATGTTGTTTGCAAAATAATCATGCCAAAGCAGAGCCGGCGCCAGACCATAACTAACAGGGGGGCACATGGCTTCCAACTGGGGGGGCACGCAATAGCAACAATAACTTGTAAAAACAAGACATTAAAACAACAAATACAGTGCAAGCACACACTCATACAACTGGTACAGACTGTCAGCTCATTTCCCGTATAAAGTGCAAAAGACCACAACTATGCGCAAAACTATTAAACGTCGACCGCGGCGTGAGCGCAAGCTGAGCTCCGCTGCGCTCGCGCTTTGCTTGACGCAACAACAAACCGCCCTCGCACGGCGCAAGCCATTGAAATGAATGGGTTTCATAGCGCAGCGCACACCGCGTCTTAGCTTTAAAAAAGCCGCTTTACCATAATCACGTCGTAATGCTGTTAACGGTCTATAGCCATACTTCACATTTAAGCTTACGTAATTTAAAACAACGCTAACTTACCTTTAAAATAGCTGAAGACGGCGTGTACGAACATTAAACTTCCTTAAAACAGTGTCCTGTAGATTTGTAAATTCCACCTCGACCTCTAATCTCTGAGTTTGAGCCAGTCTGTGTTTGCATGAAGTCAGATGAAGCAGGCGGTGCTGATTCATTCTAAATGTTCTAATATCCATATTATACACGATCCATAAAATGCCGCGAAAAAACACGTTGCTAATAACAAGTCACAAATATGCTAAAGCCTAATGACGCATGAGACCCGGCAATACAACCAATCAGAGAAACTGGTCTATTTTAATTAAAGAAAACATATATCAACTATTTTTTCCTCATTTGATTACATTAAAAGTCATGAAACATTCAATGTTTAATTTATTTTAATTATTCTTGATATATATTAAATTAATAAAAAACTTTGTAGGGGGGCACAACAACCTGTTTGGGGGGGCACTGCCCGCGAATGCCCCCCCTTTGACGCCGGCCCTGTGCCAAAGTACTTTGCAATTGGACATAAAAAATATTTGTCAGTTCTGCACTAAAAACTTAAAAGGTGTAACCTACTATAAAAACATTAGGATAAAAAGTGTGGGAATGTAAAAAAACCCTCTATGCGCCCACCCCCCTCTATGTCCCACGACTGCCTCTCATCTTCATCCCATTGTTTGTCTGAGAAACTGATTGTCCACAGAGCTGTCATTGTTATTTTAATCAAAAAGACAAAGGCATCTTGAAGGTTTTTGCTTTTCTATAGGGCAATTTGACACCTCTTAATCCAAAACTTCCTCTGGCTGCCCCTCCGGGGGGGAGCGAACGCAGAGACTCGGCTCCATTGTGTGTTGGCGGTCATTAGCACCTGGGCTGCGGGTTCCCAGCAGACAGACTCCTGATGCCCTGCCATGCAGATCATAAGCAACCACTGATGTATCACACACACACTCATGTTCTAATGTAGTGTGTGGATGCAAACACATCCACACGTACAGTAAACTCACTCACGATGGCCTGCTATAAAAAATTGCATTATTAGCTTGCTTAAACAAACGATTATGTTATTTATGTCTAATCTATAGAATGCCGGTTAAGGGAAAATTCAATGAAGCAAAATCTAACAGATGGATGGATGTCAGATAAACACTAGCTTTATTCAAACACACACACACATGGAGGATAAATCGCACAACTCCATAGCAACCATTTTTACGTAGCATTTGGCAGCATACTGCAACACAAAATGCTTCCTCAAATCCTAAAATACTGAGCATGGCCCTCATTAAAACCCAACAGACTGACAGATGCACTGCCTAGGTATCCTAAATCAGGTGAACGAGGCAAAGCAGATGAAACTTTTGCTTTGGCGGTGTTTATATTGTGTTATTGAATGACTCACTCTGGGATTAAACATTGAACGGGATGAGAACATAATCCCATTATTCTTATTTTGGCTCTCTGTCCGGCAATTATTTAAACACAAACAAGTCACAGTGGACTGTACATTTAAGACTAGAAACACAGCACTGAGGGAAAACCACAGACGTGGCTGTTTGCCCAATATGGCATCATATTGCAACAGTTGCAACAACGTGGTGTGGAAATCGAGGTGCATGAGTTATGAACAACTGAAACATTAACTAGTTATTTCAGCCAAGCAGGTTCCATAATTCAGAATGTGTATGAGTCATTAATGTTTTTTTTATAAGTCATTAAAAAGCAGTGCTGCCGTGACAGTTTCTTTCTAGCATGGTAAACAGTGCGAGGGTGGATGTCATCTATTTTATGTAACCCCAGTATCCATTCGTTTTAGACGACCCATTCTCTGTCACACCAGAATTATATGACCTACTTACTGCTGACTCTTTAAAAACACTCCTGAGGGCATAGATTATGCAATAGACCAGACGAACCTGTTTTAGGGATTATTTTTTATGGACAAACTATTAGCATTATTATTTTTACTTAAATAATATCACATGAGCAAATGTGTTACTGCACTGATTTGTAGCTCTTGGGTGCCAACGGTCATTACAGCTGTGCTGTTATTCAGTACAACAGCATGCTTAAGTATGTGGGATATTGTTATTTTTATACAAAGATCTAAAAACAAGTTCATAAGTAATAAGACACAAGCAGAAGAGATATTGTACTGAAGTGTAGCGTTTTGCTTAACTAACGAAAATTGTCCCAAAGCAGATACCGACACTGATTGATGCAAACAATACAAAAATTATAATAAATATCAAAAAACCTTTACACACTGTTATATTATAATTGTACACTTTTCAATTATACGAATAATATACACACTGTTTTATGTAGATGCCTGGGTGAGAAAATGAACGGCATGACATTGTAAATGTAAAATGCCTGGAGTCTTTAACAAAAAGGTCCCCTTTTTAAAAAAGCTTTGCGGCCAAAGGCTACACAGGCTTTTTACAGCATTTCTCAATAGAGCCATCAAGCAATGGGCAGTTCAACTGACTTGAAAGAGATCCACATCAAAGACAGTTGGGAATGGGCTACTGTAAAGTGCACCAGGGGCTCAGAGCGACTCTTTCTTAAGATAAAACATCATATCATAAAACATCGAAAATGCTGTTCTAGAGTCAGTTTTATTGTGGAAAGACTTATGCAGGCATATTCTGAACTACAAATGTCTAACAGCAATGATGAGTGACTGACTGCCCATCTCATGCTGACGCATCTACAGATACACCACCACGCAGATGCATCCTAATCCGATTTACCTGGCACATCCTTTTCACTTTAAATAAGTGAGTGAAAATAACAGAAGCATTTAAAAAAATTGACTACCTCTCAATGATTTTCTGTTAACTCATCCCCCGCCAGCCATGTTTTGAAAAGTTGCCCTCCAGCATTATTTTTTGTAATTTTCACAGAAGTTTCACAAAATGCCTTCCAGGAAAATGTTCTTCTAAAAATATATAAACATACAAATATATCAAATGAAAGCACAGGCCCTCTGCGTTCAAAGAAACAACAAACAAACAAACAAACTAAAAAAAACGGGGGGGGGGGGGGGTGCTTTCATTCTAGCTATATTTTTTTCTCTGCTTATAAACTCTTAAATATGGGTAATTTTCTTTAAAAATACAAATCTTTTAGCAAAAATAATAAAAAAGCGGAAATAATGGCATTTTTGTGAAGGAATTTTGTTAGAGATCAGATTTAGAATGATTATCAAAACATACACAGAGTTTAAAATGAGTAAATAACCTTTTGCTTCAGTTGTTTATAAATTGGGTAAGTCTAGTGGATAATCGCGGTATTGCAAATTAACATACAAATTCATCAGGAATTTTTTTTATGCAAATGTTTTCTCTTGATCGACGAGATAACTCGTCAATGGCGGGGAAAGAGTTAAGGATACATGACACACGGTCTGGCCACACCCACACGAAGCGAGACCTTTCCCTATCCAATCTTATCCAAACCATCGAAATCGGCTCAAATCTATGTAGTATACATGACAGACCAGTATGTGGTGCTGTAATTCTGGCATAGGGATGCACTAAAAACAGAGAAGATGACTTGCAGCATGTGCATAAACGTTGTTATTGTCCATAATCATTTTTTGCTCACCGTAGTAGCAAAGGAGCAGAAGATTTTGCTTTAGAAAAGCTAATAGGCTCCCTACCTTCTGCAGCATGTACACAAGCATGTAGTTCGCCATTGTTGTTGTTGTTACATGACGTAGTGGTGTCTGACTAGGGTCAAGACGTGGGTTGATGACACTTTTTTTTCTCACAAAATATACAGATTTGCTGTACACACGAAACTGCAAAGGTTTCATTTTTGGATTTGTTCACTACGTGACCCAAGTAAAAAAAAGCGGTTTCAGGCTCCCAAAATGCAGATACACTCTAAAAATGGCTGGGTTCTTTTGACCCATAATGGGTTAATATTGGACAGAATACATGCTGGGTTAAAAATGACCCAATATTGGGTTGTTGTTATGCAACCATGGGGTATAATAACCCAGCAGTTGGGTTAAAACAACCCAGCATTGTGTAAATTTTAATCCAACGGTGTGTCCTGTCCAATATTTACCCATTATGGGTACAAAAAACCCAGCCATTTTTAGAGTGTACTGTACAAAATGTTTACACATACAGCTAAACGTATCTCCGTGTGGATGCCGTAACATTGAATAAAAAAGCTCTATTCAAACCAACTGTACTCCAGCTATCAAAGAAATGGAAAGCAAGCCAACATTGTATGCCTGACATTGGCCCAGGCAGCTTTAAAAGACAAATAAGACAGAATGGTGATTCATCAGGTGTTCCTTGACTGAATGGAAGACTCGTTATGAAGGCCATATGGTAGAAAGTACATTCGAAATGACATCAAATTGTGTTTGAACAAAGTTTGTTTAGACCGGATGAGTCAGATTTTAAAATAATGATATCATTTGACGTTTTATAGAGGAGACTTGCATCTTGCATGGTAGATTTGAGTACAAGGAAACTATTCGTGGCATTTCAGCTCTTTAACAGGGTACCCCCAGGATTGTCAACCCTAAATTCAAGGCTTTTTAAGACCTTTTTAATACCACTTCAAATTTAATTTAATACCTACATCGCACCCATTCGGGTAGAATAAATCATTTTAAATAATGTAATATACCTCAAATAATTACTATTTACAAGTGTTTGAACATTCATGACAACATGCCTCTGAAAGGCTGAGTCCAAGGCCCAAACGGCCTAAACCTTATCTTTACCCAACAATCAAAACCAACAATCAAATAGATTTAATAGATTTAAATGTCTTTTTATTGTCAATTTGAAAATCCCTAAATCAGGGATGGGTAACTGGAGGGCCAGGGGCCACATGCGGCCCTCCTCTTTATCTTGTGCAGCCCGCCACGTTTTAATATGACCATTATGTTGGAGAAGGTAATTTATGTTAAAACAATAGTCTTGTTTGATCCATGAAATAAGCTGCAAACCAAACGATAACACAAATTTTAATGTATTCATTTTTTTTTGCTGTTTAATATAGTTAAGATAATAACAACATCTAATACCACTCATCAGTAATGCTCTGAACCAGAACAATACTGACAAACAAAATTAACCATATTATGGGAAATGAAACAAAAGAAACCTCAAACACAACAACAAATTAAAATGTAACGCTATTTTGACCCTAAAAAGACAAGAGATCTGTTCACTGCACCAAACAAAAAACTGGACACAAGCTCATATATTATATAGATATATATCTTTTCTGTTAATCTTTATACAGGACCATACTAAAGTTTTCTAATGCTAACTTAGTGTGACAATGTAAATATGTAGCCTATAGTATATATTGCAAGATGATATTATCTCATTAAACAGTAAACTAAATATATAATAGCTTTCAAATTTGCGTTATTGTTTGCAGCTTATTATTGCATGGATCACACAATACTATTGTTTAACATGTAAATTACCTTCTCCGACATAATGATCATATTAAAACGTGTCTTCTCTACCTAGATTTAATAGAGACGGATTGTGGAACAGCAGATTATGTGTATCACTGATTAAATCATACAACCGATCACAGGTGCTTGGACACCCGTCATTGTCCCGCCCCCACAGTCCCAAAGTCAACTTGATCGAGCAAGTGCGTGTTGTGCAGCTGCGAGCGCATAGAGAGAGTCGAGCGGGCGCTCATCCCAGCCGTTACTTTATCATCTCAGCCTTTTTACTTAACTTTTAACTTTGCTCGCGTGACTGCATTTCTGCGCTTTGAACAGAGGTGCGCTCTCGGGAGGACGTTTTCCTGCGCGCAAATAGTGTTCTGTGAACACGCGGGAATTGTGAATGCTTTCCCGCGAGCGAATAGTGTTCTGCGCGCTCGCTAAGATGCTTTTACGAACATGGATAGTGTTCTGCGCTCGTATCTATCACTCGCGCGTGGTTTTTGTGTACGCGAGCTTTGTGTCTGAATTAACAGCATGTAAATCTATTGATCATTTGAAAAATTAAGACCTCCGTGAAAAATTCAAGACTTTGAGGTGAAATTCAATACCTTTTAAGGCCTTAATATGGTAAAATGAAATTCAATACTTTTTCAAGACTTTTAAGACTCCGCGGGTACCCTGTTTAAAAATGGTACTGGACTACACGGTGTGTCTGGAAATATATCCAATTATAACATTCTTCATCATTTGATCACCTTATTTGCAACAGGTGATTAAATCTATAACAAGCCTAATTTACAAAGAAATAAATAGCAATGACTTAATTTAAATATGCATGATACTGGGAAATAAGCACTTGACATTTACTAACTAACTACAGGTGGCTAGTGAATATATCGGAGGTTTTTGCAAAATTATTCTGTGCCATTAATTGTGTGTATGATAATGTTAATTGTTTTATTAACATTTCTGTTCACTTTCTCTCCATATATGCTCATTTAAAAACATGAATGTTCTCTTACCTGCTGTTAAACTTCTCAGGATGTTTCTCTCTCATCAAGTGAAAGCGATGCGCGATGGATGCGTCCTACAGAAAACAAAAAACACATGTTTACCTTTTCACGTTACTTAACATACAAATAGTATTAAGTCTCTGGCTTATGCAGCTACAGTTTTGTTGCAGGGCTAAAGCACCAATCCTAATTCAAGTGTGGTGAAAGTAACGATAGCCTTGGGTTAAACCACAATGCCGTTCAGACATGACCTGGATGATACTGCACAGAAAGTCCAGTTAATGCTGCTTAACTTTGAGCAATTGCTTCTAATTCCACCGTGACCCATTGAGAGGACGGCTTCATTATGAATCAGTGCTGGGGGAATTTTCTCTTGTGCAATATATATAGCCAACATTAACAAAACAAGAGATGCTCAGGTATTAATAGTCCACTGTTTTGACATCATTAAACATCAGTACATATGTCATGGGAGAATGGGGTCCTGGAGTTCCTAAAAACAAAAATGCAATAAAGCTGGATGAACAAATGAAGGAATCAGCAGGAAAAAGGTTTTCCAGGAATGAAAGATGAGAGGAGGAAGGCAAAATGAAAAACCTAATTTAAGTGACAAAGCAATGGCAAAAAGCATACACAACATACATTATCCGTGTGCATTTAATCACACAAATAAAAAACTGTTACTCCAAAAGTTCCAATTCCAAGGATTTTCTGCCAAATCCAGACTGTTTCATATATTCAGGGAAGCTGATACAAGTTACTCTAAGTTTGTTTTGTGTTATCCTATTTAACACATAATGTTTCTTTCGTGTTGATTTTGTGTTCAAATAAATAAAATGGACAACACAAGATGTGTTAAAACAACACAGAGTGTGTTGTTCCAAAAACATGTGTCTAGTTAAGAACAACACATTAAATGTGTTAACATGTGTTGTTTTAACACATTTGTTTTGAGAGTTTACTTTTGTCAGCTGATAACTTTGCTAAAGCGCCTTGAATAAATTTATTCCAGGAGAAATTGCCGTGGCCTGGAAAGGCAAAAATAAATTACAATGGTAAATTACTTATTTACAAGATTAAAAACAAATGTACAAGTTTTTTAACAGGTTTACAATGAGTGAACAAATTTACAATGAGTGAACAAATTTACAAGTTTTTTAACAAATTTACAATGAGTGAACAAATTTACAAGTTTTTTAACAAATTTACAATGAGCGAACAAAAGTACAAGTTTTTAACAAATTTACAATGAGCGAACAAAAGTACAAGTTTTTAAACAAATTTACAATGAGTGAACAAATTTACAAGTTTTTTAACAAATTTACAATGAGCGAACAAAAGTACAAGTTTTTAAACAAATTTACAATGAGTGAACAAATTTACAAGTGTTTAAACAAATTTACAATGAGCAAAGAAAATTACAAGTTTTAAAACAAATTTACGTTTTTACGGAAAGGGTAGGTACAATACGCTGAGCCTCCGGTGGGAAGAAACCCAGAAGTATCACCGTGAATCTCATGAGAGTTGCGAATGCGATGTTGTGTATTAGGCTGTACATTCTATTAACGGAAAGAGACTGATAATATATAACTCATCGATTCCCGAGTGACTCAAAGGGATATTGGACCTTATTTTCAGATAAGTAAAATAGTTTTAGTGAGCTAACACTAGCTTTCCAAGTTGCACAGGTTTTGGATGGCAGTTATCAAAATAATTCACTGGCTTTCTCATTATATTACAGACAACAGGAGAGGGGGCTCCAAACTTTTTAATCAGGACTGCATTGTTCGTTCGCTTCCGGGGTTACATAGACTGAAACGGGGCAGCGTGACGAGTTTGTTTACATGGTGCTGTGAGCTCCAACCCAGGAGGACACTTCAGAGGGTGCGTTAACTTGTTCGATGATATGGTCTGAAATTTTTTTTAAAGATTAGGATTTTATACTTCTGGGTTTCTTCCCACCGGAGGCTCGGATGCGTGACATTAACGTATTGTACCTATCCTTTCCGTAAAAAACGTAAATTTGTTTTAAAACTTGTAATTTTGTTCGCTCATTGTAAATTTGTTAAAAAAACTAGTAAATTTGTTCACTCATTGTAAATTTGTTAAAAAAACTTGTACATTTATTCACTCATTGTAAATTTGTTTAAAAACTTGTACATTTATTAGAAAACTTGTAAATTTGTTAAAAAACTTGTAAATTTGTTAAAAAAACCTTGTAAATAAGTAATTTACCATTGTAATTTATTTTTGCACCCCGAGACAATGCTTACTATCAGCACGAGTTGTTAGCACAACAGTAGTTTCTTTATAATGTAGTTTCTTAATTAACACATTTAAAAATTAGTTATGTAATGCATCAGCAATACATTTATTTATTATTTAGTACCTTATTAATGTTTTAAACATGAGGGTACATATTAACTGAATGAAACATGCCTTAAGTCGCATGGGTTACAAACCATATGCCAAGAAAAATCAATATTTCGACACATTTGAAAAGAGCAGAGGTAATGCATGATGCCATCCATAATTAATAGGATGGCACACAATGCTTATAACACCACTGGACTCCCAATGGAGGAGAGGTGTTATGCTAGAGCAAGGGGAATATTTAGGGGTAGGGTGGGAGAAAGAAGTGGGGCAGATGGCAAACCTGCTTGTACACACATCCAAATGTCTCTACTGTCCATAGTTATGATGAATAAAGTAAGCAAAATAAGGTTATGCTTATACTGTACTGATGTATTAAAAACGACAAAATTATTTTTAAAGAAGTTATTCCTGTGTGCTTTTCGCACAAACAACAACCTTAAAATGATCCCTGCTTACAGGAATCTGCAAAAATGATTAAAAAAGCTATATTATGCAAGCCAGGCCAGTAAATGGCGATGTCACACAATGTTTGAACATGAATACGCATGTGCATACAGTAACATCACATTTTTAACAAATTTCCATCTTTGGGTGTCTCAATAAGCTCCCGAGGTCGTGAATCAGTATATCATGTACAAGGATTCAAGCATTGGGAAGGACTGTAGCTCATTTTACATTGAGACACAAATAAGCTCACTTTTCCTGTGACATGACTGCTTAAAGAGCACCTATTGTCCGATTCACGATTTTACATTTCCTTTACTGTCTAAGTGTGTATTTGTACATGTTAACGATATGCAAAAGGTACAAACCCAAAGTTAACGATGGCACGAGTTATCGTCTCCAATGTAAATCTCTTTACTTGGACTAGAACAAACACACGGATTGTAGGCAACAGTTTACTTCCTGGGATTGGTGATGTAGTAAAGACCGACATTATCATAATTCCTCCCGCTTTGACTCACAGCCTGTAAGTTAACTCCTGTTAGCATTGAATCTTTCAAACATGGTAAGGAGAATCACATTTCCGGCTGACGTCAGAGGTATTCAAGCCAATCACAACGTACAGATTAGCTGGCCAATCAGGGACACAGTGCTTTTCAGATCGATGAGTTTTGTACAAAATCAGTGCGTTTGAGGAAGAGAGGGAAATCTAGAGCTACTAAAAAATTTACGATATGTAGAAAAAAATTAGTTTTTTAACCATAAACCACGGAAACACATTTTATTATACCAAATACACAAAAAAAACCCTAGTTGCTCTTTAAGCATGTTGTGATCATTCACAGCTATTATTCATCAACAACAACCTGCAAAACCAACATCTCTCTGATTTAATTTTTAAACATTTGTTAAAATATATTATGAAAAACACTTTCATTATTCTCTTACATATCAGTGTATAAATTTGGAGAAATATTACATTTAAATATTAACCGGATTGTGGTCGTTTCCTGAATAGCAATGCGTGTTTATATTTAAACTAAAGTTCTGTCATGTTAATTGAGTTGGCTCTTGTGATTTCTGGCAAGGGAACGTACGGACCATTAATGCTCACTAGTTTTTACGTTCCATTGTGGGAATTTTTAGGGAATTAGTGTCGTTTTTCAAATACACGTCTTTATCTGAAAAAGTTCTTTGGAGATCCAAAAATGGTTCTTCTATGGCATCACTGTGAAGAACCCTACATGTTCTTATTTGTAAGAGTGTGATACAAAAAGCTGTAAAAAGTAAACCATATTTACTTGATGTGTGAGCTTCATTTAAAAAATCAGTTTTTTTGCCTTTGCGCCGCCAGCCCATAGCAGATTGCACTGTCAGTAAAGCAGCCTTGATTAAAATCAAAGCAACAGTGTGACAACAGTAAAGCTAACTGATGAATCAGGTCTGCAGCCGCAACTGCTTATTTCTATATTTACGCACGCAAAAGACAGCAGAGCTCAAAGACACCACATCCTTCACCAGGACCAGACCCCAATACATGCACGTAACACCTGTCTCTAAGTTTCTCTGTGCTAATGCAGCGATGGGTGTCGGCATGCTGCAGTGCTCACCGTATCACGGGCTCAGACAGGGAGGAAGCGTGCGAGGGTGAGATTCTCAGGGTATGATAGCTGCTGGCACGTTGATGGAGCCGCGAGCGGACGATGCTCCGTTAGCACCTGTGTTGGCTTCCTGCCCGTGCTTGCAGGTGCCATAGCAGTCACATGGGAGGGGATATAGGAAGTGTATGTGTGTGTGTGTGTGTGTGTGTGTGGGGGGGGGGGGGGCATTTAGATTTAGGCTACTTTTATTTATTCTGAAGACACTTACACATCTAAGCGCAGAGTATATTCAGTTTTTTACGTGTATGCAAACATACGTGCACAGTCAAACGTACAGCCTTGCAAAGTATTGTTTATTTGATTCGTACGTGTACGCAGACGTTCGATGTAATTGCAATGCATCTTCTGTGCTACATACTACATTCTTCGGTAGGGCCTGTGCAACCTTCGAGTACAATGAACGTGGGTTAAAAAAATACATAGAGTACACGTTCACTCTTCTGATGATGCAAATTGGATCACGCACCTTGTAAGTGGACCCTCACAAACGTGTAAAAAATGAACGATACTTGGACTTAGGGGTTGTGTACACCAAAACTTTTACGCCCGCGGCCGGTGCATGTTTTCAATTGTTTCCAATGGAAGCTCTGCGTTTTCAAATAAGCCAGCAGCTAGCGGGTTTTTTCTGCGCTGAAAACCGGCGCTCGGCGGTTTTTCCGCGCTCGGCTCTGAGCGTCGAGAGTTGAAAGAGATTCAACTTTTGGAGAAAAGCTCCGCTCGTCAATGTCAGTTCTCACATGGCCGCCCAATTACAGTGGAGGAGGGGCGGGACATTACCACAGCAACCAACCGGGTCGCAGCTGAAGTATCACAGCCACCAAAGCGCTCAGCTGAAGAAAGCTGGCAATCAGCTGAAAAACAGCTGGCATTCGGCGTCCTCAAGGCGTTTTCAGCCGCGTTTAAAAGTTTTGGTCTGTCCAGCCCCTTAACAGTGCTTTTAAGGTAGGCCTAAGGTAGCAACAAAGTTTAATTTTAATCATTGAATTTAATCGCATGGCCTTACTCAGTCAATAATAAAGATATCAAGGTAACATTTCCACTTTTTTAGAAGAAAAGTAAATCACTAGACTACTTGTTTTTTTTTAGACTTACACATATTTTGTCATCTGTGTGATTGGGGAGACCAAACTGGCAAAGGGTAGATGGCAGATTGGGAGTTACTCACCTCAACCTTTTCTGAATAAGACAAGATCACACAAAGCACTAGTCTGTGACCACAAGTCTTTTAAATATCTGTATGGACAACATCCAGATACAAGCATTTTATCGCGAAGTATAAATACAGACAATGTGACATTTTTCTCTATTTTTAGATGATGAGAAGTTCTTTGCAGGTGGTTCACAAATTGCAATGTGTGAAATTTGTAAAGAACAGGACACGCTGTACATCAGGAAGACAACGTAAAGGATGAGCAATGACGGCGGTAAATACCATGAGACAAAACAAGCACCATACAGAGCTAAAAAAACACAGAACTATTCCAAGCCTCCTCAAAATACACTGCTTTTGTCCTTTTATGGTTGAGGCATTAAATCTGCTTTTTAAAATATAACAAATAACAAACAACCCTCAAAGAACAAACAAATTCAATATCTAACACTGAGATCTGCATCAGAACATCACCATAACCTTCTGTTTAGTTTCTTATTAAATTATCAAACAGTTTAGCTAAACAGATACAAAAAATCCTCTTGGTCATTATGTTATGATTAATCCCAAATCGTGCACTTTGGGAGAACAGGGGGAACGCCATGTCCTCCACTAAGACATATCCCCGTTTCTATGGCATGGCACTGTGGACTTAACTGTCCTTGGCATTATTTCTTCTTCGCTACCAGGCTAAAGGTTGTACATAATCTTAGGGGCCATTTACATGACACAGTTTAAGCTTCTTTTACCTTATATGTTTTAGCAACTAATTTACACCCCAACAGCAATTTGGGGGACTGAGAATGCAAACTTTTGAAAGTTGGTGAAAGTTTTTGAACTATCTGTGTAAACCACAAAAAACACAAATTTGTTGAATCTGAGAGACATCATGCTCATGCATATTATACAGTATGTTCAGACAATGTGTGACATCACCAACTACATCGCCAGCAAACATTTTTTTGTAGATTTGTCCGAACAGGTATTGTTATGACAACATTGTCATCATGTGAAAAATGCAAAGGAAAACTTTTAAGTACATTGTTTTGATATAAACGTACCCCACATACAGTATACATACATGCACTTTTATGGTGCTCTTCCATTGCATAGAACACCACGGGTTGGTTTGGTCAGGTCGGGTCAGCTTACATTTGGGGGCTTTTCCACTGGGTGCAGTACGTCGTACCCGATACTTTTTTTAGTACCACCTTGGTCCGAGCTATTACCAAAACGTGATGCGAAAACACTGTAGATCACTGATTGGTCTAAGAGAATCGTCACTACCAGCGTCACACCTACAATGTAAAAGATGAACTTTACCTTTATGCTAGCCTGCGCTGTCTCGAGTAAACCTGTTGTCTTCCGTGCTTTGCTCTAAGTTCCCAAACTCAGTTTTAGCAATTAAAAACATCCACAGGTTGAGAATCAGGAACACCTTAACAGTTTTTTTCCAGACTTGCAGTTTGTAGCGGCACAGTTGCGACGCGCATGTCCGCATATATGCTTAAATGCAACTTAAATGAAGCTCAGCGGAGCACGTCGACTGAGGCCACCAGTGTTTGTACAGAAACTGTCATGTAAGACAGAGGTAGTGATACACGTGATGTGCAAAAATCTCTTTGTGGTGGTCAATTTTAATTTTGGGGCGGACTGAGAAATAAATGAATGTATGGGAATGTACAACGACGCTCTCACTTGATGTCACAACAGTAGACAGCGCTAATATAACGACACGCCTATAATCCCTCCCACTCTGAAGTGTTAGTAAACTCGATGGAAAAGCTAACCAAGCCAAAGTGAGGCTGACCCGACCCGACCTGACCCAAACCAAACCGTGAGGTACTATGCAATGGAAAAACGCCATTAGATAAAAAGGTACAAAAGTTGTCACTGGGATGGTACCTTTTAAGAAGGTCTTAATATGTACCATTTAGGTACAGACATAGAGACATGAAGTACCAAACAAAAGTGTCAAAGCCCCAGTGACAACTTTTTGTACCTTTTGTAGCTCAACTGGTAACGCAAGGCTTTAAAGACACCAAGGTCACAGTTTTGATTTTCAGGAAATGCATGTATTAATAAAATATGTATAGTTAAATGCCCTGCTTTGATTAAATCCATAAATCAAAATCTGTGGAGTAGGAATTCATTTGGTTCTCACAATTACCACAACACAGTCCTCCTGAGAAACTGTCTATCAATGGGGTAAATAGGTGAGGAATATTAAGTGAGGTGATATTCAGGCCTCTGTTACTGTGTGCATCCACACAGGGTTAGCGTAGCGTGCGACTAAGTCAGCGCCCATCTGTGCTCCTGTCAGCTCTGCTATGAGCAGGTGCACACAGGACTCAACATGAGGCTCATTGTGCATTTGTGCGAAAGTCCACGCAAGTGCACGAGTGAACCATGCGAATGCTGTATGTGTGTATCTATAAATGTGAATGAAGAGGTGTGTGCTGCTTTCCTTCTATGTTTAAGACCGGCCAGGTGTCACTCAGCACGGTCATTCATTATGGTGGTAACCTGGTCTGATTCTGGCAGCAAAACACTTCCTGTCACTGATACTTCCCCTGACCTTCAGTCTGTGCCAGGACTATAGCCCTCCAAACACACAAATACACACATGCATATGCACACACGCAGGCAAAAATAAACACTGTTATCACATAGATATGGTTTAAAGATCGAATAAATCTCTTAAATGGATGTTAGTTCCATAACCCCTCCAAAAACTCAGACCGTTGCACCCTTTTTTTTTGGCTAATATGAAAGTAGGTCAAGTGATCTTAAAATATCGCCCCCCAGTTGACCTGCAGCCAGTGCCGCTGCTAGCCATTTTGGTGCCCTAAGCATAATTCCTTTAAAATGCCCCCCGACCATGAGAATTTTTTTTTTTTTTTTGGAAGTTTAACTTTTTATTACCAAAATTAATAGCAGAAAGTAAAATCTTCACAGCTTTAGTCAACAAACACTACACATTTGAAAGTGCAAACTTTTATAGAATAGCAAAATAGAAAAAAAAATACCAAACTTAAATAGAATAGCAAAATAAAATAAAAAAATTATCCAGACATGTTTTTCCCAAGTACAATGTCACTTTAAATAAATTACATTAAATAAACACCAATAAGTAAACAAGAATGCTCAATATTCTTAAATAAAACAAAGATTTAGAGACCTAAGTGTCACAGTAATGTTTGCTTCATATCATACATGGTGACATTTTATATTTTTATATATTTAACAGTCAGGAATTGTTAGCCTACCATGTGCACTGACTGCTAACATTAACTTATACTGAGAAAGTATTAACCAGCATCACGTCAAAATAAACCACAAAATTAACTACTGCTCAATATCTAAAGAAACGTAGTAAAGAAAGTAACAGCTGCCGTCAGTTATTTGTAAAATGCATATGCATAGGTAATGTTTTACAGTAAAATCTCAATTTAGCTTGCACTGAAGTTTTAAATTATAACAACATAGTTTGCTAACATTAATCCCAGCACAGCAAGTTCGAGGCGCATTACGATTAGCAGCAGCTGCAGCCCATGCGCATTTCCCTTATTTAGGAGTGAATGATAAAACATGATGGATTTACCTGCAAGTGATGCACGGGCATCATCCCGCAGTTTCCTCTTTTTTCCGATCATGACTCCTGCTGTCTTTTCGGGGCCATTTCCAATAGTTTACTGTCTGGCCGTTTCTCAATCCGAAGGCTGCAGCCTACGCGATGTCGCATATGCAGGCTGCATACGTCATCAAGCCTGATTTATTTCAGTTAACTGAACATTACATTAGCAAGTCATATTACAACAATTTACGATGAACTAAGAATAATAGTCAATTTTATAATTGTTAATATTACGAAATAAAAACGTTTTGATGACGTATGCAGCCTGGTAATGCGACCTCTGGAGGCTGCAGCCTTCAGATTGAGAAACGGTCTCTGTCAAACTTCGTCAGGCGCCCGCGCGATCAACCGGCACGGACCATCAAAGGCTGGGGGGCATACTTTCTATAATAGAGCAATTAAATTATCTCGTTCCCCCTTTTTTGTAACATATACATGGATAAAAAGTGCCAAATAATATTTCTACAGGCTAATGAAATTCTATCAGCATTATAATTTTTTTTCATTAGGCTATTATTTGGTGCCCTCTCAGGACCTGGTGCCCTACGCACAGCGCGTGATGCGCGTTATGGGAGCGGCGGTGCTGCCTGCAGCAACATGGAATGTAACCTCTTATTCTTCATCCCATGTCTGTGTGCATCATTTTCAACGTTTTATATTATTTCTTTCTTTAATGTAAAATTTTCAAGTGGAAAAGAAATTACAGAGTGCACCTTTAATTATTATTGCAACTATTTAGACATGAGAGAGACTGCATGACTTTAGATTAAGCCAAAAACCAGCACTGATCTGAAATCAGTCTGAGGGCAGGACTGACTGTGTCATTGGAGATGAAGGTGTGGCATGACACCACACCAATGAGAACATGATGGAAGCGGGGCAGTTCTCCAAGCATGTCTCTAGGGAGGGTGAGAGGCTAAAGCAGATAGGTTGTTGATGTCCAGGGAGGTGGTAAGGTTTCAACTGCCATGCCTTGGGGATATGGTAGTGCTGGAGATAAACATGACGAGGTGTCTTTAATGACTGCTGACGAGGTGTACTTGCTGTCTTCAATTCCCACTGAGAGATTCTTTCCAGGGCGAACACACGATCGCAATGTTAAGTCAGCACAATGTTTTAGAAATCAGATTCTTATCGGTGCCAAGCAAAGCAACACATCAGTTGGTCTGGTTTGGTGTGAAGAATGCAAGGATTCCTATCCTACTTGAAGAAATAGTAGAAATGCCATTTGGCAGTGGCTTGGTCAGGGCATGCAGCTCCGGAAGTGCATGAAGTAACTTATTTACAATTAACGAAATATTGTTGGAAAAAATATATTTGGTCAAAAAACATGGCTTATTTAAAATGCTTTTTAGAATCTAGATGCATGGTGCAGTTGTGGCATCTAATGGCCCATGTAACTAGACAAACTTTGGCATTGGTTGACTTGGGAGATACTGAACCAGTTTATAGTTAACTTTTTCCCCGCCATTGACGAGATATCTCGTCAATTAAGAGAAAACGCTTCCCCGCCAATGACGAGATTTTCCGTCTTTCCGCAATACCGCTATTATCCACCAGGTGGCGCCCTTCCGCAACTTTTTAAAACCGGAAGTATTGCCCTATGGCAAGCTGCTGCATGTCCGTGTCTGTTTTAAAGATCACTCTGAATGGGATCTCTATGAAAAGTCCGTCACAAAAATGGAATTATCTCTGCTTTATGCTCAAAATGTGGTGTTTTTGCAGAAACCTACCCATATTCAAAAGCTGATTACAAAAGAACCACTGAAGGTAGGATGAAACGTTTTTTTTTTTTGGAAACCAGAGGGTCTGTTCTTTCATTTGGTATATTGTATGTTTATATATTTAAAGAAGAACATTTTCTGGAAGGCATTAAACTTTGGTGAAAATCATGAAAAACGCTGGCGCTGGCTGGCAACTTTTTTTTAAAACGCTGGCGGTGAAAGAGTTAAATTGACACTCTACTTTTTTTTTGAAAATATGCTCATTTTCCTACGGACCCCTTAAGGGGACATGGAGAAAAAATTAAATGAAGTTTAGTTTTGTGTGCGCATGTGAAACTATCTCGTTTAGTTTCGTGTGCGAACGTGAAACTATCGCGCACACATTTGAAACTTTTGCATGCACATGTTAAACTATCGCGCGTGCACGTGAAACTATCGTGTGCGCACATGAAAGCAAAAGTTTCATGTGCGCACGCAAAAGTTTCACGTGGACACGCAATAGTTTCACGTGAGCACATGAAACTAACTTTAGATTCCCTTTCAGTCGGTCACTACGACGTCACGTCGTGACCGACGAATTGGGAACCGCTCCGCGGGTGACCTATCTACTTCGAGAACTATAAGAAACGCCAATGAACTTGGCATGCAGGTATTTGCATAATGCCGGCGCCGCCCCGCCAGGTGCGTATATAAGCCGCAGGTGCACAATACCAAATTAGCTTTTTGCTTCGAAGCCGGCAGACATCTGCTCTCGAGAAGCGTATACTGATCTTCGTAGATCCCTGTTCTTGGAGGAAAAAGATCTCAGCTTGCTGAAGTTGGTTGGGCAAAGACACCTCAGCGGAGGCTCGCAGTGTTTTCTCCACCCTTTCTCTCTCTCTCTCTCTCTGTCTCTTTTAGGACTTGAGTTGAGTGAGTGCGTTTGCCTCTCCCTATGTGTTTCACCAGCTCGCACAAAAAGAGTGATTTCCCTAAAAGAGCAGCACGTTTGAGCTTTGTGTCTTTTTAAAGACAGTCACTCATTCGTGTCACGGTCGGGTGCGTCTTTTTAAAGATGGCATTCCGCCCGTGTTCCGTTTCTGGATGCGGTGTGTTCATCGCTCCCCGGGATGGCCACGAGCGCTGTGTTTCGTGTCTGGGGCTCCAGCACGCAGAGGCAGCGTTGCGTGATAGTTCATGCTCCACTTGTGAGGGCATGACTATGGCGGATTTGCGGAGACGGGTGTCGTTTCTCCGGGAACGGCACCCGCCTTCCAAGTCTGGTGCTGCTAAGGGCGCAGCTACCAAACTTGCGAAGGATGACCTCCGTATAACGGTGCTGGGTCGGTCTGCTGGTTCGTCCAGCAGCTCCCAGCGCCCTGATCCGTTGCCAGCGGAGGTCCCGATGGAGACGAGCGGCCCGTGTTCTACGGTGTCCTCGCGCTCTGTCGAGCCTCCACCGGACGCGATGTCCACCGTAACGTCGGAGGGGGGGTTGTCAGCCTCGGACGTCGATCCAGATCCGCTCCCGCCTTCGGGTCGGGTTGCGGGTCCTGCGTTCGACCCCGAGATGGCAGCCATGCTCGCTTGGGCGGCGGTCGGCTTGGAGTGGACTGAACCTCCCCCACCTGAACCGTCCCGCCTCGATGATTGGTACTTCGGGGGTGCCAGGGCTTCTCAGTCCTCGCCCCCGGTGCCCTTCTTCCCCGAGGTGCATGAAGAGCTGACGCGGTCGTGGAAAACCCCGTTTTCCGCCCGGAACCGGCCGTTTCAGCCTTCACCCCTCACCTCTCTCGAGGGTGGAGATGCCAGGGGGTATACTGGTATCCCGTCAGTGGAGCGGCCGGTCGCGATGCAGTTGTGTCCGGCCGGTGTCGCTTCCTCCTGGCGGGACCAGCCTACTCTCCCCTCACGGGCTTGTAAGCAGTCTTCGGCGCTGACCGGTGCTGCTTACAAAGCTTGTGGGGAGGCAGCTTCAGCCCTGCATGCCATGGCATTGCTGCAGGTTCATCAGGCTAAGGCTCTGAGGGACCTGCACGCGGGAGGTCACGACTCGGCGGAGTTCTCTGAACTGCGTGCGGCCACTGATCTGGCGCTTCGTGCGACCAAGGTCACCGCACGCGCCGTCGGGCGTGCGATGTCTACCCTGGTAGTCCAGGAACGCCATCTCTGGCTGTGTCTGGCGGACATGAAGGATGCTGATAAAACCCGGCTCCTGAATGCTCCGGTTTCCCAGACCGGCCTGTTCGGCGAGACGGTCGAGGAGTTTGCCCAGCAATTCTCCGCGGCCAAGAAGCAGACTGAGGCCATAGCTCAAATCATGCCGCGTCGGAAGCGTCCTGCGCCTGCCCCGTCCACGTCGGCGCCTCAGCCTGCTCCTCGCCGAGGGCGTCCTGCGGCGGCCGCCTCCGTTCCTCCCCGGGGCTCTTCTAAGAAGCGAGGAACCGGTCGCCAGCAGCCCGCCCCGCCCGCTCCGAAGGGTGGAAAGAGGAGATCGAAGCGGCCCTGAGACGGGCGACCTAGAGATGGAGGGGATCGCTCTTCGGGAAATGGTGAAGGCACCACTCCCCCCACCGGAGGAGGGCCGGTTGGGGAATCTTTTGTTTCATTTTTCTGTTCCGCCGACTTTTCAGTCGGCACCCACAATTCCACAAAAAGAGCGAATTCCACTTCCATCTCTAGGTCTTCAGATGAGCGCCGGAGACACGAGCGGGCTCATAACCCCCCCTCGTTCTCCGACTCATCAGAGGAGTTCGAGAGCAACGCACGGGCTCATAACCCCATCGCGCTCTCTGACTTCTCAGGGGAGAGAAGACCATCACGGGCTCATAACCCATCGTCTTCCTCCCCCTTCGCCAGAGGGTGCATCGAGTGGCGTGAGGTGTCTTCAGCAGAGCCTCCCTTTCTCACCCACCCAGCAGCGGACTCAGGTGAGTGTTATCATGCACAACACTACTGTCGGTGCGGCCAATACGCACACACCGGCGATCACCTCCGTTGCGCCCGCCGCGGGTACACCGATCGTGCCTTTAGTTCCTCTCGCACGGTGTCTGGGGCCGTGGGAACAGCTTCCCAGCCCGTCGCGTTGGCTTTTACGCACGATTCGTCTCGGCTACGCGATCCAATTTGCCCGGCGTCCCCCCAAATTCTCCGGCGTTCGTTTCACTACGGTGAGAGCTGCCGATGCGCACGTCCTCCGTGCGGAGATCGCTGTCTTATTGGCGAAAGACGCGATCCAGCCGGTCCCTCCAGCCGAGATGAGGTCGGGGTTTTACAGCCCTTACTTTATTGTACCCAAGAAAAGCAGCGGCTTGCGACCGATCCTGGACCTGCGTTCGCTGAACCGTGCACTTCACAGAATGCCGTTCAAGATGCTGACGCCCAAACGCATATTTCCATGCATTCGTCCAAACGATTGGTTCGCATCTATCGACCTGAAGGACGCGTACTTTCATGTATCGATTCTCCCCCGGCACAGGCCGTTTCTCCGCTTTGCGTTCGAGGGGCGAGCATACCAGTACAAAGTCCTCCCATTCGGGCTCTCTCTGTCGCCCCGTGTATTCACCAAAGTAGTGGAGGGGGCTTTAAAACCCCTGAGAGAGAGAGAGGTGTGCGCATTCTCGCGTATCTGGACGATTGGCTAATAATAGCTCAAACACGTCAGACGCTGTGCGATCACAGAGATTTAACTTTAAAACACCTCGCTCGTTTGGGTCTTCGGGTCAACTGGGAAAAGAGCAAGCTTTGCCCCGTGCAGAGAATCTCTTTTCTCGGTATGGAACTGGACTCGATCGATTTGACAGCTCGTCTAACAGAAGCGCGTGTACAGTCGATTCTGACTTGCCTGAATACATTCAAGAGCAAGAGCGCGGTCCCGCTGAGACAATTTCAGAAGCTTTTGGGGCATATGGCAGCAGCCGCAGCTGTAACTCCGCTCGGACTGCTCCATATGCGACCGCTTCAGCATTGGCTTCACGATCGAGTCCCGAGGAGAGCGTGGCTGCGCGGCATTCACCGTGTTATCATTACACCTGCGTGTCGTCGCACTTTCACTCCGTGGTCAGACCGTGCGTTTCTCCGAGCCGGTGTGCCTCTGAGACAGGTCTCCAGGCATGCAATAGTATGCACAGATGCTTCGGACACGGGGTGGGGGGCCACGTACGATGGGCTTGCGGCTTCGGGGGTCTGGACGGCACCCCAGCTGCATTGGCACATAAATTGCCGAGAAATGTGGGCTGTATATCTTGCGCTCGTCCGTTTCAGCAACGAGTTACAGGGCAAAGATGTATTAGTTCGCACAGACAACACTGCGACCGTGGCGTACATCAATCATCAAGGCGGTTTACGCTCACGTCACCTGTCGCATCTCGCCCGTCATCTCCTCACTTGGAGTCAGAAGAATTTGAGGTCTCTTCGTGCCATTTACATCCCGGGCACGCTCAATGTAGAGGCGGATGCGCTCTCTCGGGCTGCGCATCCCGGCGAATGGCGACTCCACCCCATTGCGGTTCAGCAGATTTGGAGACGTTTCGGCAAAGCGCAGATAGATCTGTTTGCTTCCCCAGAGACGACCCATTGTCGCCTGTTCTATTCACTAGCCGACGACTCGCTCGGCGTGGATGCATTGGCACACAGCTGGCCGCGAAACATGCGCAAATACGCGTTCCCTCCGGTGAGCCTCATTGCGCAAACCCTATGCAAAATCCGGGAGGACGAGGAGAGCGTGCTGTTGGTGGCACCGTATTGGACAACCAGGAGTTGGTTTCCAGAACTCTCTCTCCTCGCGACAGCCCCTCCTTGGAAGATTCCCCTGAGGAAGGACCTTCTTTCTCAACAAGAGGGCACATTATGGCACCCGCGCCCCGACCTGTGGAACCTCCATGTGTGGTCTCTGGACGGGGCACGGAGGATTTGAGTGATTTACCGCAAGAGGTATCTAACACTATTGCTGCAGCGCGAGCGCCGTCTACGAGACAGGCTTACGCGCTTAAATGGAACCTGTTTGTCGACTGGTGTTCTTCCCAAAGTGAAAACCCCCGAGAATGCCCGATTGGTGTTGTGCTTTTATATCTCCAGCGCCGTTTGGAGAATAGGCTGTCACCATCCACTATTAAAGTCGATATCGCTGCGATATCAGCTCACCATTCACCCGTAAACGGTAGAACAGTGGGTCAGCACGACCTGGTCATTAGATTTCTCAGAGGCGCTCGAAGACTGAATCCTTCGCGTCCTCCCTCTATTCCTCCTTGGGACCTGTCCTTGGTGCTGAAATCACTCCAGGAAGCCCCATTTGAGCCTCTGCATAGTGTGAGTGTTAAATTTCTTACTATGAAAACATTAACTCTCCTTGCTTTGGCTTCTGTTAAGAGGATAGGGGATATTCATGCATTTTCGGTCGACGAATCGTGCCTTCAGTTCGGGCCGGCTGCATCCAGCGTAACACTGAGACCCCGGCCCGGCTTTGTGCCCAAAGTTCCCACCACTCCTTTCAGAGATCAAGTGGTGAACCTCCAAGCGCTGCCTTTGGAGGAGGCAGACCCAGCCACGGCTTTGTTATGCCCTGTTCGTGCACTACGTGTGTATATAGACAGGACGCAAAGCTTTAGGACCTCAGATCAGCTCTTTGTTTGTTACGGTGGTCAGCAGAAAGGAAAAGCTGTCACCAAGCAGAGGATGTCCCATTGGATTGTGGATACTATAGCCCTTGCATATCAAAAGCAGAATGTGCCTTGTCCGTTTAATTTACGTGCCCACTCTACACGCAGTGTGGCATCATCTTGGGCACTGGCTCGCGGTTCCTCGCTAACAGATATTTGTAGAGCTGCAGGCTGGGCGACACCTAATACGTTCACAAGATTCTATAGTGTTCGTGTCGAACCGGTTTCCACTCGGGTTCTTTCTACTAACTAGTTAAGAATGCCGAGGGTCGGCTCGTGTGTCGGCTTGGAGCCTCTATTTTGGTGCTGCACATCTGCACCAATATGGAAGGCCATCGGGGCAAAAACGTCTAAAAAACTGTTTTTGGCTCTCCTCCACCGCCCTGATAGCTGGTGTTGCGGAGCATCCGCTGTCAACCTATCACTGATGTATTCTCTGTAAACCTGTGTAGGCTAGGCGTCCACATTTGTCCCCTACGTGGGGTTCATTTGTGTGTATACTCCGTGGGGTACTAATCCTCCACGTTTTCCTTAGCAGAGCCTGCTCTGCATCTCTCTGCATACTATGTTTTGTTCAGAGACTTTTTATGAGCAACCTATCGGTTGTTTCATATTTTTATGTCATCCATTCAACCTTCTTAGGGGATGGCTTCCGCAGTGTTCTAGCTCCGCTCAGTTTAGACGCTTCCCCAGTTCGCTGCTTCACTATCGTGGGTTGAGGAACAGGTAGTGACCGGCCTTCTGCATTTCGCCTTAGGTTCCGCCCCTTACGTGGAGGGCGGAGGGCTTTTACAGACACTGGAAGGGTTCAGCTGCAGTGGCGTTTTGGTAGGGATTCCCAATTCGTCGGTCACGACGTGACGTCGTAGTGACCGACTGAAAGGGAACGTCTCGGTTACGTATGTAACCCTCGTTCCCTGAAGGAAGGGAACGGAGACGTCACGTCCCGTCGCCACAGTTTGCTGTTCCATTGCTGTTTTCAGGCCGGGCACTGCTGCTCGGCTTCTCAGCAATAATATAGCTAATTTGGTATTGTGCACCTGCGGCTTATATACGCACCTGGCGGGGCGGCGCCGGCATTATGCAAATACCTGCATGCCAAGTTCATTGGCGTTTCTTATAGTTCTCGAAGTAGATAGGTCACCCGCGGAGCGGTTCCCAATTCGTCGGTCACGACGTGACGTCTCCGTTCCCTTCCTTCAGGGAACGAGGGTTACATACGTGACCGAGACGTTTTTTTTACTCCAATGTCACCTTAGGGGCTCGGTATTTTCCAGCTACGCTAGAGTTAAACATTAGATTTGTACAGTTTTGAAATCCATTCAGCTGATCTCCGGGTCTGGCGACCACTTTTAGCATGACTTAGCACAATCCATTGAATCTGATTAGACCATTAGCATCGCGCTCAAAAATAACCAAAGAGTTTCGATATTTTTTTTTTTTTTAACTTAAAAGTTGCGATTTTCTAGGCAGATATGGCTTGGAACTATACTCTCATTCTGGCATAATAATCAAGGCGCAATGATATTACGCAGCGCCTGAAAATAGTCCCCTACATTTGAAAGTAACCAAGGGGACTATTTTCGGCAGCATAATATCATTGCGCCTGCAGCAGCCATGTTACAGCAGCAAAGTCCTTGATTATTACGCCAGAATGAGAGTATAGTTCCTAGTCATATCTGCTTAGAAAATCAGAACTTTTAAATTTTCCGTCGGGAACTAAACTACGCTAAAAGTGGTAACGCCAGACCCAGAGATCAGCTGAATGGTTTCCAAAACGGTAAAAATCAAATGTCTTACTCTACTGAAGCTGGAAAATCAGCATATTTTCAAAAAAAGTGGAGTGTCCCTTTAACATTTAGGCCATGTTCGATGTCAGTACTTGATTGATCAACAAACGGCACCATTGCATCCATCAACTGCTAAATAACTGGTGCTCATGCAGGCTACACAGGTCATGCCCTCTGTGTTGTCGCACCATCTAATAAATGGGAAAACAGAAACAAAATGGATGGATATGCTTGAACTGACAGTTTGAATGTATTTATTCAGCATTTACTATGATCAAATCTCACCAAATGCACTAGGGAATTTTTCTCTGTCCACAAATTTGTAATAAGCTTACCTAAACAAAAAATGAGCTCTGCTACTGTCACAAATGATGAATAAATAACCCTGGTGCTGATGATAATACTGTCCTGGAAAGCACAAACACCATGGCAACCTTAATGGATAGTGGCTGGAAAATGTTAAAGGCTGAAACAGCATTACTAATGATTACATCAGCGCATGAGTCACTAGCACTGCTTTACTCAGGTGTTACTGGCTCCCAATGCAGAGCCATCTGTCCTGTCCTCCTGGACTCCCAGCACCCCGTTCCTCCGCTCCAGCATCGCGCCACGCCATCGTGGTTTTAGCCACTAAGCAAGGACACTGATAGCCTCCTACAAAACTTACTGTATATCCACCAAACTGAAATCTAATGCAACTATCCAAATTGAAATGAATTAGCATGGCACTGTCATGCTGCATCTACACTTACTTTACTAATGCATTTGGCAGATGCTTTTATCCAAAGCAGCTTACAGTGCAATCAATGTAAGCATTAAATCAATGTGTTTCTTGGGAATCAAACCCAAAACCTTGACATTGCAAGTGTCATGCTTTACTAGCTACAGACACACATTAGATCCAGCTAAGCAACAGAAGCACTAATAATCCTGTAATTAGGTTTTGCATGCTGATTAGATCATTATTAGATTTATTTAATAACAGACGCGCATACAGGCTCTTCATAATGGAGAAAATACATGGTGATGAGTGATGAATTTAAAAACACCACATAGACATCAACAATAAACGATAATAAAAACTTAATTTTCACCACAGGGGACTGATTTTTAAATTCGAAATTAAATTAGAATGAAAAACTGTATTTTGGGGGGAATATTGTGGTATATATATATATATATATATATATATATATATATATATATATTTGTGAGCTTTATTATTTTTTTTAAATTCATGTGCCCTCATAATCTTTAATCAAAAACGCAAATCTCCTCCCCTCCTCAAAATGTTCTCTCCGTACATTCGGTCATATGGTATGGCAGGTGGGCAGGTCCAGGAAATGATCGCAGGGATTAGCAATTAGCAACATGACCCAACTTCCAAACGATCCAATCAATTCTCAATGGGAAAAATTTTAAGTCCCGCCCTACCTTTTTAATTTCAGAAGCCGTTTCACTCGGATATATGTCACCACAGGGAAAATAAGAACATTTCTGCACAAAAAAAATTCTCATGGCCAATCATTGTTCAATTACACTATTTTTTTTGTTGCTTTTTTGGATAAATGTAAAATCTCCAGGTTGTAAAATTTAATGATAATGAAAAAACTTGGATAAATAAGTGAAATTGGTGCCTTAACCCCATTGGAATTCATTTAATGACTATAAATTGTCCATTTCACGTCAATTAAAATATGATAAATTCAACAATAGATGTGTTTTTGTTTTTTTGGAGAAATGTAAATTTTTCATGTTGTACATATAATAAAAATAAAGTTACTTGGATGAACAATTGATATTTAAGTTCCTGAACTATCAATTAAACTATTACACATTCAGAAACAAATGTTTTTTGTTTTTTTGGATAAATGTAAAGTTTACATGTTATACAATGTAATGACAGTGAAGGAACTTGGATAAATAGCTAAAAGTTTGAGTTTGTGGATTAAATGCTGTTTTATTAATTATATATTTGTAAAGAAATGCATTTTTTTAATGTCTTGGTTAAAACCTTTTTATTGTACTTATTCTCAAATAAACAATCTGGTTTCAAAAAAATATTTTTTAAAGTGTTAAACCCCCAAACTCCATGCCATTGGGTGAGTCAAAGCTGATACTTTGGTCTGGTTGGCAGATTTTGAAATGAGGGTATAAATGGTTGATTTTGCATATTAATCTTAAATATTTACAAATATATTTTTCTTTACACAATTCTACCTATAAATAAAAAGTCTAAGGAGTCTTTTGTTGTAAAAAATGTTGATGTCTTGTGAGAAGAAACACCAGTGCCAAGCTATGCAATGACCCACATGGCTCAGTCAATCCACATCACAAGACACATTCACAGTATTGGCCATTGTCCATTCACAGTCAGCACTCAGACTCTTTAAACCACCAACAGTGTCATCTTCAGACAGGCCAACATAATGCTTTTTGTAATTTTGTTTACTTTAAAACAAAACTTTACATCACACTGTTTTTATTTAGAAGATACTATTTAATTTTAATGTTACAAAGAAAAGATTTGACACTTTAGGTCATATAACTTTAAGTAAAATGTTTCCATATAATGCTAAAGATCACTGTACAAAATAGTCAGAAATGTTTTAATCTTTAACTTAAATTTTACCTTTTTTTTAAATTCTAACTTAAGTTTTAATCTTTAACTTAAATATTTATAGATATGTGACCCTGGACTAGCAGAATAAAAGTTTTTGTTTACATCACATATGTTTGTGAACTGTGTATAATAACTTTGTATAAATAAATGTACACACATGCATGTATATGTTTTAGAAATGTTTACATGTGTATATACATTTGTATATTTATGTATAATTTATATTATATATAAAAATAAATACTTAATATATACATTTTTTTTCTTAAAATTATACATTAATGTGTTCATATTTATATATATACATATTTATTATACACAGTTTACACACATATGTGATAAAAACTTTTATTCTGCTAACGATTAATCACGATTAATTGTTTAGCATCCCTACCCTGGACCACAAAACCATTCACAATGGTCAATTTATTTTTAAACTGAATGTTTTACCTAATCTGAAAGCTGAATAAATAAATAGTCTGGAATCTGAGGACGCAATATATAGAGTCTATATATATCATCTTTTAAAACTGTCCAAATGAAGTCCTTAGCAACACATATTTCTAATAATACATTTTTATATATTGACAGTAGGAAATGTACAAAATATCTTAATAGAAAAAAAACTTTTCTTAAAATCCGTAATAATTATTATTAATAATAAAAAAACTATAATTATATATTATAATTATATATTACTATATTATATATAAGTGACTATAAGGTCACGTTCTTTCTAATCCCATTTTTTTAAACCCTAATTAGTATGTAATGTTGCTATAATAGCATAAAAAATACCTGTAAAATGATAAAGCTGAAAGTTCACTGCCAGGTGATATATTTAATTGAACAAAATTTGCCTTTCAAAGCCTACAGCGAACGGCCGGTTTGGACTACAGCCCTCTACTTCCTGCTTTAATGACGTCACTAGAACAGTTTTTTGACTAACCTCCACCCATAGGAACACGTCAATCGCCAGCTAAGCTAATGGCAAGCTAAGCTGCTATCGAATCACAACACACTAAACAAACTACTCAATCAGAACTCGTTACGTATTTTTGAAAGAGGAACTTCATAGAACAAGGAAGACATCAGCACGTAAATTGTGTGAAAATACCGCGTTTTTTTACATGTGAAACATGAACACATGTTATATTGTGCACTGTAAACACAATCAAAGCGTCAAAAACACAGAAAGAAAGGGGCATTTAAGCATTATGTAACATTTACTAATTAAAGTTACTATAAGCAGCCGCCAAAGACAATTTCCCAAAGAATCAGAATGTTAATTTTGTATCACACGCACAATTCAACACTTTCTCAATTTTACAGCAGCATACCAATAACATTTATACAGTCTGTGCAGTTGGCTGATGAAAACACAGCCCATACTGAAAACAGTTGGATGCTAAGCCGAGTTACATAACGGCCCAAAAGTGGCACATTCCTTCCTACTTTTTCACGCCACCTCGTCTAATACTTCTTGTGTGCCTCCTGCCGCTCTGCACACCATTTCAACCGGGTCAGATGGCCCTTTCAGATCGGACCGCTATTTCTGGCCATTCTAAATGTGGACTACCTGGCACATAGAGATGAAGCAGCAATCACCCAACACACCTGGGATCAGTCGGATTATAATAAAATGCGGGACATTTTTCAGAAATGAAAGCAGATGTACTATTTATAGCGCCCGTTCTAAAAACAGAACAAAAATTAATCATTAGCTAAACAAGGGGAGGGAGATGTGCTCACCGAGACTCACCTGGGCCTTGTGCCAGCAACAGAATAGAAGTTCAAAGTTGTATGACCCAATGAGCGTTTAATTCAGCAATGTAAATGATGCAAAAGTCTTTACTTTATGAATATTAACTTCCACTAACTAATAATGCACAATTAAATCCAACAGCACTAGACACTATCAATCCATCCATCCTATTATTACCAAGATAATTTGTTCATATTTAATACATTTTTTCTTTTCCCAATAAATGGTAAAAATAGATGCTATTTGTGAAAGACAAACGTTCTTCCGATTAAAAAAATATAATAATAAAATATTGATTTGACATTTAAGTGCTCTCATAATAAATGTGTGCTTATAACAACAGCATGGGACATAACATTTGAACAGTAGAGGGTTGCTAAGCAACTGTGCGTGAGAAGGAGAATACTTAGCAGTAATAAATCAAGTCACAGGCATGAAACCCTTTCAGACGTATTAAATCATATCAGGAAAGTTTCAACGTGTCATTGTTCCTCTGACAATTATAATTAATCCAATTGCTACATCAGAAAACAACGTTTAATTAATCACAAATTACTTTAAAGAAAAATTGGGTATAAATATAGAGAAGGGAAAGAGCAAGAGATGTTGACTAATGAATGAAGGAGAAAAGAAAGAAAGACGGGGGAGTTGTGATGTATTAGCATTTGCATCTTGTAAAACTTTTGCAGCTTCTTGTATACAACAATAACTTAACTCATCTGACTTTCATGGGCTTCTAATACGATAATGTCAAGCCTGTGTGAGCCATAAGCATTCACGTTAACGTCTAGTATGATTCTCACCACTCCGATGGAGAAATAGTTGTTGACTATGCTGTAGGGCACAGGGTCACCCTTCTCCTCTTTATCGTCGGGAACGATGTCGATGTTCCAGCGGTCGAGCAGCACCTCGGTGCTGTGCTCGATATCCCTGAGGAACTTCACCAGATTTCCTCCTTCATAGCCTGCAAACCAAAACAGAAAATTGTACACACAATAAATAATGTACAGAGGGAATTACAAAGTAAAAGTTTATGCTCTTACAAGCAAAATGCATATATAACTTAAAAAGTACTGTATATAAGTTTTAATGTAAAGAAAAGATGAAAAAGAGCACGTTGAGTATCTTCTATTTTGCTTATGACAGAAAATAAAGCACATTATTACAATTCACAGGTTTATGTAGTTGAAAAAACATCTCAAAAAATAAAATGTTGTACAAATGTGTTGCAAAGTGGCATACGTGCACATTGAAGTGGTCCGTATGACTTGTAAAAAATTATTTTACGATCAGTTCTTGATGTAATTTCCGAGCTTTTGAGTACTTATGACCTCATCTCTATTCCTCACATAAAGTTATCGGATAACTTTACAAGACTTAGAATACAGTCTGTGGTATGAAGCACTTTTTATACACTTTTAAGGTTTTGCATTCTTTTTGAATCTCCAGTCCAATTGTAACTGTATGAAACTAGTACATTCATTCAAATGTATCAAGCTTTGATGAAAACATTTATTTGGAATGACATGTGAGTCAGTAAATGACGGGCAATTTTTCAACCATTTATTTTTTAAAGGAAAGATATAAGAGATAGATTCAATTGATTTATTGTAGCACTAAGCAGTGACCTGTGAGGATTTTGTCAATGCCTGGCAACCCATCCACATGACATGATAAGTTCTTTGTGCCATATAGAGGATCCATGGGGTGGATGAACTCCAATTATTTCCTAGTTCAAGGCAGGGTACAGATCCTGCATGTTACATCACAATCACAAAGGTACCATTTTTTAATGAGGGACATCATACTGTGGATCAGGTGGCGATATTGACTCCTGCCTGGCAACCGAAGGAGAAAAGGCACATGTGTGATGACAAACAGCCGTACGTTACATATAGTTATGTTCACACGCCGCCTCTACAACTGCACACAGGTGATACACGTGTAAATCAAAACCAATCATCCCTCACGTGCAAAGATAAGCATTCACCAGTCTAGCATCCATATGAAACTATTAAGTACATTGAAGCAAAACTTTACACTCACAAAAACCACAAACATGTAGACAGAGGAAACAGTGATATGAGGGTAAAGTAATTAATTCAGCAGCCTCCACAAGGCTTTGCACACCTGGCTTACAAGCACACGCAAGCAAGATTACTGATGCATATCACTCCATCATAACCTACTGTATAAACCCACATATGTAATTAAAAACATAATCATGCTGGAATAAAACAGAGCATCAGGTTCACCTTCTTTTGTGGAGATGTGAGGTGTCATAAACTTATTCTATAAATTAAAGTCATAGTGCATTTATTTTTGATGAGCAGGTCTGGACGAAACCAGGAATGTGATGCATTTTTGCACAGATTGTAGGGAAAGACCCATAGTAATATGGATTTAAACATGGTCAAATGTGAAAAATAATCAAAAAATACTAAGCTCCTATTAGAAGTTAAATCTATCAAATGAGGTAAAACATCTGATAAGTATTCAAGGGCAAATAAAGTTGATGAATGATTCATCGCTCAATAGCACAGATTCCATGCAGGCTTGTTGATTAAAAATGCCTATAACTGTGCTGAATACAGGTGAAGTTTACACAAGAATCTGTAATGAAGCGTGTCTCAATCAGTACTTATATCATGTACACGGGTTCAGGCACTTGTAGGGAAACTGGCTCACTATACATTGGGAGAATTTGGGACACTTCCAATACGCAGAAACTACATCTCTCTGACTTAACTGGTTAAAGTACAATATGAAAAACACTTAATTAGGTGAAAAAAGTCCAGTAAAAACGACATTGCTGTGCTACAGCGTTAAAAGATTAAATAGAAAAACTATTTCATTTAGGCTATACAGTAAATATGTAAGTTTTACATCTGTCAATACAGTAACAACAAAGACACTTAAAGGAACCGTATGTAGGATGGTGGCCAAAAATGGTACTGCAATCACTTTTTAAATTACTGTAGAGCAGTGTATCCCATTCCCTTCCCCCTGACTCGAGGTTGCCAGATAGTAAAGGCTGCAGAATCCAACAGGAATGTCCTGGTTGCTACAAGAAGCTTCCAATGGCAAGTGACGAGTCCTACACATTAAGTTTTACTTTCTTTTAAACCTTTTAAGCCGACCGGGCCACGCTGGCGGCCCGACGAGTCTTTGTTTACAAACTATTACGTTTACAATGTATCATATTGATGAAGAAGGGTATTAAACTTGTCATGTCATATATCATTACAAAGGGCTTAGATGTCATTTCGAAGTGCTGTTTCATGAAATAAATGCTCTAGCAAAATTAATAATACATTTAATGCAACGAGGTCATATCTGAAATGTTCATTCATAAAATGACATCATACCTTTATTATGAAAGAGCACATCCATAGTAACTCTAGACTTGCGCTGCTCCATGCCAAACGTTCACAATATTACATCCACTTGCAGTTTTTGTCCACAAACATATTATATATGAGAACTATTGCTATTCCATCGGATTTTTTATAAAATAATCTTCAATCCATATTGTTTTTCAATAATTGTGCACGCAGCGCAATTCTACTATGGAGAAAGCATAACGTTACGCGATCAGGGCAATCTCCATGCAAATCGTTCACAATATAACATCCATTTGCAGTTTGATATAAATTTCTTACATACTGTTCCTTTAATATGAATAAAACAAATAAATAATAGATTGATGAGACCAAATACTGTTAGTTAGATATACCAAAACAAATAAATCTCACTTTTGACCACTATCAGACAAAGATACATCAGAGCCAGCGGCGAGTGGCCAAGATGAGGCTGTGTGGGGTAAACAAGCACTGATTGACCGCTGGGTGTTCCTGGAACTCACATCTCTGAAATAGGCACTATCTTTATTATTCAAATGCAGATTTAGAGATTAAACATTTATATTCTCTCCAAAACTAATTTTAAAACTACATTTTGTGACCCAGAGACAGTAATATTAAGAAACTGCTTTTATGTATAATATAAACTGCAAGCCTCCACTCACTTTATATGACACTATAGACCGTTTCAGCAGTAACAACGTAAACACGCGGCTGTCGCGGTCCGCACCTAACTTCCGGTAAACTCCGCTAAGAATAAATAACAACAAAGTTCTTTAAACGTAGTTTATTTATATAACAAGCAAAACATCAACACGTAGATTACCTAGGAAACCAAAACATTTGTTATTTTCGAAGAGGCATTTGTTTAAAAGATCAGTTTAGCAACTACTCAGACAATTAAAAAAACGAAACCGGAAGTAAGGTTCGGATCCAGACGTGTATCACGTGAGTCCGATGAAACCGTCTATACCATCTCAAAAGCCGTCTATGAGCACTATTTATTAATATCACACATTTAAAGGGGACATTTCATGCAAATCTGACTTTTTCCATGTTTAAAGAGTAACTAAACCCTAAACCAACTTTTTTTAGTTAATGATCTGTAAGAATGATGCTTTATTAGTGCTGTTCATTGATTTTAGTAACTTTTTTGACATTTGGATATAGAGGGCCCTATTTTAACGATCTAAGCGCATTGTCTAAAGCGCACAGCGCAACGTCTAAATGGGCGTGTCCGAATTGCTAATTTAACGACGGGAAAAATGGTTTTTGCGCCGAGCGCATGGTCGAAAAGGGTAGGTCCTATTGTAATGGGAGTATTTTGGGCGTAACGTGCAGTAAACCAATGAGAGTCACAGCTCTCATCCCCTTTAAAAGCCAGTTGCTCTGGCGCTATGTCTAATCCCTATTTAGATGACGGACTTTGTAAACTGAAAAACTAAGCGGAGGAAGAAGATCCCCAGTTTAAGATTAATGTTAAATAATTATGTTGTTTTTTCACTTGTATTGAAATTGTTATTTTTTTATTAAAACCTTTAAAACCCGTTTTCTTTTAGTCATGGAAGTAAAAAAGCAGGCTTTTAATTGCTTTAAATGTATGGCTATCCAATATCACCAAAAAATAATTTACAAGTATGTAAGATAAGGTTTGTACTCTAAAAATACTTTATTTGTAACAAACAGGAGATAAAGAATTTACAAACGGCTCTCCTCACGTTTCAGCACTTTGGACAGCGGTTTTTTTAGCAAAGAGTTTTTTTAAGCATTACTTAAAAATGTTTCTCATCTCACCATATCCACAGGTACAGAGTCATCCATAAATCCGTGAGGTATCATTAAAAAAAACATTTAAAAACAGACGCATTTGTTCAAAGCAAAGCATTTATTTACTTACCAGGCTGCAGGTGAAGCAGCTCTTTGTGCCTTCTAATGTCTCATAATTAGTCCTCATTTATGTCCAAGAGACTCAATAATAATCTTTTACATTTCAATCCTTTAATCTTTCATATTTAAAAGCATTTTTGTGCTGCTGCGCATTCATGTACCTTGTGATAAGAAAACCCGCGTTGTCCTCCCGTGTATAGGCGCATTTTACTAATGCGCTCTTTAAATAACATAAAACACATTGCGCCATTGACTTTAGACTTTAGACCAGGTTTTTGTTGGTCAATGGCGTAGTTTATTTTAGTTGCCTCAAAATAGCAACGCGCCAACAATGCGCCTGAACACACCTCGTTTTCAGACCAGAACGCCCTTGGGCGCAAATGCATTTGCTATTTAAACAACGCGGCGCTAAACGTGAAAATTAGGGTGGAAACTAGCGAAAGACACTTGCGTCGCGCATTGCGCCGAGTGTAAGATAGAGCCCAAAGTGTTTTAATACTACAATATATGGTGTAAAAACGTCTGAGTGCTGCCCTCTTCAGGTTGAACGGTGGCTACTGCAGTTGAATTTTCCTATTGGATGTTGGGTCCAAAAAATGACTCGTGACGTAAGCAGGTTCAAGCTCACCACGCCCTTGTTACGATCTCACCACACACTTGGTATGAGCTTAGTTCGTCCCCTATATCTCCGTTGGGATCTTCCCACTTTTCTTGCATTTTTCAAATATTGACAGTGGGCGGAGTCAGGCTCTGACCAGGGGTTTAGTTACGCTTTAAGTGCTATAATTGGGTCCCCAGTGCTTTTATAAACCCAGAAAATGTGAAAAATATCAACCTAGTAGTACCGTATTTTTCGGTAGATAAGCCGCGTTTTTTTTTTCATATCTTGGCTGGTGCTGCGTCTTACAATCAGGTGCGCCCTTGTAAGTCAGTATGAATTAATTTTGACATTTATGAGGTAAGAGACAACATTACCATCTACAGCTGCAAAAGTCCACTATATGCTGCTTCTGTAATTATGTAATTTAATGGGATCTGTAATGTGGAATCGCGAGTATGCGAACTTCACACTAGTTGGCTTGTTCGGTTAATTTAGCCTCTTCAACTTTCCAGGTAAGTTCTGTATGCTATAGGTTTTCGTTTGATAATATTACTTTTAACATACAGACATCTATTCAGCCTGCTGATCTGTCCGCTATTGTTAAATTGAATAACTTGCCTTTCCAGATTAAATGTCTGTTCTTCGGCTTGGATTTTGTGAAATAATATTCTAAATAAACGCGACGTATAGTCCACTGTGACTTATATATTTTATTTCGTCTTAATGACGCATTTTTGAATGATTCGGCTTAAACTCCAGTTCGGTTTATAGTCCAGAAAGTACGGTAACTTAGTTTTGGTAAACCATTCTCTGCAAGCATGTAAAAAAATAGGTAAGTGAAAACTGGCTCCCCTTTTGATTTCAGACGGGAATCTTTTTATAATAATACTGCCCCTTAAAGAAAGAGAGAAAACAAATGACAACACAACTGATTTTTAATTTCAACAAATCAACATTATCGCTATTAGTGTTTGCCTTTTATCAGCTAGGAAACGAAAGTTCCAGTGCACTGGAAGGATTTTGCTATTGAGCAGCCCTTTAAATGGCTGACTCCCTGATCAGTGGCCTAACCACTAAACAAGGGAGCTTCAGACGCCACACCGGAAGTCAAAATAAATTCTAGGATTTCAAATGTTGACTAGCAAATCCTAGGTCATGTGCTTTAGCTTTGTCCAACAACATGTGACCAGAGCATTCAGATGATTGTCTGCCAGTGAATTATTATACAGTAAATGTGTGCAGATGTTGAAATTAAAGCCGTAAAAATGAAAGGTTTATGAAAAAAATGTAAGGTTAACTTAAATGGTTAAACAAAGTAAATTTCGTTAAGTTTCATTTCAAAGTCTTTTAGTAATTAGATCTGAACTTTTGTTGGACAAAAAAAATGTCTCTCACCTCCGCCCCAGCGCAGACAACGAGCAAGGTCGTTCCCGGTACCCAGCGGCAGGATTGCAACAGGTGGATGGCGAGCAAAATTGGCCTTATCTGTTGCGGAACACAAATGATAAAACTATTAATATCGTCCTCAATGTTATATTAGCAGTACAGTAACAGTTATAAGCAAGTATTTCTCTAAAAGGTTAGGGCAGGACTATATGCTTGTGTAAGCAATGGAGTGTATTTGGGAATTGCAAATGTACAACCAAAGTAACAAATTAAGGTTTATTTACTGCCTTTGAAATCATGAGATTAGGAGCATCAAAGTTTGATTTCTATCACTGATCATTTTAATTGAATTCTTTGACAGGGCTTTACTCAGTCAATATTAAAGATATCAAGGTTTACTGTTTTACATAAAATCATCCCACATAATGTAAAAGCATTTTGTTTCAGTCTTGGTTTCACAGACTGAGTCACATATTTATACGGAACCGTACTTTAGTTATTCAACTCTCTATCCACCTTGACCTAAAGACATCTTGAAGACCTTTTTAAGCGTGTGTTTTAAGCGTGTTTTTAGTTGGACTTTGTCAAGTTCCTTTAACCCACACCTATTTACATAACGGCTATGCTGTATAACATCTTGACTATTCAAAATAGATTTCTTTTTCAAAGGCAAGCAGCAGAATACATCTGTTGAAGACATGTTGAACTGTATCTTTCTGTCCTCGTGCTGATGGTCCCTGTGTGGCTTGTTGCTGTGTGCACAGGGACTGAGGGGATGTTGTTTTCAGTCCTGCTCCATATGGCGTGATTTACTGCCTAACTGCAGGGCTCGGTGAGTAATCGTCGGCAGAAGGCATTTTCCTATACCAGTCAAAGTCTGAACCGATCACAGAGCAGCTTTTAAACAACTGTAGGTTTGGATGCTAAAAGAAAAAGCTGCACCTAAATCAGTATTTTAGGCAAGGCAAGGCAAGGCAAGTTTATTTGTATAGCACATTTCATACACAGAGGTAATTCAAAGTGCTTTACATAGAGATGAGAAAACAATCTAAGAGAAAAAAATCGTAGGGTGCTTACTCATGCCCTCCAAACGTCACATTTCCACTAAAGGAGGCTTAATAAGACATAAAGGGAAAAAGAACCAAATATAATCACTTCTGATCTGAGTTTAAGCGTCATCTTCCAATTGTTTTTCAAGGTTTGGAGACCAAACTGATTCAGCACTTAAGTGTGATATTTAGAATCGCCCATACAGTTTCCATTCGAGTGCTCATCCATTATCATCAATATGGCTGTCAGTGGGGGAAAAGGCGGGCCATTATCTCTCCGCTGCCATCTTGCATTTGCTCAAATGAAAAGGGTCATAGATAAGTCGATGCTGTTTCTAGAAACAATGATCTGTGAAGTATAATCTTTTAAGGGCTTCAAAACTTTACGATTAAATTAGGAATTTAATAACAGCCAGACCTGTCTATTATTGAAGGACATCTTAAAATCCCTGTAAAGTCAGACATTAAATGTGTTCCGAGTTTGTCACACCACAAAAATATTTGTTATTAAACACCCAATCAAATTTGAATGCTGGAAAAAATAAGTAAATAAAATAAGTTAAAATAAATAGGCAGCGTTCTCTGTCCTGTGTTGGAGCTGAAACCACGCCCCCTCGCTTTAATATTAAGACAACCCATGGACAAATTCATCATTCAACATCATTGCGAAGTATTTTCTCCGTAAAATTGGAGAAAATCGCCCTGGTTTCCAACCTCACAACATGTAACCAATCATATCAACACAGCTGAAAGCGTGGATCAGTAGTTGAAGTTATAGATATTATGTATGGATGCATAGAATCTGCTTCTATGCTGCTCACGCTATTATGATGCTCAAAGGGCTTTAACTAATAAAGTTATTGACTATTATGGGACTTTACACTTAAAAATTAAAATTAAAGTCATATTGATCAAATCTTTCTCTATGAACAGACAGCTGTATTAGTCGTCTGATGGTGTATTAAAGGAAAACACCACCGTTTTTCAAAATTTTTACTATGTTCTTACCTCAATTTAGACAAATTAATACATCCCTATCTTTTTTCAATGCGTACAGTTAATCTCTATACAGCGCGTTGTGAATGTGTTAGCATTTAGCCTAGCCCCATTCATTCCTTAGGATCCAAACAGGGATTAATTAAGAAGCCACCAAACGTGTCCATGTATTAAATAGGGAATACATGGACACGTTTGCTGGCTTCTAAATTCATCCCTGTTTGGATCCTAAGGAATGAATGGGGCTAGGCTAAATGCTAACATATTTACGCAGCACTGTACAAAGATTAAGTGCATGCATTGAAAAAAGATAGATATGTATTAATTTTTTCTAAGTTGAGGTAAGAACATATGAAATATTGAGAAACTGTGGTGTTTTTCTTTAGGCAGTTTTAAATAACTTATTACAGCTGTTGAAAGAACAGATGCATACTCACCTATACAGTCCAAAATCCAGCCCACTGTTCCGTCACCACCACACGCAAGCACGCGGAAATCTGGCACATCCCGAAAAAAGTTGAGCCTGACAGACATAAAATAATGAGACAACAATAAAATAAATAATAATTTCAAACTGAGAACAGTAGTTTGAAATTTAGTTTGAGCTGAATATCCCGCAGAATTGTTGTGTTAAAGCTGTTGTGTGCAATTTCTGCATCATTAACATCATAAAATAACAAAAAATAGATATATTTTTAAACTGATTTCCCTTAAAACTTTCCCTAAGAGCACTGTCTACCACTGGTTGACCATGCAGATGGTCTCTCCCCAAACTCACACTTCAGGTTAGGGCTATAGGTTGCTTTGTCAAGCTGGTAGGAATACTCAAACAATAATGTTCTGATAGTGCCAGCAAGTATTTTAAAATAAAGAATTGCTAATGCTTAAGCATCAGACCTTATTATTTAAAGTAAATCAAAGATCTGTTTGATTGCATAAATAATAAGCATTAGTCCAGTGGTTCTCAAACTGGGGTTTCTGTGTCTACAAGAAGTCTACAAACCAACAGCACTACATTGTATCATTAAATATGTTTTGTTTAACTCAAATTCTAAGAGATTGTTTAAGGTCATGAATTGTCTGTGGAGGGGGGGAACCCTACACCGTGAAAAGTTAGGCTGAGATTAGGAGGTAGAGATGTATGAAAAATAAAACAGGACAAAGGCAGCAAAAAACAAAAACATCCACCCTCTGCTGGTCTGTAGCATGAACTGCACCTCACGGGTGCCTTCAGGACACATCTTGAACATAATGTGTGAAATATTAATTTGGTTTATTCTCTCTGCATGTGCCCTGACAATTCAGCATGATTTATGTATGCAGGAAAAGAGTTAAAAATGCTACAAACAATGCAGTCATTCGGATTCAAACAATGTTTTGTATGTACATAGCCTTAAAGGATAGGAGAGAAGGATAGATTCTGTGGTGCCATGGAAATGAATCAGACATTTAAACGCTTAATGTCTACAGCATTTGTCTTAAACTATATCAACAACATCAACAGCACAGTGCTGACAGGATACTCCACTGAACTTCAATAACTGTGGAACAGGCACCATGAAACACTGGATCAGCCTGGCTCAATGCTCTGATTTCAAAATGTTCCAGGTCCATTTAAAATTTTATACAGACACAAAGCAAGAGAAAACACACACTTTTCACAGAAAACTATAAAAGTGGCCTCTTCAGTGCTGAATGAGCAAAGTAAGCACTCTAGTCTATTTTCATCTCTCCATCTTTTCATATCCACTTAGCCACCTGATTGTCATTCATTCACAATAAAATGACAAAAAGCTAGAAAGAGACAGACAGACACAAAGAATTAATCTCAATCTTAGCTATTTGCTTAGGTTTGTTGCATATTATCTGAAATTCACAATAATCACAGCTTAGAATGTAAGTGGTTAAACCATCCTGATAACAACCTAAATTGTGTTTACATTTATTTATTTAAGAGATGCTTTTATCCAAACTAACTTCCAAATGAGACAAACACCACTCATTGATTAAAAAGCATCCAACTATTTTAGCAGTGCCACAATACCAAATATAAAGATTGAACAAGACTAGAAAGCTAAACGCAAAAGGTCATTTTAAAATGCAATGCAATAAGAGTGAGGAAGAGTAATATAAATGTATTTATTTTCATTTGCTTGCTTTAAAAATACCTTTCATCTGCATGCTAAACCTTTGCAGAAATACTACTTATTGTCATGCATTCTGTGATGTATGCATTGCACATGTACATACTTTGTATATTACAAAGTGTATGGGTTCTTCCAGCTCAGTGAGTTTTGCATTGCATAAGCAGTGAAAAGGTTGTGGGTTCAATTAAAGGCGGGGTGCATGATTTTTTTAAAACACTTTGGAAAAGGGGATCCGGCTGAGTACCAAGACACACTTGTAGCCAATAAGCAGTAAGGGGCATGTCTACTAACCAACATCTTTGCCTGGGTTGCGTATGTGTGGGGCAGGTCTATCATAAGAAGGTCCAGATTCTATTGGGGTAGGGGCTTGTTTGTTTAGATGATTTCAAATGTCAACATTTGCTTTCAGAGATCATGCACCCCGCCTTTAAATCTATAGCTTCTGTATAGCTCAGTGGGTTGAGCATTGCATCAACAATGCAAAAGGTCATGGGTTTATACCCAGGGAGCACACATACCGATTAAAAAATATGTGTGCCATGTAATGCACTGTAAGTCAGTAAATGAAGAGTTCAGCTGCAAAACCTGTCATTTCACTTTCACTTTCCTTTCTGAATAAATGTAAAAGGTTCAAAAGTTCAGTCAATATCCTAATATATTCAGTAAACCTCTTTTAATTGGGTAAAAAACTCTTGCAGCTCGACAAATGAAATCCGATGCTGTCATTCATCTAATTCATCAACCGTGCACTTAGAGGACTTTGCTGAAAAATCGGCGTGGAGTTTAAGAAATTCTGCTAAACGGGTATTTCTGAATGGCCATGACAGTGACACTCCAAATCACATTAGAAAAAGATGGATTTTTAAAAGATGGTTCTTGATGTATAAAAGAAAACAACAAAGTAGATGGTTGTGAAACAAGTAAATACCCCAAAAAGATCTAAATGATTATGAATTAGTTAAGTGTTCAAAGAAGTGAATTTAATATCTAATTTTATTGTATTGTTTTCCATGAAATTTGCAATGTCACACAGTCTTTATTCTCCTTTGGTCTTTTTCTGTGAATGGGCTCTTCAGGATGAGTAGAGCTCTAGTCGTGACTACAGAACATTGTGTAGTATTGGGAGGGGGTAGGGGTAGAATAGAGTAAAACCTGCTTTCATGTCAAACAACCACCATTGCTAAGCCTCTGTTCTGTGTTTCTCTTTTTTGTCTGTCTCTATCTACTTTTTCCTGAATGAGAGTGACTGTTGCTCAACTGCAGGATGCTGAACAAAATGTACTAATGCATTTGTGTGGGTTAATGTGTAACTCATCCTAAAAGGTACCACAATGAAAGAGGCCATCTGAAAAAAATTACAAATGATATTTCTGTAATCAGGGGTGTCATGTACCCATTTCTTTGGAGAGGGCACCATTGGTGTTCCTGGGTCAAGCAAGATAAGGACATCAACAACAAATGTGAATCATATTTAAAAAACAATGGTAGTCGTTTTACAGACTTATTATTAAATTCTTCTGAATTTATAATTAAAATATTCAGGTGCTAGGGCTAATGGGTAATCCTCACTGCACTTTCACTGATAATTTTAAGATCATTACACTTGAAAATTATGTGACATTTACTTACTTTTAATTGCATTTGAAACGAGGTTCTTCAATTCACTTTATGCATACCTTTAAGTTTAATTTGTAGTTTAATTTTTGTGTTGCATTAACAATGCATTTTCAAAAATTGTGTAAATATGTTGTAAGTAAAAGCTACTTATTATAATAAATCATATTTGTAATAATTGCAAGAGAAAATTATTGATATTTTTTGTGCTTATTGTTTGCTCTATTGTGTATTTAGGCAAAAAAACCTGATCCGAGTGCTTTATTTACATCAATAACTTTGAATTTCATTGGTTCTTATGTGGTTTGTGACCCATGCACTTGCTGTTGCTAATAAGCTGAGCTACAGGAAATATTTAGGATGTGTCTGTGAAGGGGTTTTAGTGCAATATATTTGCTTAAAGAAGCCTTGTCGTGACAGACACACTAAGAAGAAGTATATTCAGTGCTTGAATGAATATATTTACTCAGCGGGATACCTCAGCCGCATCTGTTTGAGTCATATTTAATGTCTTGTAGGTCTCTCAGAGTCAGTTCCAATTTGTGAGCAGTTCCTTTCCTGCACTAGACGATTGCAGGTTAGTTCACAGTAGTGCCCGTTTGTAGAAGCAGATGTAAAAAAAAAAAAGAGATGGAGCCACACCAGAACAAAACAACAGTGAGAATGTCAAACTGTTTTTGAGCAATTCCCTGTTATTACTTGAAAAAAACATGTTTTTTTTCATACATCTCCCTCAAACTTTGATGCTTTAAACCCAATTTACACAGCACTTTGGTCCCAGAAAATGTCTGTAAAATTGGCAAAAAGGCTTCAACACAAACACGTCCCGTAAATGCTTTGGGATCGCTCCCGTAAAGAGGTCTTACTAACATTGCCATAACATTTACAGAACACATCCTGTGTGAATAACAGGCAGAAACAATGCCGTAAGGGGCATGCTGTAGTGAAGACGCGGTTCAGCTCTTTAACACGGGGAATTAAACGCAGATCAACATTCACAACGAAAAATGTCAACAAACTGAACTAAAACAGAAATCAGGGATTGACAGTGTTATTTACCAAAAATCAAACGATCCCGGACAAATCCCGGAGTCAATTTCTGTATATTTTCCATAATCTCTGTGTGAAAAGGGCTTTAGTCTCTTACCCTGTTGTGGGTCCTCCACAATCCAGACTGTACACCTGTCTGGGGTTGAGCAGGTACTGGAACTTTCGCAACACCCTGATGAAGACAGACACCAAGAAAAGACACAATCACCATTAAATAAATAAAAAGACATATACAGACACAATGCCATACTTTTAGATGGTTTTAGCAGCAACAATATAACATAAACAAATTTTGCTTTTGTGAATAAAACTTAACTTCCGGTAAACTCCAGCAAAGAATCAACATAATTAAGATAACAATGAAAATAAATAACAAGTAAATGACCTTACTTGAAATTATAGCTACACTAAGCTAATGTTACTGTGTAAAATGAATGTATATAATATTAGCTACAGATCCTTGAATTCTTGCCTGGCTTTAGTGATCCATGCTCGCCGGCGAATTTTTTTATTTTTGTCTATTCAAGCTGCTAGCTAGACTGATAAACAAATGCAGACTGGAAGTTAACTTAGGGCCAGGCGTGTTTTGCACCTGAATAAACCATATATTTATGAAGAGTTTGGTTCCAAAACGCCATAAATCCATTTTGTCTAATTTTGGCAAAAACGTGTTTTCTATAACAAGAAAATTTCAAGATGAAAACCCCAATTTTCTGTTACAAACTCTCAAAAATTCAAATCCATAATTTGATTTTCAAAGATTTATTAATAAAAAAATATTATTTTTTCCGCAAAATGTTTTTTTTCAAAATGCTATAAATTTATTAAATCAATATACAGTACATTTAGTTGACTTGTGGTATACACAGATTTAAAAAATAAACATTAATGGCATCAAATTAAAACACTTACTTTGTCGTATTAATAACTTTGTCGTATTTGTCGTATTGTCGTTATAATCCTTGGTGACATCGTCGCTAAACTTTTTTTGACAGCGATCAGTTGTAAAATGTTTTGGTCATGCTTGATGTTCATTGACTTCGATTAAAATAATGGAAAGTTTTTCATGAGATCACCTGGAGTCAATTTGCTAGCATGACAGAAGCTTGAGGAGTCGTGTCATTTTTCCGTTTCTTGAGTGCCTTTTGTGTAAATTATTAGATTATGATGGCTTACGTTTCTTCCCCGCCACAGAACACCAACACAGGTTTATCAACGCCAACAAAGTATTATTTTGTTTTTGTTTGTTTGTTGATCACAAATAACAAAACAGATGTGAAAAAACTAGAATTCCATGTGTATTCAACACGCCCCCATTGTGTTTACATTGCGTGGAATGGTGCGCTGTAATTTGTTGAGCGGATTTATTGCATTTTGCAGAAAAGAAGGACTGGTATTTATCACGTTTTGGGAAAAAAGGGGAAAAAATATGACAGAATAACATGGCGGTGTTACAATACTGATATTGGCGGTAACTCTTTTTTTTACCTAAGGAATCAATTGGCACAGAAAAGCATCCAAAATAGAGACAGCAGCACACATACACACATGGCATCCTCCAGCATTCCTCCTCACTAACCTTGAAGTAATAAAATGATTATTGAGGACTCAGTGTCCTTCACTTTTTAACTGTGTTAGCTACTCTGTCCCTTTAATGTGCTAAAACAGATAGGAAGAGGAAGAATACAAAGCCCTGTTAGTTTGAGGTGCGTCACAAGCCATGCATTTATGTGGGGGTGATAATTTGAGCACTTATTAACACTAAAGACTTCATTCGTTCCTTATGCAAAGAACAAAAGAGAGCAGCCAAGTGTCAAACCCTGGCCAATGGGCTTTCAGTACGCTGTGCGGGGCGAACATGGTGAAAAAATCTCTTTGTACAATATGAATTAATGGTGACCACTCTGTTCCTTTGTTTGGATCAAAAGAACCACCAAAATGTTCTTTCTTTTTTTGGGGTCAGGGCAGAGACCGCATCTCTGTTTGAGCGCATGTCTAATAATGGAGGATAATCGGCCAATTAATGGTATTTAAAACTGTGTTGCCATAGCGATGCCAGCTCTAAATCCCAATACCGGTCCGCCGGAGGACATCTGGTGGGTGGCGAGAGCTGAAACAACACCCACATTCTTCCTCCTTAAACAGCATTGCTTGTCTCCTGCAATCTTTGATGGTATTTAGGACATTGCCAGCAAGCAAAATAAAGAGTTGGACTTTTATTAAGCATGACTTTAGAAAAACCATAGAGGTTTGAAAACATGAAAGTAATGATGCAGGTGTACCTCTCGCCCTGCCGACCGCCACTCCTGGGGTTGACCAGCACAAGAAGAGGGTGTGTTCCTGGCAGAGGGGTGATCTTAAAAGACACAGGTGAAAAAATGTCACACACAGAGTGCAGATTAACAATCTAAGTTTATAAATTGCGGGCTCACCTGCAATGCTTGACCATCGCCAGTAAACTTGAAACACTGATTGGTATCTTCAGGGCTGGTATTGGGCGATGACTCTCCTTCACTTTTTTTTACAGCAGAATGTCGGTCCTACCAGAGACAGAGAGACGTCAAGTTTACAAACCCATAGAAAACCAAATATGGAGAAGCTACAGTACTGACCAAGGGGTGTCAAGATCAAAAAGCACCATATCTAATTGCAAGTATCTGCTTTAAAAAAAAAAACACAAATCCTGTTTTTGATCCATGACATCAAACCTGCCATTACAAGTCTTAACACTTTAAGTATGTGCATATTGGATCAATATAATAAATCTGGCTTACTCAGTGGCAGCCGGTGACTTCTTTTTCAAGGGCGCATAAATGCAAAACTTGTCAAAACATGTATTTAGCCTGCCATGTGTGTGGCTTGTGATGTAAAAAAATGTGTTAGGCGAGTCATGTGAACCTATGTGCATAATGCGTCATGTCAAAATATGTGCCTGCTGCAGAGACTTTGAAGGGGTTTTTGATAAAAGAGACCCTCGTGTTTGCAAGATACTCCTTTAATTTCATGTGTAATCTGAGTTTAGTATTATATTAGTGTCTTGCAATTATTTTGAGAACGTGATCTTTTTTATCATAAACCGCTTCGACAGGCACGTATTTTGACATGAGGAGCCACACACAACATATTTTGAGTCATTTGGTTAAAAAAAGCTTTGAATACAATGCCAGCATATGAACTATATAAGTATACAGTGCGGAGAGGGGTGGACCCTCCGATATCCAGCTGCGAATGTACAGTACTTGCCACGTGAGTACACAATTGGACACAAAATATTAAAATGAAATATTTTATTAGCTTAATTCAACAAATGTTGACATGAGAAAAAAAGACAGCAGAGTAGTATATATTATTATTTTATATTACCAGTCAAGATGACTCTCAGTAGATAACCCTGATGAGCGGTATAAATTTTAGCGGTTGTTATCGGAGATATTTCGTGACTGACCAATCAGAATCAAGTACTCTAGAGAGCCGTGTAGTAATGTAATATAATTCATAAAGCCAACTTTAACGATGCTTTTATGGTTCTTTTCCATTTGGAAAAACATTTGTTCCATAAAATGATATCCATTAAAACATATCTACAACAGATTATATTGTGTCAACAACAATTATTATGAGTGCATATGTGATATACATAAGCAATGCTAGATCTTACCAGAACAACAGGACAGATGTATGAAGGCAGGAGTGTGTGATCTTTCAACGGCCCACCGTCACACTCCGGCTTCACATTGGACGCACACTTGTTATGAAGCTAGAAAATATAAATGTACAGATAAGTGTTTGTTGAGTTGACTTTTTGTTATATTCCCAATAATCTTACGCGGAAAGGAAACGTTCATATACTGTAGGATGACGAAAATATATGTAGTTTATATTAAAATGAGTTGATGCAGTAGAGCTGAAGCAATGCAAGTAATGACTTCAACACAAAGCTACTTGATACAGATGATTCCGACGACGCCAGAGCGCGTGCAGGGGTGCTCTGATATTGTGATAATGTGATAATAAACATCATTATGTAAAGATAAAGTCTTTGAATGATCGCTAAGTGCTGTCACTTATCTTTATTACCTGTGGTTCTTCTGAAACGAGCTGCATGAATGGTGTAAAAACTTAGTCTGCAGCTCCGCCATGCGGTTAGAGTGAATACTGCATCAAAATGTCTCAAACTACTAGGTGTATGCAATTCTAGGTTTTAGTTTTGTGTCAAACATTTGAAGACCAAGAACTAACGTATTTAAATGCATATTTACAGTTCAATAACCTTAATTAACCTAATATATCTGCCAGAGCCAAACAACCTGCTTTAAGAATTGCTCATCCAGCACTGATGTTGTTGTAAAAGTTCATCAGGATTAACCAGGGATGTATGTAAATATGTAATAGATAGATAAAAACCAATTAAACTGTATCTTGTTTAATAGTATTTTTTTTATTTTTTAAGTGAAAGAGAATTACTTTCAAATTGATGAAAAACATTGTAAAATTAATTTCCTTGAAATCTTTGATCACATTTGATCGCATCTCTGTAGACAAATGATATGCATCTCTGTATTTTAAATAATAAAAAAATAATAATAATATTTGATAATATCATAAAAGATTCTCAAATATAAGTGCTAAAGTTTTTACTATCAACACAGGAGTGTTAAACACAAAACTGGCCAGAGGATGTCAGTATAGACTTACAGTGATTTGACACCAAACACAGTGAAGGCCTGTTAGACCTTGATAGCACTTAATACTGCGGTGACATTTGTCACATTTTGTTGGAGAGTTTCCCTCCATCCAAACGTGCTGCATAGCCTAGATAGATAGATAGAAATAGAGAGAGAGAGAGAGAGAGAGAGAGAGAGAGAGAGAGAGAGAGAGAGAGAGAGAGAGAGAGAGAGAGAGAGAGAGAAAAAAACTTCATGTAATAAACTTTAGTACTGACCCAGTCCTATAACCTACTGGTACACTTATGCACAGGATGTTACAATGAAATAAAACAAAACAATGGTAGTCATTGTTATAAGGGTGTACAAAAATGCAACATCTTTATCATAAATGCAAAATCATATTGAATAATAAATAATCACAACAGGTTGTCAGACAACAACATTAAGGATAATAAATCTCTATGTTAGTTAGAGCTTTAGTAGATTTGCTTTGTGGTATCACCAACTATTAAAGCAGTTTTGCGTGATCTCTCTCTTTCCTCTCTAACTACAGAAAAGATTCGCGACACACCGGATATTCTCATAACCTCCTGACATGTCCACAATACATAACCAAGAGTTCTGGGTCTGGGAAGTTGGCTTGAGTAAAAACAAAGCTGGACTGCAGGCAACAAATGAAATAATCATAACACTCCTCTGTCTTCTACTCATAAATGCAACACTGTGTGTATGGTGGGGCATAGTGGAGCAACAATAAAGTACGGTATTTTGGAAAATAACCTTAAACCGCATAAATCCATTGCATTACCCCAAATACACCAAATAATGTTCTTTTTAGCAACATCATACGAGCCCTTTAAATTTTACCTCAACTTTGAAGACGCTTTTATATTTGCATTCTACTACTAAAATCAATTGATAAAAACACATTAAATATTTTCATTACTTCGCGACTGTTTTCCCAACATGTACAGCAATACTAATTTTAACCTACGGAGGCCGCCAATATGTTTTCGCGTATAATGCGTTCTGGGTTGATGATGTGTAATGGTTGTTGCAAAATATTTTTACAGTTTACTATAGTAAATACTATGGTATCTACTAGTTTTTCATGTGATAATGTTTTACTCCCATCTTCTTACCTCTCAGATCATCTGTATTTTTATCATATTTTATTTGTATGCTTTCTGTATTGTTCATCATTAATGATACTCTCCCGGTCATATTGAAAGTGCTGAACAGATGATGTTGATGTTCTTGTATTTTTAAAGGGCACTTATTTCATTGTTTAAAAAGAATGTTATTTTGTGTATTTGGTATAATACAATGTGTTCCAGTGGTTTATGGTTAAAAAACACATTATTTTTACATACCGTACATTTTTGTAGCTCCAGATTTCACTCTCTTCCTGAAACTCACAGATTTGAAAAGCGCTGTGTCTCTGATTGGCCAGCTAATCTGTACATTGTGATTGGTCTGAATACCTCTGAAGTCGACAGCAGAAAATGTGACGCTCCTTACCATTTTTGAAAGATTTGGTTGCTTACATTAGTTAACTTACAGAGTGTTAGTCCGAAGCGGGAGGAATTATGATAATGTCGGCCTTTATTACATCACCAATCCCATGAAGTAAACTGTTGCCTACAATCCGTGTGTTTGTTGTAGTCCAAGAAAAGAGATTTATGTTGGAGACGATAACTCGCGTCATTGTTTACTTTGGGGTTTGTAGCCTTTGCATATCGTTAACATGTACTAACACACACTTACACACCAAAGGAAATGTAAAATCGTGAATCAGATAATTGGTGCTCTTTAAAGAGTAACTAAACCCCAAACCAACTTTTTTTAGTTAATGGTCTGTAAGAATGATGCTTTATTAGTGCTGTTCATTGATTTTAGTAAGTTTTTTGACATTTGGATATAAAGTGTTTCAATACTACAATATATGGTGTAAAAACGTCTGAGTGCTGCCCTCTTCAGGTTGAACGGTGGCTACTGCAGTTGAATTATCCTATTGGATGTTGGGTCCAAGAAATGACTCGTGACGTAAGCAGGTTCAAGCTCACCACGCCCTTGTTACGATCTCACCACACACTTAGTTCGTCCCCTCTATCTCCGTTGGGATCTGCCCACTTTTCTTGCATTTTTCAAATATTGCAGTGGGTGGAGTCAGGCTCTGACCAGGGGTTTAGTTACGCTTTAATGTCATGCAGGTGTCGAGACCACATACCGCCACCTACTGTCTGTGTGCATTTATGACTCTCATCCTCTTTTTCACATAATTTTATAATCTACTGATTGAAGACTTGTTAACCAAGTTTACCTTGCTATAGCGTTAATAGAACAGGTTTTGAATGCAACCTTTTAACCCCATGTATTGAAAAAAAAAATTTAATGGCAACCTAAGTTATTTAAAACTATGTCATTTGTCCTATTTGTAATGTCAAATTCATATTGCCAATCCCAGTGTTAATCTATTACACCATACATGTGTTTAAAGTCCGTGTACGCTTTTTGCAAAGTGGAGTGACAGTGATTTCTAATGGTTAATTGTTGTTTATGGACTTACGTTGGTGTGTCTGCGGGACTTGGCGTAGGTGCTAATGCAAGCAGCGATGTCTTTGGACACACAGCGCTCATGGACTGTGTACTTGCATACTGTCAAACAGATGGATTTTAGAGAAACATTAGGAGAGAGGAAAATTGAAATAGAAACCTGTCCATTCTCAGGCTAGAGACATAATGTAAGGCATTTCATTTCAGTACATCAATAAAAACACAAGACAACCATAAAAACTGCTCAGGCGACTACTAATGCATTTTTAGATCAACAGTTTAAAAAATAGTGCATATGGAAATTGTTTCAAAATGCCCATCTTTGCAAAATAAGGGTGTGCATTATTAATCCATTAAAGAAATGAACTTGACACTCACGTGCGCAGCATAGGCCCTGTTTCCTCACTCCTAACAACATAGTGTGACAGTAATTACAGTAGGCTGGCTTGTTAAAATGCTTCAGTCTCCAAACGTGCTGCCCGTCTTCCTGGACATTCTGCGTGCATGTGAATGAGAGAGAGTAATTTAAATACTGCGTTTATAAATTGATGCCTCTTTATACACTTACAATCACTATGTCTCACCGTCTCCATTCCCAGCAGTACTAACAGGGGTATGGTTGTCATTCCCCCTCTGATCCACTCCTCCAGTGTGACCGTTCCATCATGATCATAGTCGATCTCCTCCATCATCTCCTTAAGAATCTACAATATTATGGGAAGAAATGACATATCGATTCTACCGCATTTGGATTCCCTGTTGGTCCAAAGTCAAAGTTACGAATGGTTCATACCGGTTGTAGTTCTGTAGAATCCCATTCAAGATATTCGGCTACATGGACCATCTGATTTATTATGCGGTCCAGTTCCTATATCAACAATCATAAATGCTTTAGATACTTGTTCAATTTACTGAGCAGACAGATTATTTTCAAACAAAGACATCGGTATTAAGGTGAGATAAGTTTAGGATGAATTAAACGAATCAATGACGTAAATGCCAATACTTTATTTTAAACAGATTACAAGACTAACACCTTTTATGGCAACCAAGCACAATGACAACAACATGGATGCTATAAAAACTGTATTACATGCATACTGTACTGATGAAACTATGCATCGCCATTAAACATTACAACAAACATGAAAACATACCGAACTGTCCAACAGACCGTTTCCATCTGTGTCGTACAGCCGAAACATGACTATGTGGTGAAACGAGAGATAAGAGAATCCATGTTATTCTGGTGTTAGTTTGACCTCAGAGTTTCATTGTAAGATGAAGTGTAGACCTCAAGCTATCACAGAGACCCTTTTGAGAGCAGACACGACCTGACTGCCCTGGTATCAATGGGCCGAATGAGGCAGTTAGTGAGGATTAGCTTTGGGCAGAGCCCAAAGAAAGCTTGTTAGTGTTAAACCCACGGCAAACAAGGACAGGAGTAGAGAAAAGCCACTGAGGAATACTTTAAGATCCCTTTTGTTACGTTTGATGCCCGAGTAGCCTAAATGTGTGTGTTTAAACTAAAACAAATGCAAAAGGTATGCATGTATAAATAACAAGGCTTGCTACTTATAGATATTAGGGTGTATATGAAAAACATATTGCTGTATGTCTAACATAAGCAACTTTGGTTGGTTTTACTAAAAAACATATGAGTGGTTTGAGCTAGCATGAGAATTTCTGCCGGCTCAAGGCTTATTACGTGAAATCAAATTAACACAGCGTTCAAACCTTTCAAAGATCCGTATCTGCCAGTGTCATGCTGCGTATAAATGTGCATTGAAAATCGAGAAATTAAAAACGTCACAGCTGCAAGAATGAGCTGACTACTAATTTACATCAATGACCAACATTATGGATTTCTGTGGTTTGATACGACTGCGTTGAGAGACATAACTTTCAACATGGCTTAGCAAAAATATAACAGCCTAATTAAAATTGCATTAGCAAAAGAAATGTTTAACCCTTAATGTGAAATACAGACTAAAGTCTCTTCATCGAATGAGACTAGGAGCATCAAAGTTTGATTTTTATTCCTTGATTGATTGTTAATTTTTCACATGATTTCAATCCCTGACATGATCTTACCCAGTCAAAGTTAAACATATCAAGGTAGTATGTTCTTTACTATAAGTAGGATGATTTTAGTTAGAAAATAGTAAATCACATAAAATTACTTTAGCTGGAATTTCACAGGCACATCACATTTGATAAACTATTTTAAACTATTAACCAAAAATTAACGACATATAGCTGAGAATGAGAGTTGATTTTCAAGGCCAACTTACACTCGAGTTTGTCTTCTGGCGTCCCCCTTTCCAGCAGGGATAGGTAACACACAATGTCTTTTAGGAAGACCACTTGAGGGGAGGGCAGTGGAGAGCCCTTTTGTGGAGATGGACTCCTCCGGATAGACGTGCAATTTTCCGACTGACTTCGCTCTGGAAGGATATCATGTATATAGTAATGATATACATTATCACATCAAAATCTTGGTTGTTTCTTGCTTTACATGATGTGTGGGTTTTGATCACAGTAGTATATAATAAAAATAATAATGAATATTATAATGAATATTAATTAACGCTTTCCTCGCCATTGACGAGATAACTCGTCAATTAAGAGAAAACGCTTCCCTGCCAATGACGAGATTTTCCGGATTTCCGCAATACCGCTATTATCCACCAGGTGGCGGACTTCCACAACTTATAAAACCCGGAAGTAGTGCTCACGTGAAAGAGAAAGAACTCCGTGTATGTTTTAAAGATCGCTCTACATCTGATCTCTATCAAAAGTCCTTCACAAAAATTGGGTGTTTTTGAAGAAACCTATATTTAATATTTTACTTAATATATTTAAAGAAGAATAATTTCTGTAAGGCATTAAACATTTGTGAAAATTATGAAAATGCTGGTGCTGGCTGGCACCTTTTATAAAAAACGCTGGCGGGGAAAGAGTTAAAGGGATGGTTGATTCAAATCAAATCATAATTTATTTAACAGTACATGCTGTTTCTCCATGAATCACAAAATTTTAAAGAGGGAACTGGTCATTTATTTTTCATGCCATACAGATTAAAAAGGACTAGTTTAAGTTCTTAATAAAGGAAGATGAGGTATTACAAAAGATTTAATTGATAACTGTATGTGAAAAAATGTCATACATGTTTAGAATGACATACTTGGGGGGGGGGGGTAAATCTTGCCAATATTTTTTTACCTCTTTTCACGCCATTGACGATTGTATCTCGTTAATTAAAAAGGTGTTCCTAATGAATTTTTATGTTAATCTGCAATACCGCGATTATCCACTATATGGCTTACCCAATTTAATGAAAAAAACTGAAGCCAAAACATTATTTACTAATTTTAAACTATGTGTATGTTTTGTTAATCGTTCTGAATATGCTCTCTAACAAAAATTTCTTCACAAAAATTTTATTATTTCAGCTTTTTGCTAAAAAAGATTTTTTTTAAAGAAAAATACCCATATTTAAGAGTTTATAATCAGAGAAAAAATCTAAATAGGATTTGTTTGTTTGTTATTGTTTGTTTGAAACAGAGGGTCTGTTCTTTCATTTGATATATTTGTTTATATATTTTAAGAGGAAAATTTTCCTAGAAGCCATTTTGTGAAACTTTGGGAAAATGACAAAAAATGCTGGGGGCAACTTTCAAAAAATAAAAAATAGGCTGGCGGGGAATGAGTTAATAAAATGTTCATTAGGGATTACATGTTAAAAAGGTCAGGGTTGTTTACATGACTCTGACCTGGGGAGAGGCGGGGGGAGTTGGTGGTCTTGGAGAGTGCCAAAGCGTTACTACTACTGCTGCCTGCAAGGTGTTTGGGCTGCGTGCCGGGCGACCTGTTGGGTCCTCTGGGAGTGTGGCCTCCTGTGCCCGAACGCTGAGAGGAGGTGCGGGATGAGCAGGGAGATGTGGTGGCCCCTGAGCTTGGAGTGATCCCTGTTGAGTGTTCTGGAGTGTGTCGTCCCATGGCACTCAAAACGCTCTTCCCATTTATACCTACAGGAAATAACGAAATAGAAAAAAGGAAAGGGAATGAAGGTGATATTGCCCAATGTAACTCCACTGTTTGCCCTTTTTATGCATTTGGCAGATGCTTTTATGCAAAGCGACTTACAGTGTATTACTAGGTACACATTTTTATTCGTATTTGTGTTTCCTGGGATTGAACCCATAACCTTTTTTGCTGCTAATGCAATGCTCTACCACTGAGCTATATAGGAACACAACATTGCAGCATGTAACGCTCTTTATTCAAATCTATTATTAAAGATGCATTAAAATTTGTGCATTCGTGTGTTTGGAGTATTAACTAAAGCTCAGCTTAAAGAGACTTTGTGGGGAAAAAAATTATATAGCACAGGACAATGACTACAAAATATTATCACAAAAGAGGATCGACAAATATTTATAACAAATAGAATTGAAGTCAATGCATGCTTTTGTACCCAATTTCTGTTTTTCTATTAATTTTGTTGTATATTCGAATAAAACCAAGATTCCCTAAAACACTGTGTTTGCCTTTTTGCCTAAAAATTTTGTCAAATAGATACCTTAAATGTTCCGTGTCCATTTTGTACCATACACCTCATAAATTGATGGTCTTATCTAACCTGAGGGGGCATTAAAAGCTAAAATTCTCCCCCTTGTACATCGCTTTTGGTCAATACCTAGCAAGCAATAACCGAGATATAAAATAACGAATATAGACCCAATATAGTCCGGCTATGAGTAACCGACTTCTACACTAAATAAGCCTGAATTTAGTTAAATGCAAGTTTGCCAACATAACTTGTGAGATGTGTACGATATTCCATCATGTAAGGAAAATCAAAAAGGGGTTCAAGGTGTTTGCTATAACTTCTTTTACATGTTCTAAGGGCATCGTCTATTAGACTTTCCCAAATGTTATTTGTTTTAGCCAAAATTGCTTGCTTTGTATTTATATTTGCCCTGAGTGATTCAACTTGGCACTAGATGGCGCTGTAGGCTGCTGGAGCGTTCTTACAGTCAACTCGTATTAGCCTTAATGACCTCAAGTTAATGGGGATTGGAGTGCGATGCAGACACAAGCCCACCATTATCCTTTCAATTGAGCAGTCCAGAAATCCTGAATTATCCTCCGAAAAAAATCTAAATCACTTCCTCTGCTTCTTTTAATTGATTTCAACATCACAGAAGGATGTCTGCTTTAAGTCACAGACAGACTGTCAGCAACAAGAAGTCTTTAAGAAAACAAATTGTTCTACTTTGCCTCTGTGCACTGCCTGACTTTGTGCACCTCCCGTTTGTAAAGTGTGTGACTTCTTGGATGGTCTTTTCCGTCTTCAAAGACTGAATATACAGTAGCGCAAATGAACAGCAAGAAGAAACAAATACACAACTCACTAAACAAGTCAGCATTGGGGGTCTGAATAAAAAGCAAAGCAGCACTGAAACAAATCTCTTCTGTACTACTGTAACTGTACAGGTCATCTCATTTATGTATGAACTAGGTTGTGCTGACTGTCAAACAAGCTTAAAAAACTACATTAAGAGAACCCATTATACTTAAAGGCAAACACCACCGTTTTATAATATTTTACAATGTTCTTAACTCAACTTAGACAAATTAATACATAGCTATCTTTTTTCAATGCGTGCACTTAATCTTTGTGCAGCACCTCGTGAATGTGTTAGCATTTAGCCTAGCCCCATTCATTCCTTAGGATCCAAACAGGGATGAATTTAGAAGCCACCAAACACTTCCATGTTTTCCCTATTTAAAGACTGTTACATGAGTAGTTACACGAGTATGGTGGCACAAAATAAAACGCAACGATTTTTTAAGAAGATAAAAATAAAACTATATTGTTTGGCAAAAGAGCACTTAGGATGCAGCACTTCGACCTCTGCGCACAGTAACATCATCACACCTGACTACTTCCCCTCTCGCTCAAACTTCAGTCAATATTACTTTCATTTTGTGCCACCATACTTACTCATGTAACTACTCATGTAACAGTCTTTAAATAGGAAAACATGAAAGTGTTAGGTGGCTTCTAAATTCATCCCTGTTTGGATCCTAAGGAATGAATGGGGCTAAGCTAAATGCTAACACATTCACGAGGTGCTGCACAAAGATTAAGTGCACGCATTGAAGAAAGATAGCTATGTATTAATTTGTCTAAGTTGAGGTAAGAACAAAGTAAAATATTGAAAAACTGTGGTGTTTTCCTTTAAATCAATATGAAATATAAAAACAGGCCTGCTACTGAAAGTATAAAGGTATTTAAAAACACTATTTACCCAGCATGCCCGCTCCAGATCGAGAAGGGTCTGGGGAGTTTCCTCCTCCTGTCTTGCTCTTGAATGAGGTGAAGAGGTGTTTGCACAGTTCCTCTGGGATGTCATTCTCCAGATAGGTAGTCATAAAAAGCTGGAAGCCCTCGTAGTCGATGGGCTGTGGGAGACAAACAGAAGGATAATGAGAAAGAAAACAAAACCTGTTAATACCTGTTAATAATATGTGGCCTTCTGCATCTTTAAGTGAAACAGGGGATGTCCCTGAGTCTGTATATGAATGATGAAGAAAAGAAAGAAACCTCATAATAACACACTGTAACAAAAATACAAAGAGGGCCCACTGACACACATTTAAAACTGCAACCAAAAATGTAATTGGCACAATTATATTGCTCATACAAACATTACCGAAGGTTAAATAACATTACAACAATGTGACCATTAATATACAGTATTTAAAATGAAAATAAAGTAGCACAAACACAGCTGACACTTAAAAGCACGAACTTTGACCCTTCAGAAGACAATATGACCCCAGCGTGACTGTCTTGTCAGACAGGGATGGGTTTGAAAGATTGGTAGTTTATGTCGGGGCATGCAGTCTGTCAAAACACCAAACCAGAACATGCAAACCCAGAAGGCAACATCTTACTTGGTTAAGAACATCTTGCTTCTGTATGGCAGATATATGGAGAGGGTAAAGGGAGAGAGGGAGGTTATAGATTTTGTAGCTGGTGTTGGTGTAACGGTGAATGATGTTACCTTTCATATCCTTTGACACTGGAATGAATACAGCCAAACAGTATTCCTTTATATATGCTGTATGGAATAAGTCCAACTCTGACATAGAGCTGCGCTGAAGGTTTAGTGGCTGCACAACAAGCTAAATCTATTTATTTATTTGCATAATCCTGACTTCCTTTTTTTCAGTTTTTTAGGAGTAATGTGCTCCCAATATCATAATGGAACAAGAAATAATCAGGCAAACAAGGGTTAAATAATTTCACCTAAGACATAAAAGTGGAAACCTACATTTGTTGATAAAGCTAAATGTAAAAGTTCTAACGCAAACCGGTAAAAGAAAGACGGATTGGAAAGAGAATCAGATGTAAATGAGAGGAACTTGTATGCAATGATGTGCCGTAGTTTAGAGGTAAACATGGGCAGACACAGACCAAAAACAGGAAGTGGTTTGCTTGAATGTAGACTCTTAGCCACAATTCGATCACTGACTGATGTGTATTGAACACAGAACTAGAAGAAGTATTTTTTATTGACGTCAGCCTATTACTGTGGTATATTTAAGCCCCACCCCCAAAGTGTTATGTCAAAACAAAATAAACTGAATTTATGTGTTTGCATGCCAGATAAGTAGGATAAATATCCTTACATGCCAAATAAGTGAGCGGTGGTTCAATGGTATTTCATGCATTCTGACTTATATTCTCATGCTAAACATGGGCAAAGTGTCAAACGTATGACGTATGACCAAGGCTGCGTCCTTCGGATGGAGCATTCCAAGGCAGGAAGGCATCAAAGCATGTCTGAATACAATGTTTTCTTTACTTTCTGTCTTCTAAAAATACCTTCATTGTCTTGTCCCACAATTCTTTGCATGTGTGTGCGTGTGGGGAATGTGATTGGTTTCTAAAAAATGTAATTTCCGTCAAGAAAGCAGCTGGATCACAAATTTAGTCTAAAGATTTACTTTTACTTTTTACACCTTTTGATTGCATTTCTAGCAAAAAATGAGTATTGCAGTTTTTAAATATGGGATTAGCATCATAAAGGCGCTCTTTGTTTATATTTCAAACTAAATTTCATTACGCTGCCTATGAAGGCTGTCTGAATGTGTTTCCCGGAGCTGCCCTCATGCCTCCGAAGTCATTTCCTCATGAGGCAGCGAGGCAACAAGTCAGCTGCCTAAGCTTTAAGGCACAGCTGGAGAATTTCTATGCCAAATGCACTTTGCCATGGTCCGTGCAAGTTTTAGAAAGTTTTTTTTAAACATGAAAGATTCATACGTAACAATCTTACTTTATTTCTTTTATGGGCAACTTCAGTGCAGGAAGTACAGTGGAAGTCCTTATATGGGCCCTTTAACCGGGATAGCGCACACACTCACACACACATAGAGCTGACATGAAATCAACTTCTTAATAAACCCAGAATTATGGAAACAATGGATATAGTTGAAATCCGCACATTCGTTGAAATGGGGCAGTCCCAATCGGGCCATGAGTCGCAGGCGGTAAGTAAAAATGCATCAAATGTCAATGTTTTGTTGGCAGTCGGCGCGTAAGTGCATATAATGTAAACGACACAAACGTAGTGAATTAAGTTATCCTGGATAATGTTTTTTTGTGTGTTGCTTGTTTGTAACTTGCTCACCCGCGGTACGCCTCCAGGATCTCTGGCTTATTCTGAATGAATCGCTCTTTTATAAATCTAATAAAACTCTTTGGATATATGAAGGATGTAATACTACCCTATAGGTACTCAAGATTAAAACAAAGATGCCATAAAGAACCTTTAACATCCAAAAAAGTTTTCTTTGAAAAACCTTTGACTGAATGGTTCTTCTATGGCATCATCTTATAAGCACCTTAATTTTTACGAATGTAGTCACATGTCTGGCAATGTGAGACTGGCTTGAAAGCAAATAAACCCAATTACTCTCTTTGTCTCAGTATTTTTTTTAAACATTTGTATGTATTGTTAGTGTAAGAAGCAGTGTTACCCGCTGGAGCGGATGTAGGAGGAAGTTCCTGACTTTAATTTAACCTGCAGAACACAGAGCACGACTCCTCTATCAAATAAAGCAGAAAACAATGAAGCATTTACTTAACCTTTCTCCGGCACCCAATTTTTATAGACACTCTTCGTTTTACAAAGGTTACAAGTCACTGCAATTAAACTTTATTATGCCAAGACACCCAAAGGAGCTGTAGCCGTTTAAGTCGGCAGTGAAAGATATTTACACCCGAGAAGCCAGCTGACGGTCAATCACAACTATACACACTGGTGATATACAGCGCTCTGTCATCATAACCAGGCGGCACAGGAGCACCGATGGCATGTCGCCACCATTTTGTGCCACATCCTTTTAAGATTTACAGGTGGACACGACTGAACTGAAGAACAATGAGACGCATGCAAAATCACACCACGGCCAACCCGGCGTCAGTTTTACTCCAGCAAAGTTGATTCGCTATTGATTCATCCGGGCCTCTGGGTCACAATCTGTGGCGCCGGACCCCGATCAGCTTCTTATTTATGTCAGTACGGAGGAGAGTGAAGAAATATAATGGTGACACTACATAAAGCAAATTATAGATGCGGCTGCCTGCTGGCCTTTGTTGTCACGGAAACATGATGCATGGGCTTTATGATGTCAGCCTGGACCTTCTCTAATAGGAGGAGATATCTGGACACCTTGTTTCTGGGAGCGGATGACTAAGCATTTCCTGTAATGACTCGGGGCTTGAGTCAGGTTGTATTGGTGTTCTGTCAAGTCACAGCCAGAGGCTTCGCTGCCTTTAAACAGATCATTTAATCAGGTGTGCTGGGATAATATACCTGCTCAGGGTTGTACTTGGAGAGGACACCATTTCCATGAAACTCCTCCAGCACGTCTTTAAGCTTCTTGGATGAATCTGTGCAAAAGGGGAAAAAGAAAAAATCAGCTGGAAATACAGTATATGATATCACAAAGTGTAATTTGGTCTGTTTATAAACAACTGACTTGCTGCAGAAAAAAACAAGCTTGACATTAGACGTTAAGGTATAGTATTGATTTAAAATCATGACTTTATGTTAAGGTAAGATACTGGATATAAAAGGATTAAGGACTGCTTTTCCTATGAATAGGGGACAATGCAACACTCAATAAGGCCACTCTGACAACCAAAGTCCCGCCTTCCAGTTAAAAGAACCAATCATCAATCAATAAAGACTAATGATTTGATAAAGATTGTTAAAGGATGAGGATTCTTTAGGGGAGGGGCTGCCTGGTGCCACAACATCCCTAAAGGTACTTTAAAGAGTGTGACATCACTGTGAACTAATGACCTCAAGTGCTTAACTGTTTTAAATTGATCAGCAATTATATAGTCGCAATGCTTTGCCTTTCACATTTAAATGTCACAGAACAGCCTTACACAGTACTTGCACATCTATCCAGATAACATTTAACAGTTCATTCATGAAAGATTAAAATGTTCAATCAATTCAAATAAATGTTACATACAGCAAAGCAATGGAAATTAGGACTAGGGTAAGTATTTCATTGACATCTTTGAATCACACAAGCACAGCATCCAGGATGTTCAGGGAAAGGATTTGCAGGAACAAAACGCCATATGGTTTACTGGCAACCTGTAACTTTGTTAATGTTGACTAAATGTAATTTTAGCTCTAAACATGCCATCTGATGTTCTAATATATCCTTTTCATCTGGCCTATTTAAATCGCAAATTTACTTCCTTTTCTGCTCTTTAGCGCCATTCCAAGTATATTTACCAACTGTTAAAGAGCAACTATTGTCCGATTCACGTTTTTAAATTTCCTTTGGTGTGTAAGTGTGTATTAGTTTACGATATGCAAAAGGTACAAACCCCAAAGTAAACGATGACTCGAGTTATCATCCCTACGTAAATCTCTTTTTTTTTTGGACTACAACAAACACACAGATTGTAGGCAACAGTTTACTTCCTGGGATTGGTGATGTAGAGATGACCGACAGTCTCACAATTCCTCCTGCTTCGGACTCAGCCTGTAAGTTTACTCCTGTTACTATTGCATTGTGACTGAATCTTTTAAACATGGTAAGGAGTGTCACACTTCCAGCTGACATCAGAGATTAGCTGGCCAATCAGGGACACAGAGTTTTTCAAAGCCGTGCGTTTCAGGACAAGAGTGAAATCTGGAGCTAAAAAAATGTACAGTATGTGGAAAATAATGTGTTTTTAACCATATACCACGTGAACACATTGTATTATACCAAATACACAAAATAACGTTGTTTTTTTGCAATTAAATAGGTGCACTTTAAGATTTCAAACTGATGACGCACCAAATAACGTGTTTTTCAAAGCTGAAAGACTTATGATGTTTATGAAGCTGATCCTAAAAATCTCTTTATAGCAAACAAATCCTAAATGTATCATTAGCCATGATATTTTAAAGGTCTCTTATTTGGTGTCCAACACTGGAAGCATTAGAGGTATGGTGCTATCTGACAAAATAGGCTAATGAAGCAGGGATAATAGCCAAGCTGAAAATGTCACCAAAGCTGATTAGCATTAGGACAGGAGAAATGAGTCTGCTGCCCCCGGCCTCACTTTTGTTTTCTCTAAGCCTGGAATTGATTGTTATAGACAGACTCTGAGTCATGTTTCTGACTGCTATTTTAGGGACAGAACGCGGTGCTTTCCTCACATGCAAGCGCTAATCTACCTCCAGCTCTGAAAGAGGTTATTTCTGTGTCTAAACAGCAATTACCTCCACCAATTTCTAATTGATTTTTTATATCCCTCAGTAATATGTAGTGAAATTACCTAATTTCTGCGGTTTACAACCCAACTTTCTTAAGATGAATGTGGCTTAAACATTACATTACATTTACATGCTTTTACATTGCACTCAGTGGGCTCTATCATACACCTGGCACAATGCAGGGCAATTCGCGAAGCAAGTGTCTTTTGCTAGTTTCAACCTGGCGCAATGATAATTTTCACGTTTTGCCCCACGTTTAAATAGCAAATGCATTTGCGCCCAATTTTGCACCCATGGGCGTTCTGGTCTTAAAACGAGGTGTGTTCAGGCGCATTGCTGGCACGTTGCTATTTTGAGGCAACTAAAATAGACTACGCCATTGACCAACTAAAACCTGGTCTAAAGTCTATGGGGCAATATTGTTTTTGTTATTTAATGAGCGTGTTAGTAATATGCGCCTATAAACGGGACGGCAACGCGGGTTTGCTTATCACACACATGGATGCGCAGCAGCACAAAAAAAGCTTTTAAATATGAAAAAGTAAAGCATTCAAATGTAAAAGATTATTATTGAGTCTATGATGTTAATCATGAATATAATTTTTTTAACAAAACCTTTAAGTGATTAAATGATACAAAACTCAACTCTTGGATGCCAGGCTTTTAAATCATGAGCAACAATGTATAAGTCAGTACACAGAGTTCTTAGTGGCTAAAGGAAAATTAAATGTGACAGAAACTCGTGATTGAAAACTAAACTTCTCCCACTTACTTATCTCGTCTCCCCTTAAGAGGCAAAAACCCATAATAAAGCAATCTGGTGTTCTTTGTGGTAGGAAAAACACCATCAATCTTTCATTATTAATCAAAGGTTTCTGGGCCATTTGTGTAGTTTCAGATCATAATTCATAATCCACATGCAGCTTGATGTCAAGAGTTCAGACACACAGGTGTATAAATTCACAGGTTTTTGGACCGTGACAGTCTGACACCCATCCACTCTGGCTCATCGCCCCCGATCAACTGTATGTTACACATAAGAGACCCGTCAATGATTTAAAGACTGACACCAAACTCTCAGCTCTTTGTGGGCAGTGAGGACATCCTGTAACAGACCTCTGTGTCTGTGTGTTGGGGATCTGAAAGTGAGTGGAGTTTCAATTAACACCTCATTACAGAGAGATGACAAATGAATTCCACTGCCGTTAAATCAAAACACTAACTGTCTTTAAACACATGAACCTACAGGGAAGCATACACATACACACGTATCTGGAGGAGAGACATAGATGCTCCATGACGAAATGGGACAAAAGGACACAGAGAATTCTTTAAACACCACCACTCTGAATTGATACAGAAATTCTGGCTTATGCTGATGTTGAAAGCCAGACAATTTATCTATAACTAAATCTGTCTGTCATCTGCTGAATTCTTAATGCAAATGTGTCTAATTTTCCAGAATAGGCTCCACATAATGTATTTGCTATTTTTAAAGACATCATACCTTAAATATGCCATGTTGGCAAGATTCAAGGTAAGAGAGCACTTCTGACTGATTATTCAGTTCTCCCGAAGGATTTTTAATCAAATCTGTTACCTGGGGTCACACCCCAGAAAAGAAAAGTAATTATCCTGACTTTTTGAGTATTTAGATTTATTACCAGCAACCCGCAAGCCAATTAACCTCACAAAGCATGAAAAGACACGATATCCTGAAACATGTCATTTTAAGGTAATTTTCAGGTAATTTTCTGGTAACCTTATAAAATGACAAAAAGGTCCCTTTTGGATTCATATTATGGCTGTGTAGATAATCACAAAAACACCAGAGGCTTATTTTTAGTGTGTAAAAGTTTTGTAAATTTTTTGAGAAACATTTCAAAAACCCTTTTATAATTGAAAAACACTCAAGCCCACATATAGGCTAAGACATCACCTAAAAAGGTTAACAGTAAACTCTGATTACACATTAGATTATGCGAGTATCTGGCAAACGCGAATGTCTCTTTTATCATAAACCCTTTAGACGCGACTGCAGCTGGCATTTATTTTGACAAAACACGTGATGCACACAGGATCACTTGATCCACAAAACACATATTTTGAAATAACGACCACACACGACGGGCTACATACATGTTGTGACGAACTTCGCATTGTGCGTCCTCGAAAAAAGAAGTCACTGGCCACCACTGATCGTGCCCCTGATGATCTGTTTAGCCTGATCTTACGTGAATTCATACATATTTTACAAGTTGGCTAAATCGTATGAATTCATACGAAGTTAATTGTGCAAAAACGTATGATTCTCATGAAAAAACAACAACAACGAAACCCAACACCTAACCCCGCCCCTAACCCCAACGACACAGGTGTCAAAGCAAATTGTACAAAAACTTACGAATGTGGTTGTATGAATTAATACGAATTAGCCAACTCATAAAATATGTACGAATTCCCCTAAGATAGCGTTGATCTGTTTGGGTATTAACGTTTTTCTAAATATTTTCCTTTGTGTTCAGCAAAACAAAGTACTTTATACACATTTGAGGGTGAGTAAATGAGCAAACTATCCCTTTAAATGTACTAAAATTACACTGTATATTTTAACCAAAATATTTCTGTTGAAAAAGTCAATGATTTAGCCAAGTCAGCTACCTTAACACAAACTAAACCAAACAGAGGTTACCCTCCGGTTTAATGTAGCAGATAAGACAAACACTCAGGTCCCTGCTGACCAGATGAAGTAACCTCCTGACTATGTCCATGAATATGTGATGCTAAAACCAGCGCTTTAACATCAGAATTACTGGAAGACAATGTAATAATAGACATTCGCTAAATTAATACCTGATCCCGGCTTAGCATCAGATTTCACCTTTATCATCAAATCAATACAGCATAAACATCCCACCCTCCCTAAAACTGTCAAATCACAATTCCCTTGTAAAAAATGATGTACATTTATAAGCAAACGCATAACTTTTTAATATCCTATATTAAAATAACTCACATGTCTGTTTAGCTTTTAAAGTGGTCTGCATCAATAACTGCATTAAACGTCGCTAATCAATAGAGACTCAGAGAGCACAAGCAGCATATTGATATATTATGTCAATATACTGTAGCCTACATTCCCAACACTGCTTCCTAGTCCAGAGGGTGAACCTCAAAATGTTTGAACATCTTCCTAAATATTATTTTGAGTGAAACTTTGCTTTAAACAGATGAATTGACAGGTATATTTAGCAAAGAGCAACTCAAGCACCAGCTAAATGGACCGATGAATCCACCCATCCGTTCTTGCACCAAACAGCAACAAAAATCAATGCCAATCAACCAGCCAGTTGGTGTGAGGTAAAATTTCCAGTGTAAGTGGGTGTTCTTGCCCAAAATAAGCTTCATTGTAAACCAAACCTTACGGCATTTAGTCTTGGCTATGCAAGACTAGTTTGAGGTCAGAGATGAGGGTTGTTGTTCAGATACTCACACTCACTGTACTGCTGCAGCTGCGTGAACTCGGCTGGGCTCAGACACACCCAGTCTCCCATTTCATTGGTCAGAGCGCTTACGGCGAGTAGGGAGGGATGAAGATGATTATCCACAGGTGAAGTATGAGATGGAGACGATGATATCTGGCATGATCATAGCTCCTTTCCTTAAGACCAGATGGCAAAAAGGCGTCCCCGGTACGGAGCGGCAAAACAAAGAAGGGACGGAAGGATGAGGGGATAGCAAAGGTGAGGTGCTTGCCGCGTCACTGGCAGGAATCGTGATTTGAAGAGCTCTGCAATGGGGAGGTGACAGGTGCACACGGAAGATCACAGCAAGTTCAGCCGATGACCTATGTGACCTAGAGAGAGAGAGAAAATTAAAACAGTATTAGTGATGTCTCGCAGCTGACACCAGATCAGAGATTATTGCCTACACTGCATCATGTCATGCATAAGTGTTTTTAGACAATGGTTATACTAATGAAACACAAATCACAACTCAATTACAGTAATCTAAGTCTCAACATTGTACAGGTATTAATCTATTAAACAAGTAAGTCTGATCTTTATATAATATAGGCCAGTGATTCCAAATTTTCTTACAAAAATTACAATATTTTTTGCGTACTCTCTTATGCCGGATTCATAATGCACATAATGTACAGTATTTTGTACATGCGACTGTATAGAAAATAATCTAATTATAAGATTAAGAGCACGAAAATGTCATTTCAGTCATTAGTTTTACTTTGATTTCAGCCTTTGACATGACCTTACTAAATATATCAAGGTTGTATTTTCACATTAATTTCTTTACATTGTGTAGGATGATAAACAGTTAAGCACTAAAAATTACTTCAGCTGAGTTTTATAAAAAATTATATAAAGTTATATATAAAAAAAATAAAGTTATGAGAAAAAAAGAATAAATAAGAACAAAATCTTTATTTATTACACAAGTGGGAAGTAAAAAGGGTGTCTCGCATTTTTTTTGCACTGTTTTCTTATATAGGAAAAAGTTATTTTCTACACACAGTCTATGTCCGTATTTATTATTCATGCTGGTAAGTATATGAGATCTTGCTTTCACAAAGGTACATATTGCCATAGGCAGTAATGTCTTAAATTGTGCTTGTCTATGCAGAATACAAGTCAATTTTCAAATGTAGAGGAATTTCATCTAGACTCTAGAGTAAAAACATTTATGTAAATGTAGAATACACATTTACATTTATGCATTTGGAAGATACTTATACAAGCTATACATTTTATGTGTGTACCCTGATCCTACTGTATGTGCTGCTAATCTACAATAGTGCTCTATCAAGCTACAAGAATGCTCAAGGAAAGCACACTCTTGCTTTATGTATCGACGGTTTCATCGGACGCATGTGCGGTCATGCGATTGTGTGTCTGGTCAGAATTTTCCTTCCGGTTGCTGTTTGTTAATTGGTCTGACTAGTTGCTAAACTGAACTCTTAAACAAATACCTCGTCAAAAACAACAAATGTTTGGTTTCCGAGGTAATCTATGTGTTGTTTATTTTGCTTGTTATATAAATAAACTACTATAAAAGGACAGCGGTTTGTTTTATTATTAGCGAAGTTTACAGGAAGTTACGTGATGACCACGAAAGCCGCTTGTTTATGTTGTTACTGCTGATTCACACTGTTAAAAAAATCCGTAAATTTAGGGGTCCCTTTACCGTGAATTTGCTACGGATTCGCTCCGTTTTGCGAAATACGGAAAGTGTGCTGTTGCGCAAGGCAGTATGGGTAGATTTTTCTCCCCCAGCCAGAATTTTCCGACGCCATTACACTCAGCGCGGTCAGTGCCAGCCTGAAGTTCTGCGAGTCACGTGGAAAGTTGTAAACAGGTTGGTTGTGTGTAATGAGAATAGGAATGGAGTGCCACCTCTCAAACAAAATATATTAAGTTTAACACATGATAATCACGTTTTTGTTCATTTCATCAAATTATTAGTTGGTTAATTTTGTCTCGAAGGTTTCTAACAGCATTCCAACCGGCGCTATACAGGCCAGGGTAGTGGCTCGCAGCTGAGCACGGGACCTTTGCTGCTGCTAGCTGCGTTAGCATTGGCATGTCGGCTGCGCTTCCTATGTACCAGGTACGTCAAAAGCCCATTTTTTGTTCCCCCTCATACATTAAGTTGGTCTCGATAGGCAGTTGGTAGTCGTGTGTGTGTTTCATGTCGACATCTGAATGTGTGTGTTTCGCGTATTTTGAAGCGTGAGTGGACGTTTGCTGCTAGCTGCGCTAGCATTAGCCCGCCGCATGCGCTTCATAAGTACGTCAAAAGCCAATTTTTTATTCCTCGTACATGAAATTTGGTCTCGATAGTCAGTTGGTAGCCGTGTTTATTTCATGTCGACATCTGAATATGTGCGTTTCGCGTAATTTTGAAGCGTGAGTGGACGTTTGCTGCTAGCTCCGCTAGCATTAGCCCGCCGCCTGCGCTTCGTAAGTAGGTCAAAAGCAAATTTTTTGTTCCTCGTACATGAAATTTGGTCTCGATAGTCAGTTGGTAGCCGTGTGTGTTTCATTGTAACATTTGAATGTGTGCGTTTTGCGTTATTTTGAAGCGTGGGTGGACGATGGCCCGTTTGCCCAGCTAATGTTAGCCCATACGTTTTGTGTATGTAAATTAGCCACGTGTGTGTGTATGTAAATTAGCCACGTGTGTGTGTATTGTTTTAGCTCGCTGTGTTACGTTACCATACTACTGAGAATGGCAATAATTAAAAGGGGTGATGATTAAGTAGAATCAGATTTCCCCTGTGTATTATAGGACTTTCCATTCCCTAAAGTGAAACAAGCAGTGAGGAAAACATTGCTGCCCAAAGAGAGTGGCCCATGCAGCCCAAAGCAGATTGCTCATTTGAAGGTATCTGAAAAGTGAATGTGCTTCACTGTGCTGATCTGAATTTATTGTTTTCATATTGATTCTGTTCTGATTCTGTTCTGATTCTGTCCATCCTTCACTTGGCAAATTTAATCTCTTAAACATGTTGACAAGAAAGCAATGCCATCGCTTAGTAGTGATCAGATGGATACACTGATGGCTAAACTGGAGGAATTAGGAGTTCTCTCTGTAGATGACCTGAGCCTTGTTGACCCGGAGGACATTAAAGACACTCTGCCATTTATTCAGTGCAAAAGATTCGTCAGAGCTGTCAAAGCATTGGAATCAGGTGAGTTTTTGCCCCTCTGTTTTAATGCAAGTTTTCTGAGACTAAAAAGGTTTATTCAAAAAATGCAAAAAAAGGTTGCCATCAGCTGTACATGGTGAAAAAGAAGTACACTTCCATAGTCTACTTAAAAGGCTTTATTTTCATGCACTAATTTTGTACTTAATATACTAAAAATTCTTCTTTAGTACTTCTTAAGATAATCTTAAGAACATCCAAGTGTACTTCACTGTGCTATTTTGAGACACCATAAATATGAACTAAAATGTGCTAAAAATGTATTAAAAAATGTATTTAGGTACCACTTGTAGCAAACTTAAACGCATCTTTGTTTGAAATTTGGGTTCAAGTTTAATACAAGTGTTAAATGAGTACATTTTTTAATACAGAGATAGTATGTTAAAAGTGCATTTTAGTTCAAATTTATGGTGTCTCAAAATAGCACAGTGAAGTACACTTAGATAATCTTAAGAACATCTTAAGAAGCACTAAAGATGAACTTTTAGTTTATTAAGTACAAAATTAGTGTGCGAAAATAAAGCACTTTAAGTATATTATGAAAGTGTACTACTTTTTCACCTGGGTACCCTATAATTGGTTTTCATAATTAGGTCCATTTGTATTCCTGGTGGACCCATACTGGACATTAAGGACCAATGTATTAATTGATTCGTAACAATCGTGATGTGTTTAATTTATGGAGATGTGTGTCATGTCATCCATAGATTCACAAGCTCCACCGCAGTTTACCAGGCCTGGCCCCTCATCAACACCTGAGCCACATAGGTTTCAGCTGCCTTCAACACCACCTGAGACAGCCAACTCCCCATCCCAAGACACATATTCTGTTCCATGGCACAAATTTCCCTCAAAAGTCATGGATGACTTGCGTGAAAAGAAGTACATAATGGGGAAAGACAGACGAGAGATGGTTCGGATCGTCGCTGAAGATTACCTCCACAAACACCCAGGAAGACCTGGTAGACAAAAGCTGAGGGAACTCGCCAGTATGATTGTAGGACAATATCCTGCCTCCTTCAAGCTGACAGAGCCGTTTGGAAACAAACCTTTTGCAAAAGATGGTTCTGAAACTCTATTTCGTCAGCTGGAACACAGAATTGAAAATATGAAGAGGCCACAAAGCTCACTGAAGAGGCGAGCAGGGGGTGAAAATTCAACAAAGAAAAGGCCCAGGAATTCAGATCAGTATGGATGTGTGGCGTGGGATCCAATCATTGAGGGGACTGTGTGTAGAGAAGACCTGCTGTCTAAACGAGATGACTTGAAACGTGCCTTTCAAACCCAGGATCTTCAGGTGGGTCTGCAATCATCCATTATTTTCTTGTGTTGTAAGGACACGTGAAATTGTAGGACACATTGTGAAATTGTAGATCGTCTGACATCACTACGCCCATAGTCTATTGAAATTTATATCCTGTTTTATTATTTTAATTGGTTAGTTTGAATAACTGTTCGACTGTTTGACTAACTGCCTTATATCTTAAGGAGTCATCTGTTAGAAAATTGATGACCGAAACATATCCCATTCAGCGTGAAATCCTCAACGATGCTGATACCTTTATTGGCGTTGTAAAGGAGGAGTGGCCGTTCCTGTTTGAAGTTCCTCACCTGTTTGATCATGCATCTAAACTCCTTGGCTTCTCTGTACAAAACAAGCTGGCACAGGTGTGTTGTTACTGTTATTATTATGATTGTGCTGTGCTGCTCCATATGGAGAGAATTTTGTCTTTATTAATCAATCAAAAAAAAGATTTGCAACCAAAAAGAGAGTTGAGACCAAAAAAAAGATAAACTGGCAATCAATCAAATAGAATAAATTGGATGAACAATCAAATAGAATAGATTTGAGACCAAAAATCAGGAAGTGGCAACCAAAAAAGCAGAACATTTGAGATCAAAACAGAACAGGTTGCAATAAAAAAGGAAATAATTCGAATTTTGTTTTTTTGTGTTCAAATTTCTCTCCATAGCTGCATTTATTTGGAGACCAAACAAAAATGAGTGTTAGTCTTATGTACCTGTACAAAATTAACACCTTGAACCTTGAACAGGAACTTTCCAAAAAAGAAAAGGGGATCAATGACTTCCTTGACTCAAAAGGGATGAAGACGGGCGAAGGTCCAATACAGCTCATCTGTGGCATTGCAAAATACTTCAAGGAAGACTCTTACAAACTCTTCGACAAAAAAGAGGTAGATGTTGTAAATTTTAAACTATGTGCAAGATAATTATTTGCATCCAGTGGTGAACCAAGTAACCAATCACAGTATATGAAGTATAGATTCCCCTAATTGTGCTGCTAATATTCTCTATAAACTCTCTCTCTATAAACTATTTACATTAATGTCTGTGCTTAATGGCTACCTCTGTCTTATGAAGACACTAGCAGATAGTCAATTTGCCAGCAGGTTTGTGTGCACTAGAAACATTAATTCATGTGTTATGTCTGTCACCAAAACAGATCTCTGCAGATCCTGAAGTCGAACTCCCAGTGACCCCATGCATCCTAGTCAGAGGTTTGTAGTTAAATATTTTTTGTATCTCAGCGAGCTGTTTTATAAGCTGTTGTTTTGTCGTATTTATCAAAGAAATGTTTTCCTTGCCTTAAAATATAGGATTTTTTTTACATGGTGCTCAGAATTGTTATTTTTTTTCTTTATCTTTTTTTTATATGTGTTAAAGGTGACCAGCAATTCAAGATTGCTCTTGATGGGTTACTTGTCAATGACCACATCACCTCTCCCATTGTGGCTTTGAGCTACGTCTTCTCCATGTTTTATGTCTGCAACATCCAATACCCACCGGAGATGGCTTTTACTCTCGAATTCATGCAAAGGTAAGCACTCATTGTTTGGAAATACTTTGTAAATGTGACTTTTCCATGCCTTTCTGCATCCGACCTGCTTTTTGTCAATCTACACCAAACCCCTTTGTCTGAGATGTACAGGCTCAAAATGTGTCGCCACATGCTGTGAGCTTTTAGATCAGCTGTTATTTGCTTATGATCCCCCTGAATATGGATTTGTTCGTAGATTTTGTAGCTTCCCGTTGAAGACTATTGTTGGAATAAATGTTTCATATTTTTTAAAATGGCAGGTAACATGCTTTTTGCTTTACATGGTGTCCGAGGTCAATCAAAAACAAAACAAACATAACATGATTCTAGTTGGAAAATTGAGCAAAAACATATTTTTCTTGGAATGGATTCTTGAGACAAAATTCGTTTGAGCTATCTCTTTAAAACCATTAGCACCTGAGACCAGGTTATGTCAGTGGTGGTCAAACCTTTTCATGTCAAAGACACACAAACTGAAATGTATTTGGCTGCAGACTCAAACCTAAAAATATGTTGTTCCAGGGACCCCCTCCAGAAGTAAAGTCTAAACATATTCATTTAAAAAATAATACATGCTGGATTCATGCCCAAATGTTAATACTTTGATTAGGGGTGTGACGAGACTCTTAATCCATGAGACGAGACGAAACACGAGATTGGGTTCACGAGAACGAGACGATATTTTTAAAACTTTTTAAGAAAGCCTCAATGATAAAATAAATGAATAAGAAACTGAAATCACATTATTTTTAAATGTTTTAACTAATCAAGGACTGGCCTTAACAATTATTTTGCTAACTGATAATGAAGTGATTTGTTATTTTGGGGTAATAAAAATAGACCCAAGTGAGCAGTAGCATTTAAAATTATTAAATAATATTAAATTATTAAATAATAACGAAGATGCAATAATAATTGGTTCAAATAAAGTATTAAAACCAAGTTACATTAAACAACATTAAAGGTGCAGTGTGTAATTTTTAGAAGGATCTCTTGACAGAAATGCAAAATAATATACAAAACTAAATTATCAGGGGTGTTTAAAGACATCTAATAATGAACCGTTATGTGTTTATTGCCTTAGAGTTAGATGTTTTATCTACATACACAGAGGGTCCCCTTACATGGAAGCCGCCATTTTGTGCAGCCATGTTTCTATAGAAGCCCTTAACGGACAAACTTTTTTACTAAGTTGTCTCCAACGATGACATGTTTGTCCGGTGGCGGCTACTGTAGCTTCTCTATGTGTTTCAAAATCAAGAGGTGAGCAGTGGACTGAGCCGTTGGTTGCAATTCACAACCTCACCACTAGATGCCGCTAAAATTTACACACTGCACCTTTAACAAACACATTACATTTGTGCCCTACAAATAAAAAGCATTATGTATGTATTATAACAAATGCCTGCCGACATTAAATCATGTACACTCTGTGTGAGGGTTAATCTGCTGAGACTTCTCATCTGACACTGATTAACATACAAACATAACGCGTCTCAGACTTCACACGAGTTCCCAAACGAACAGTATTGAAAACCCAAACAAAAAAGCAAACGCAGTAAAAGACAAATATAATGCATGCGCTATAAAAGGGTCAAACAGAAAGCTGCATCCCCCGGAGGTCGCATTTGCAGGCTGCATACGTCATCAAGGTTCATTTCAGATCATTAACTGAGCATTACATTCGCAAGTCGTGAGCATATTACAAGAATTTGCGATTAACTAAATAATTAGTAAACTTTATAATTGTTAATAGTCTCTAATCCCTGCAATATCCCTGCACACATGTTGAGGTTGCATGCTGTCATGTCTTGGTGATAAGCAGACTTCTCGCCCTTGCAAACATTTCTTTATATGCGCAGTGTGAATGCATGTGTCTTGAAAAGACAAAGGAAGAGATAAGCTTAGCCACTGGCACCAGCACCACAATAACATTGGGTACTAGACAGATGGTCAACTAGAATGATAGAGAGGTTCACACATAGGGGCATATTGAAGAAAACAAATGTATGATTTTATAGAACTGTTCCACTCCTGTCAAGCCACACAACACGTGCAAACTTTGTCTGCATCTCACTATTCTTATTATTTTTTCTCAGAGTTTTCTTTGGGATCAATCCTGAGCGAGGCTCCAAGGCAGAGAAGAAAGGGAAGAAACAGCACTTCATACTTCCACAGGTGTGCAAGCTGGTTTCTCAGCTGAAGGAATTTGAATGCCAGCAGAAGGACTCTGAGTGGGCCATTTGAGCTGTTCTCAAAGCTCAGAAAATACCTTTTTGGACTGTATGTACAATTTTTATAGTATTATGTGAGTTCAGATGTTTTAACTAGATGCCCACAACACACATGCTGCAGTTTCAAATCCCCCATGTTAAGGGGGAGGGAAGGTGGGCGATATTTGTCATTCCAGGTAGAGCTTTGCCTTTGTCTGTTTTACAGAAATCTCTTTATGGCATGTTGCACAGAGTCATCCTTATAAGGTTATGATTGTTATTGCTGCTGCACTGATGTTTTATAGAAAATTTATATAATGTAATACTTCTAATGTTCTACTTGTTTTTTGTAGAAAGGTCAGACACTGGTTGCAGAGCTCTGCCTGTCGGTGTGATATGTGGAGTTGGAGGTGTAGGTTTCTGCATCCTCCTGGAGGGGGCTCCTCATTTTGCACTGACAGGTGAGACAGCAACAGCAATGCTGGCAGTTTTATTGTTATTTATTGTTATTTTGTCAATGTCTTTAACAAATCCATTTGTTATTAATGCCTGTCAGCCTGTGGGTGCTAAAAAGTTGCTAGATTTGGCAGCTCCCTGTTAAAGGACATGGCTGTAGTTCTTTAAGAGAACAGCTGGTTTATGTATGTAAAATTGCTCTGAATGTGAAGGTGATGTTCTGAATGTTTTAGTGGTTGTAATGTAAATATTGCAATACATTCACTACAAAAAGTGCAATCACTTTAAAGCATCAGCAGCTGTTAAAATAAATAAAGAATTGTTGTGATTCTACATTTGTGCTTTATTGATGATAAACGGTATAGAGAACTGTACGGAAATAAAAAATTTAGGATTTGTGTCCGTAAATGGTACGGATTGAGTACTTTAATAATACGGAATATTCCATTTTAGGTTTGATGGAAGTGTCAGTAAATGGTTAAGAAAAAGACAGGTAAATCTACGGAAATATCTGTTATAGGGTTTACGTAATTGTCCGTACAATAACGGAAAAATGTACGGAAAATACGGAATTTTCCATTTTAGGTTTGACGGAAATGTCCGTAAATGGTAAAGAAAAAGACCAGTAAATCTACAGAAATATCCGTTTTAAGGTTTACGGAAGTGCCCGTACAATAATGGAAAAAGTGCTGGTAATTAATTACCAGCACTTTTTCCGTTTTTTAACGGAACTTTTTTTAACAGTGCAGATATATTGCATTTCTTGGACAATTGGTTATTTTGCATTGACAAAAGCACTATTTTGTTCATCATAATTTATGGTATTTAGACTTTGTTAGTTGTAAAACAATAAGATTCTACATTCATTTAACTTCAAAAGATCCACCCGGTTTGTAGATTTTTGGTATTTGTAATTTATTCACTTTTAATAGGCTTCATGGGATAGAAAAGTGCCCAGTTAATGCATACTGAGATTTTTTTTACAATACTGAGGTTTGAAAATGCTATTCGCAGACAAATTTTCACCTATTATATAGTAGGAAAGAAGGAGTTTTGATTGCAAGGTACGCAAAATACCAACACAATCTCATGCCACTCATATGTATTTTACTAGATAGCTTTATTTGTCTGTGGATGACCAATATGTTTTTTTATAGCCGATATTAAAAAAGCAATGTGGTCGATTGTCCAATATAAAGCCGATATTTAACATATACAATTATAGTAACTGAAAAACATAAAAACAATTATTAAAGCTAAATTGACATTGATTTTGCATAATATTTATGCAATATTCTATTAATTTAAAAAAAAATTGTAATGAGGTAAATACTGCTTCTTATTAATCCAGGAAAAGATTGTAGATAACATAGGCAATTAATGGCAAAACCAGTATTTAATTCCTTCCTTAATATTAATAAATAAATTGCATAAAGTTGCTTTACTCATTATAAAGTTGTTTCAATTAAAGTTTAAAAAATATTACTAGACCAAAAAAGATTAATGTGTGTTCTTGCGGTGCTTAGGTGTTGATAATAAAAATATGTCCAAATATCGGCAGATGCAGCAGCAAACAAAAATGGACAAAGAAAAGGGTTTTCTGAAAGGAAAATTCATATACAAAACAATGGCTGGTGTAAGCATACACTTTAAAGCATGTATTTTTGTCCACACCCATGTTGATTAGAGCGGCCATTCCCAAACTGTGGTCCGCGGACCACTAGTGGTCCGTGAGGGTACTGCAGGTGGTCCGTGAAAAGGCAAAATAAGAATATTTATATTTTAATATACAAACTCGTTCATATTTTGGGCGAACGTGTACTGCTGCCTAATAAACGTTACTGTGAACTCATTCATTCTGGTGCCTGTGAACGGCACGCTCTCTCAGTTTAACGTCGTTCAATAGGGTGCCAGATCTGTATATTCTTCCAGGCGAAAACCCGACTAAAACACACTGTAAACAGGCCTTAATGTGTAGCGGAAAAAACACCCAATCTGGCAACACCGCTCTGTGTTCACCAGTCACGCTGCATGCGTCATCACAACAACACAGACGCTTCTGAAATTCCTGCCGCGGAACTCAAATAGTTTAACATTAAATAACATCATATTTGTCCTAAATCGTTAACGATTAACATAGGCTGCTAACGCATATTCCGGATCTTGATATAGACTTTGAACTCACGCTATTTAACGTGCACGTGTGGTGTGCAATACCTGCGAGTTGTCAAACACGCAATGCCTCGCAGCGCTTCTCGCCCGGGGTGCGACCCCCACCCAGCTAGCCTTTCAAGGTATGTGTAAGCAAATACAAAAATTAAAAGACAGTCAATGCTAATGTAAAAGCTGGTTGAATAAGGATTTAAAGTTGGACATGAAGATGAAATCTGACGCATTTAGCTTCAGTGTTAAAACTGATCAAATAATTGCTGTTTGGTGGTTCTATATGGGCTATAATGGCAATCATTTAAAAAAATTATATGGGAAAAAATAACTATAAATTAGTTCATTTTTGGAACTGTGACCTAGTTTAACATTTTCAAATATGAACTATGAACTGAACTAGTTCATTTTAAAATTTGTGATCTGTGAACTAAACTAGTTCATGTAGAAAGTGAACTTTCCCAACACTAAGAATATGTATATAAATAATTATGATATAAGGTTAAGAAACATGTTGTACTGATGCGATGACCAGTTATAGTTTTAGTGCTAGTAAGACTATTTAGATGTGCAGATTAATTCAGGACTTTGTGTAGACATATTTTATAATAAGTATTATGAGGTGGTCCGCGAAAATTCTTGATTACAAATAGTGGTCCACACACACAAAAAGTTTGAAAACCCCTGGATTAGAGTATTAAAAATCTGCAATTAATTTGTGATTAATCGCAAGTTAACTCATGACAATCATGCGATTAATCTAGATTAAATATTTTAATCGATTGACATCCCTAAAAAATATGTGAGAATTAAATTAAAAACACAAAAAAATCTTTGCGAGTGTAAGTGATACAATAGGACAACATGTACGTAAGAGCCTACTGGTTAAATTGTACTTATTTAAAGTACATTAAAGTAAATTGTGCTAGTACGTCATGGTGGGTAAATATATTATTTGTACTTATGCATTTGGCAGACGTTTTATCCACAGCAATTTACGGTGCATTACAAGCTTTACATTTTCATCAGTACTTGAGTTCCTTGGGTTCAAACATGACCTTTTGTACTGTATACGCAATGCCCTACCACTGAGCTTTACAGGAACACATGAACATATGGGTCACAATGAAGGCATGGCGACTATAGCATGTCTGTATTGTATGCAAGCTGACCCACACATACAGTACTATGCCATTTAACAGTTGATAAGATGATAATTATATTAATTTAGTACGGTTTCGAATCCAGAGTGAAACGATTTGGGTTGTCCAGTTAATATGAAGTAGTCCTGCCTGAAATTTGATTCATACCTCTATTGACAGAGTTTTAAAGCAATCATATACCTTGTTCTTTAGTTTTTGACAAGGTTTACAAGTCTGCGTGCTGTATTTACTTCCAACAGAAAATGTTGTCTGTCCCAGTTAAAAACAGCATAGCTGTGCTCTTGTATAGCTGTTAGTTCAAAGAGCTACTCTCAGCAAATGACTCACATGGGCTTGGCCTGCTTCTCCTCTCAGCACACTGCACCAATCAATGTCTCTCTCTCTTTCTGTCTGCCGTTCTGTCTCTATAGCTCGGTCTCATATCTCTCTCCCTGTGCGGACATTCTCAATGAGTTTAAGCGGATAGAAAAATCAACAGCAGTTAGCCAGCACATCCAAAGGAAGAACCTGACATAAAATCTCTACCGGGATCCAAAGCATGAAAAACTGCTGTGATGAGAAGAGAAAGAGACAAAAATAAAAAGACAAAATCAATGGAGTTGATAGAGCTACCATGAGTTACAGCATGCTGGGGAGTAAGCTGTAAGTGATGTTGATGTTGTACATGATACAACATGAAGTGTTTTTTGGCTAAATTTTCTGGATAAAACTCAACATGAGAGAGCAATGTGAACATAGACCTACTGGTTGAATGTGTTTTTTTTTTTTAGGTGGCAGAAGTGTTTTTGAAGTGTTGCCATTGTGTGACTTTCATATTTTACATTTAAAACACTAAATATTACAATATTCAATGGCTATACAGTCATATGCAAAGGGTTTGGGCGCCCCTGTCAATTTCCATGATTTTCATTTATAAATATTTGGGTGTTTGAAAATGTGCAATGTGCATCAAAACGAAATTAGACAGGTGCATAAATTTGGGCACCCCAACAGAAAAATCGCATCAATATTTTGTAGAGGCTCCTTTAGTAGAAATAACAGCCTCTAGACGCTTCCTATAGCCTGTAATAAGTGTCTGGATTAATGTATTTTGGACAATTCATTAAAAAAAATAAACATCTCCAGTTCCTGTTTCAAAATCACCCGACAGACGTTCAATGATATTCAGGTCTGGGGACTGGGATGGCCAATCCAGAACATATCAGCATGTATAAATGCCCGAGTAGATTTTGAGCATAGTTTTGGGTCGTTGTCTTGTTGAAATATCCAGTCCCGGTGTAACTTCAACTTTGTGACTGATTCCTCACCATTATTCTCAAGAATCTGCTGATATTGAGTGGAATCCATGCGACTCTCAACTTTAACCAGATTCCCAGTACCGGCACTGGCCACATAGCCCCACAGCATGATGGAACCCCCACCAAATTTTACTGTGGGTACTAGTTAGTTTTTTCTTGGAAAGCTGTGTTCTTTTGCCCCATGCACAACGCCCCTTGTTATAACCAAACATCTCAATCTTTGTTTCATCAGTCCACAGCACCTTTTGCATCAAAGTGTGCTGAATTGTTGAATGATGCACAATGACACCATCTGCAGCAAGTTAATGTTGTAGGTCTGTGGAGGTGGTCTATGGACCATTCTCACCATCCTTCGCCTTAGCCTCTCCTATATTTTACGTAGCCTGCCACTTCTGGCCTTAACAAGAACTGTGCCTGTGGTCTTCCATTTCCTCACGGTGTTCCTCACAGTGGACACTGACAGATTATATCTCTGCAATAACTTTTTGTAGTCTTCCCCTAAACCATAATCTTAAACAATCTTTGTTTTCAGGTCTTTTAAGAGTTGCTTTGAGGCCTCCATGTTGCCACTCCGAGTCAAAGAGAACAACAACTTGCAATTGGCCACCTTAAATATCTTTTCTCATGATTGGATGCAGTATGAAGTTCAAGGCTTAATAAGTTCACCAAACCAATTGTGTGTTCCAATTAATCAGTGCTAAGTTACAGGTATTCAAATCAACAAAATGACAACGGTGCCCAAATTTATGCACCTGTCTAATTTTGTTTTGATGCATATTGCACATTTTCTGCAAATCTAATAAACCTCACTTCACTACTGAAATATTACTGTCCTACTGTTATTTGATAGATCAAAATGAAATTGCTGATCCAAACACCCAAATATTTATAAGTGAAAATCATGGAAAATGTCAGGGGTGCCCAAACCTGTGCATACGACTGTATATACAGTATACATTATATGCAGAGGCTGAGCGGAGGAAATAGATACTGATTGAAACATTAGTTTAGATCAAATTTAATTACCACCGTTTATCTTTGTAAAATTAAATGATAAATTCAATAATGAGGAATCACATATCAGTAGTATGGAAATAATAGAAGGCTAACCAATTCAGTGATGACGACAAAATGCTGACATTACTGTGTACTGTGAACATAAAAAGCATTGTATTGTTATCCATAATAAGAGAACTCATAAGACATAATTGATATTCCTCCATTTTTCTAATTTCTGTTCTATTTGTACTTATTATTTTTACAGAGTTCAAAGCGCATGCTGTCATTCTGAACTGCACACAATATTTTTGATTCCCTGAATTTAACCCTACTTTCAGCCTGCCAAATATAATATCAACACACAAGATCTGGACCAAATATTATAAAAATCTTGTCATAACTGTGCTAAGCCACAGCTAAACTTGAAAATCATAGCCAACTAAAATGTCAGATTAACCTGTTTGCTAAAGCAATAAGGTTTAAAATAGCTCCTGTTTCCCACATCAATTCACAATTTTATAAATATTATGTTATGATCAAAATACCTCAGCTTAGATTTTTGTCACAAAGCTTTAGAGGATCCATAGTGAATTTAAAACATCCTACACTGAAGAAGATGCTCAGATTCCTGCTACAACAATTACTACATGTGGCAATCTGCCAAAAATTTGTTTCATGAGCGATGAAATCACACTTGTCATTTCAGCATGTCTTTAAAATGTGCACATTTATTTAGTGATTTTAACTTGGCAGAAATACAGTACAGTAGCTCCACGGGGTCTAAGAGGATGACATCATGGTTACTGTGGTGCCTCAACCTGACAGGTTGAAAAATTAGTTTTTATCGAGGTGCTATAATTCCCTGCTGCTAGGACACTACATTAGGTCAAATCCGCTTGCTGTGTCCCTATGAAGCGAGATGTGCTGTGCTGAGTGACAATAGGTAGAAAACAGAAGCCACATTCAATGGTGAAAACAAAAGGAAATGAGAAAGGACAGACATTATGACACAACCGGCATTTGCTGAGATGTTAATTCTAGTATCACCAAACCATGGAAAATCTTTTTTTGTCCTCCCACCCTGCAAACTGCTTCTATCTATCTCTCACACCCTTACATGAACAAAATATGCAATGTACACACAAACGAACACTATAATTTTAAGGGCAGAATAGACTAATACGGCAGTTGAGCCAATGTGGATGAACATTGCACGGATGAAGGATCAAGAAACAACGTTAATGGTTGTATTGTGCAAATGTTAGTGTGTGTTAATGGGTTCGTGCCACGTGCTGGTCAACAGGATGGGGCGTCCCCTCTGTGTGGAGAGGGAATCTGTTTGCTCAAACTGTTGCCTGGCAACCTGACGTCATAAGCAGCAAGATGATGAGCTGAACGCTGTTATGTGTCTGGGTGCATAGGTGTACATGAGGGGATTTCACAATAATGACACACTTTTACAGGTTTGCATATAAAATTAAAATAGATGCATTGCGCACTCTTAAAAATAAAGGTTCATAAATGCTTCATTATCGGGCTGTATGGTTCCTTAAAGAACCTTTTATGGCATTGCTGTGAAGAACCATTTTACCACCTTTATTTTTTTAATAACGGTGCAGTCTCAGGGGGATGCAAACTTTCAAAGCTCTCTCTGAAATACCATAACAACACTCTTAATTTCTACAAACAAACATCTGTGACCTTTCTACAGAATGTGTGACCACATCAACACCCCAAGCTATTTTAACCTGATAACTCTACTGTAAACATCCATTATAATCGGCAACATAGACTACTGCATTTCCATTGTAAACACATTTAATGTTTGTGTCTCACAAGCAAACATGTCTCCTAACCACGTGGATGCCATAAATTTAACCCATAAACCACACAGAAAAAAATTTAATGTCTGTACACAGCCCATAAACCAAGTCATATTCTTTTTATTATTGCAAAAACAATACCAAATATGTAGAACAGTACTAAAATGAAAATGCAATCTGAATGTGTCCTATATGCCTGTAAACCAAGCTAATGGATGATATCAGTGACAGTTCATACCATGATTCACGGTCTAATATATTTATATCTCCTCCCGTCTTCTTAATATCCCATCTGATGCTCAAAATTGAGATGTTAGTCTTGGAAAAAAGTTTACATACTTAAAGGAGACATTTCACAAGACTTTTTTAAAGATGGAAAATATATATTTGGTGTCCCCAGAGTATGTGTGTGAAGTTTTAGCTCAAAATACTATATAGATCATTTATTATAACACCTTAAAATAGTAATTGGTAGGTGTGAGCAAAAATGTGCTGTTTTGTGTGTCCTTTAAAATGCAAATGAGCTGATCTCTGCACTAAATGGCAGTGACGTGATTGGATAGTGCAGATTAATGTGCAAAATTATCCCCCTCTGACATCATAAGGGGAGCCAAATTTCAATGACCTCTCTTTTTTTTCACATGTTCGCAGAAAATGGTTTACCAAAACTAAGTTAATGGGTTGTTCTTTTTCACATTTTCTAGGTTGATGGAAGCACAAGGGACTCAATTATAGCACTTAAACATGGAAAAAGATTTTCATGATATGTGATTTAATATAGCTTGAAATACCAAAGGTGAACATCTCAAATGTAAGGCAAAGTTGTAACTAAATCATGAAGCTGCACATAAGAGACAATTCATTCATGCTGTTATATAGGGACTGCAATAAACTTAAAAAAAAAAAAATTGAAATTAAAGTAAAATCCTTAATTGAAATCAAATTTGCAGCATTTTATAAATACTGTAGGGTCACATATCAACATCAAAATCCCAGCCTGATCTCATGAGAATTTACAAGTTGACTAATTTGTATAAATTTATATGAAGGGAGTCGTACAAAAAATAAAATTTTCATAAAAACAATTACACAACCTCCCACGTCACTGGGGCAAAAGCAAATAATATAAAAATGTACGAATGTGGTCATACGAATTAAAACAAAGTAGCCACCTCGTAAAATATGTACACATTGCCATGATATTGTGTTGAAAATTCTCATAAAAATACTGTGAAATTTATTCTTCACATAAATTACTAATCATCAGTTCTGAATTCAACTTAATGCTTAATGATTTCTAACCCTGTGTCTATTAAGCAAATCCGCACATTTCTGCACTATTATGATGTAAACTTGACGTACAAGCCGGATTAGACACAGATCAGTCATGTCATTTCCTGCAGATCAGACTGTATTAGGATCTGGACTGTGGCACATAACATGTGGTCAAGCAAAAGGCTTGTTCAGTGAAAGCTGATCTTACCAAAGGGTTATATCACCTGTAGGCCCATTATACAGTATGAGCCTCATTATTCTCTTTTTCTGTCTAGCGGTGAAGAAATGCATGTACCTTTTTCCATTTACTTCTCTGTCTCCAACTGACACTCCTATTATGCTCCAGCCATGTAGTATTTATAACGTTCCCTCACATCTCATCCTCTGTAGCCAACTACATTACATCTTTTGCCCTATCTCTCTCGTTACCACTTCCCCCAAACAGCCGGTTCGGTCCATGATCTATCTCTTTTCATTTAAAATTTATGTGACTATCCTCTTACATTCACATCCATACTTTCTGGTTTTTCCAGATCTATCATTAAAATCTATGTAGCACAGCAATAGCTTTAGTAAGTCTGTTTCTCTCTACCAAGTTTTGTAAGACTATATAGGGAATGTGTGAAAGATTTGCCTGTGCTATTGTAGGCATACAGTTTCAGTATAGAGAGAGATGCAAAAATTTGACTCATGATTGAAATCAGATTTCACAGATCTAAAAGCAGTGTAGAGAAACATCATCTTCAGTAACCTCAACAATCTACATTTAAGCTTTGAATAAAACTACAGTGTGAGCATTTTTGGGTTTTGGGATTGGGCTATCCAGAACAATTTTATGACATTTTATAAAATACATAATTTTTATCAACCGACAAGAAAACTATTATTATCAGGATGACGACTTTTTTCAAGGGCGCTTGATGCGAAGTTTGTCACAAAATGTATGTAGCCCATCCTGTGTGTGGTTTGTAATTTTAAAATATGTGTTCTGCGTCGAGTAGATCCTGTGTGCATCACGTGTCTTGCATAAGTGCCTGCTGCAGATGAGTCTAAAGGGTTTATGATAAAAAGACGCTTGTGTTTGCCAGATACTCGCATAATCTCATCAGAGTTTACTGTTTAGGGAGTGTCTTGCGTGTATTTTGTGAACGTGAGCGTCTCTTTTATCCTTAACGGTTTTGACGCGAGTGCAGCAGGCACTTATTTTGGCAAAACACGTGATGCACATGGTTAACATGACGCAACAAACACATATTTTGAAAACACAAGCAAAAAACATGACACTCCGAACACATATTTTGAATTTCCGCCCCTCAGATGAGCAGTCACGAGCCGCCACTGTTAAAAACTCTCTTCAAAACCTGCCATGAACTTTAAATGTTTCATTAACAATCGCAAACTGTAAACTAATCATATTCTTTGCAGAATAGATATTTTGGGGAGTGAATTGGACATAATTCACAAATACAATGAAATAAAAAAAATCGCAAAAGACAATTCAGCTGCTGTGGAAATCTGTATTATGGTGGGGGTTTAGTGTTGGACTTTCACTCATTCATTTTTTATCATATACAAATGTTTTTGTATGATTCATACTGTACAATTCATATGGAACTGGCACCTCATAAACAGTAAAATTTTCCTGTGAGATTAGGTTGGTTACAGCAATCTTAAATAACCGTTATATTCAGTAACCTGTACACTGTTCTATTTTGCTATTGCTTGTCTTGTCTTCTAACCAATTGAAAGTCATAAATGTGGCCCATAAACTACACAGTGACAGAGTTTAGCCCTTCTATATTTTCTGTCTATAAACTAAGTCATATTTTATATAGCAAGACATATCTCATGTTACACTGGATTTGTGTAACATTGTTATTTAGAAATATATGCAATAGTAAAGAACTCAAAACTAAAATTGAATTATTCAGTTTTCACTGTGTCATTTTACAACAGCATTAAGAAATGTCCTTATCTGTACTGCTGTGCATCTACTCAAGACTTTACTATTAAAGATAAACCCAGTAGAGTAGCCTATCTTCAATTGTGTATTTTTAACTTTAAATTTGTTTAGTGAATTGAGTTGAAACCAACATGATCTCTCAGAAAGTCGTGTTGTAGTCACGCAAAATGTTATTAATTTATTTGTGTCCATGGCATGGAATTCAGCTTTTTTCGTGCCTTGAGCACAAATGTTTTTTTCGCGACACTCGCACAGATTTATATAAATATTTTTTCGTCATATTCTGTGGCATGACTTTCTTTTTTGTTTTTTATGTTTTATTTTCTCCTCCCCCCCCCCCTATTTTTAAATCATTGTCGCTTGGGTTTGAGGTTAGATTTGGGGTTTGGGTTAGGTTGTACTTATATGTATTGGTTTCTACATATTTTTCTTCCGCTTTTAAAACTATTCTCGCCTGGAGTTGGGGTTTGGGTTAGGATGTCAAAAAATGTAACAGAAAGTGATTCTAACCCCAACCCCAAGCGACAATGGTAAGAAAATAGGAAAAAACTATGAGAAAACAATACATAAAATGAAACGAAAAAGAAAGTCATGCCACAGACACAAGAAACTATTTATAGAAATTTGTGCGAGTGTCACGAAAAGGACATTTGTGCTTAAAGGGATAGTTCGGCAAAAATGATATTAAACCCATGATTTACTCACCCCCAAGCTGTCCGAGTTGCATATGTCCATCGTTTTTCAGACAAACACATTTTCGGATATTTTAGAAAATGTTTAAGATCTTTCAGTTGATTAAATTTAATGTTATGGGGTCCACAACCTTCAAGTCCAAAAAAAGTGCGTCCATCCTTCACAAATTAAATCCAAACGGCTCCAGGATGATAAACAAAGGTCTTCTGAGGGTAATCCGCGCGGTGTTGTTTTAGAAATATCCATATTTAAAACTTTATTAACGAAAATAAATACCTTCCGGTAGCGCCGCCAACTTAGACTCCTCTGTATTCAGGAAAGAGTATTAGCGTAGTGTACGCACTTTTCTTAGTGACGTATGACAAATTCGGAGGGCGGGGGCACAGAGCAGCAGCAGAGTAGCCTCCGTAGGCTGCATAAGCTCTCATCCTGAATGCGGACGCGACTAAGATGGCGGCGCTACCGGAAGGTAGTTATTAACATTAATAAAGTTTTAAATATGGATATTTCTATAACAACACTGCGTGGATTACCCTCAGAAGGCCTTTGTTTATCATCCTGGAGCCGTTTGGATTTATTTTGTGGAGGATGGACGCACTTTTTTTGGACTTGAAGGTCGTGGACCCCGTAACATTACATTTAATAAACTGAAAGATCTAAAACATTTTCTAAAATATCCGAAAATGTGTTTGTCTGAAAAACGATGAACATATGCAACTTGGACAGCTTGGGGGTGAGTAAATCATGGGTTTAATATCATTTTTGGCCGAACTGTCCCTTTAAGGCATGAAAAAAAGCTGAATTTCGTCCCATGGACACAAATAAATGAATATAATTTTGCATGACTATAACACGACTTTCTGTGAGATCAGTCTGGTTGAAACGGATGAAACCTGCTTCTGGACTGCGCTAGCTGGCTATTTCGCCAAATGAATTTTGTTGTGTAGTGAAAGGTCACTCAGGAGCAATCTGATGGCAGCATTAAATGTTTACACACACAAAAGCAGATCACATGTTTTTCATCTGTATATAAGTTCATGTTAAAAGTTGTTGTGTCATTGAAGCATTGCAAAGTAGCAGTTTTGTTTTACTGTATAATGTAATGCTAAACAGCACTACTGCGTAAATCTTTTTGTATGGTCTCATAATGTAGATTTCTTTCCTTTTAAAGGAACTGCATGTGTAAATGCATTAACCGAAATGTCAAGTCACTCTGCAGGGTTTTCCTATTCCTTATATGAGTATGACCACTGCATTTGACCACTGTTGCTCTTGAGCCACAGTGTGGAACAACACAGCCAAATTAGGATACTAATTCAACAGGGATACAGAAAGAGAAAGATCACCCTCCTCTATCAGGGCCAGCGGACAGCACACACATAGAGTTTTATACAAATGACAGAGTGATTGGTGAAGATAAGTGGGTCAAAAAGTGGCAAGCTAAGAAGAAATGAGAGGGGCACAGAACCACCAAAAATCCAGCTTTCATAAACAATATCATTATACAATTAAATAAAACATCCGTGGCACGTCTGGCCCACGGTCCAGTCAGGGTGAACCACTATATTGCCATATGCACTCTTTGCTACTCATCAGACCGATTTCGTACACACAGCTGTGTGACACAGTTTGAAGTATGATAAGACATTGTGTAATATTTTTGTCTCAACTTCTCTACAGACAGTCTTTGTGGTCTGGCATGCAGTTTGCAGAAAGGGCTATGACCAGTGGATGTGTGTGGCAGCAAAAGATGACATATTATCAGACTGTAGGCTGGTGTGGAGCTGATAATGGCCAGGAACTGGGACACTCACTGTGTGCTGTACAATAACTACCAGTCATGTGCTTACTGTATGCTGCAAAACAATATTTTCTTTATCAAAATGTTTGCCTTGGTTTTCAGTAAAATTAGTTTTTTTATTGACACAAAAGTCTCCAAACTCTAAAGTTAAAAAAAAACTATAACAGCAACGACTGAAACATGTGGTGAAACTACGGCTGTTTCGGTAGTAACAGGGGGACGTCAGTTTTCCACAATTCTGTACAATGGCCAATGTATGCTTAAAATTAAAAAAACTAATTGTATTGAGAAAATGTATGTCAAAGGGGTAAGATTGACTGTCGACTTAACTGTATTACTGACATACCGGTAATCTTTATTTCCTAGCAGTAATGCATTAAAAAACACACTACACTCTAAAACACACAGTGCTAAATAGCACTAAAAGTGGTTCTTGGCTTGTAATCATAGGGGAACCATTTTTAGTGCACCTATGTAGAACCATTTGGGGGTGATATAGCAACACTATAGCACCACATATGGTTCTACACCGGTGCTACACAGGTACTTTATCTGTGCTATATGGAACTTAAAATGGTTCCTCTATGATTACGAGCCAAGAACCACTTTTAGTGCTATTTAGCACCGCTTTATAGTGTACAGAAACAAGAAGTGCTGGAGCAAATCAAAAAGAAGCAAAATATATCTCACATACAGTTCTAGATCATTTAAGTTAAGCAGAAATGCAGTTTGATATCATGCATTGAGAATAGATCTTCCTCTGTGTCTGTGTGCGTACTGCTGTCTGACTGAGATGCTGTTTGGGTAAAGATGAGTTTTCCCCTATTGATTTCAATAAAACAGAATAAGTGTAGCATATCCCAGCCTAAAAAGCATACAGAAGCATTTAGCCAAACTGAATGCAGTGTTCATTTCTTTTCTGCTAAGCCTATTTAACAGTGGCGCCAGGTGACTTATTTTTCGAGGGTGCTCGATGTGAAGTTCGTCACAACATGTATGTAGCCTGTCATGTGTGGGGTTCGTAATTGCAAAATGTGATCCTATGTGCATCACATGTCTTGTCAAAATAAGTGCCTGTTGCAGACAGGTCTAAAGGGTTTATGATAATAGAGATGCTCGCGTTTGCCAGATACTCGCATAATCTCATGCGTAACAGAGTTTACTGTTAAGAGAGTGTCTTGCGTGTATTTTGTGAATGACGCGTGTGCAGCAGGCACTTATTTTGACAAAACACCTGATGCACATGGTTCACATGACACAACAAACATATTTTGAAAACTCAAGCAACACACATGACACTCCGAACACTTTGAATTAGCGCCCCTCGGATGAGCAGTCACGAGCCGCCACTGGTATTTACAATAATTTACTTACACAAACTGCTTTAAAGAGTTTTCTTTTCCCATGTCAAACAGTGAAACTCTAACAGCAGTCAACCGCAAAGTAAAGTAGTTTCATGATCTCCATACATGTAATTACATTACATTACAACTGCATTTTACCACCTGTACATTAGTACAGCATGTGATTAAAAAACACTGAGTTTTAGCATAATATCCTTAATGGACCAAAAAAATTTACTGTAATAGCTGGTGAAACAGTACAGAGAAAGAGATTGGCATGCACTGCTAAAATTAAACAATGCTTATGGGCATGTACAGTACAGTATGAAACATAAAGTACTGTAGCCTACATAGATGTTTCTATAAGTGGGCAAAAAGAAGAAGGCATAAGAACTTTACAAATTTGCTTTTTAAGGGGTGTGACTGTGAACCAGAAGGGCAAAAGCAACATTTTGGGTAAAATTTCGCAGACAGGGTCACATAGTTGAAACTATGCTTACAGTATACAGTAATGCAACATACAATTACATGTTTATATGCTTTACTATATCTAAATGGGATAAAAGAAACCACAACAAATTCCTTTTTGCTTTTACAATGCTGTAAGTTGAAAGATGCAAAATAGAGAATAAAATAAATGTAGCTTTTTTGCCATTCCTTAAGTGACTCTCATGCGCTCTCACCCCCTTTTCTCTTGGGGCCGACATGCTCAAAAAATCCTGGGAGTATTTACAGAGGGGTTGGAAGTCATGGCAACAGGAAGGTTTGTTTTAAAATTGCAATGTAATGACATGGAAAAGTCAGGCAAGACCTGCTCTGATTCCCAGATAAAGCCTGTCTACTGAACAATATCCACAAAGTACTGCCAAGACGACGATCAATCGATCAATCAATCAATCACACTGAATGTCTGAACAATAGACAAGTAGATAAAGAGTTAAACTATGCACTTTAGATATCTATACATTTCTATACTATATACATAATACTTTATATATTTCAATAATTCAGAATTAATGCAAATATAAGGTAACACTTTATTTAACAATGTCTTTGTTACATATAACAGTAAATTATGCATAATCACATGCAACTAAGCCTAAACCAAATCCATAACCCTTACCCTATCCACCTTATTTTCGAACATAGAAGTATGTGATGTGATGTAGTTCCTTTTCTGTGCGAGACTTCTGATTAAAAACTGTTATGGTAAATATTTACACCCGCCATGTAGTAGGAGTATGAAATTAAAGAAGTGGCCTTATATATCTAATTATTTCGTGTTGTTGCTTGTAGTTGACGGGTCTTTGATATGCAACTATAAAAGCACAGACGCGTACCAGTATCTGCACAGTGGGAAAGTCCATTGAGTGTTTGTACATGAAATAGAATAGAATAATTTGTGTTTTTACCTTTTTCATGCATATGTTTAAAATGTCCCAACTGTCCCCCTGGAGTGAGTTTTTATAAACAGCATTTTTATGTGACTATTATAATATTTGAATTTCTATGGGGACACTTCACATGAATGTGGCGCTCCCTCCTGAGAGTCAGCAGCAATATCTTTCTCATTCAACACATTATGCAGGGAACTACACTAACCTTTTCCACTGGTGGCACTTGCGCTACCAACTTTTTCAGTTACTGGCGCAAAATATGATTTGGTCGCACATATTTTTTTTTCAAGTTATATTAAGGCGCTCTGGATAATAATGAACAATAATGAAACTGTATTGCATACAGATATGCTTTTTATTTTACTTGCCATCTTTTAAACCACATGCCGCCTTGTTTTCTTAAACGTTGCAGTGTTTCCCACAGATCTGAAATTTACTTGGTGGTGGTAGCCGGTGAAAAGGGCAATTATTACCCACTGACAAATAATGGTCTACTATACATGTGATGTAGAACTAATAATGTGTGACACAACACAATACTTTGATTCATTGAAAATTAATATTAATTTCACATTATATTTCATCAATCTAACCACCCCAAACTTTCTTTGCCATTAACAAAGCTGACACTGTTTGTCAAAGCACCACGAAAACACTTACTGTTTTTGCACTGATATATGAAGCAATTAGACCCCTTTTATCAAACTCAATATAATACAATACTATGTATACTATAGCCTATATAGACAGTGCAGGTCTATAGATTATAAATGTGACTGATGTTATGACTGATGTTATAATGGTAATAATTTCTATTAGATAGGCACTTTTACTGCTTTTGCTCTATCTTTCTATTTCTCTCTTGCCGATTTAAAAAGCTTAATCCACTCATTATTTCAGATTTAAAAGTGTACTTGCTGTCCCGGGGACAGACTTTACATTGCTTTGCTCGTTCAGTGCATTTGGCTTGACATTAGCATTGCTTTTTGCTACAATCTCTGTCCAAACTTAATATGGATATGGTTTTAGAAAATATATGGTTAATTAATAATAAGATTATTAAAAAAATGTGAGAAAGAAAATGCAGCGCGTGGTCGTAACAAGAACCATCGCCATAGAAACCGGAGGCACGCTGAATCTGCACTCGAGCTTTAGCGCGGTAGCGCTCATGGACGTTTTCCGATCGACTCGGGTTATAAACACAATATTAATCAGACTTGGGACCCAAATTAATTATACTAGGACCTAACCGCACCCGATTGACCATTTAAAATATAAACCCGGAACCATACGGGTCCCGCGTCCTCAGTGAAGAAAGACCTCTGCTCAAGTTCAGAAACAAGGAAGACACTGCGCTTGCGTCGCGTCCCATCCAATTCATTGAGAAACAGCTGAGCACGCAAACGCACACTGATAGGGAGAGACACGACGTGCTTTCACGCAAAATGAAGCCAACGTGTTGATGGCTCAGAGCACGTTATAAAACGTATTCTTAAGATCCACATTTCTGTTTTAATAAATGCTCATAGTAAATCATAGCACATTGTCTAAAACATTAGGTAGCACATTTGCGACCCATTACAAATTAGGGTCGCAACGGCAGTTCAAAAGGTCGCATATGCGACCATTTTGGTCGCAGTGTAGCTCCCTGTTATGAGTTATTTGATAAGTACAAACCACAATTAACATATTAATTACATTTAATTCGTTTTTATTTTCATTTTGTGTTAAATATGCATGTATGTATTATATTATATTACATCACATCACACTAAAGGGAGACATGACCTAATTTAGGAAATCATTTTCTTTTAATTTAAAACATAACAAAAATAAATGCAAAACATTAAGAATGGTTATAAACATGAACTAATAAGAAGTTTATGTCATATATATTCTGTACTGTAATTCGTTTGGAAAAAACATTTTGTAGTAATATAAATTTACAATAAGCATTTTTTTACTGGATGATGTGTGGATACAGACCACTGGTGTGGGCATGCACCACATCCACATTGAGCTCTGGATTATGGTCAAAATAAATGTTTTGTAGAGATTTACTGCGTACACAAATTATGCCAGTCTTCTTGGATTTCATAAACAATAACTAGGCAGTCAAAATGGCACACTCATGTCCAGTTGGGGCCGGTGACATCTCTTCTGATGGGCGTGGATCCAAAATATGTGTGTTCGGACGGAGTGTCATGTGTGTTTCTTGTATTTTGACAAGAAACGCCATGCACATACGTCAGTGGTTCTTAAACTTTTTCAGCGTGCGGCCCCCCTTTTGTATGACGCATTCCTTTGCGGCCCCCCCAAAAAATGTATGGCAAGAAACTGTTTTAAAACTCAACTTTTGATTAAACAAAACATATTAAATGATACAAAGTAGTGCTGTTGGTTAGTAGTCTTAATTTTTTTTAGGTTTAATTGCACAGAATTAATGATAAATTAATATATTTTATAAAATGTCATAAAACTGGGGCCCCTCTGGCACCATCTCGCGGCCCCCAGTTTGAGAACCACTGACATACGTTAACATGACATGTCAAACACATATTTTGAAATAACAAGCCACACGGGCTAAATACATGTTGTGACGAGCTTCCCATCATGCACCCTCGAAAAAGAAGTCACCGGCCGTCACTGCTCGTGTCACTCGCAATACAACTACCGTAAGCTTTAATGACTTACCAGAAGTCTTACACAAAAGAGCTCAAAGATGGGGGCGCCCACATTTAGGTCAAAAATAAGGTAGACAGTAAGTACATGTTGTTAATTAATAATACTTTATTAGGTAAAGTCAACAAAATTTAACTTAAAACTGTTTTTATAAATACTTATATGTGTGCTTTATTACTATGTTTTAATTTACGTTCCCATATAATATTTAATCCACGACAGATACTTGTTTCTTCCTAGGAAAAGATTACAACAATTAGCAACTCGGCCCAACTTCCAACGATCCAATCAGTTCTCGATGGAGAAATCCCGCCCTCCATTTTTTTTTCTAATTTTAGAAGCAGTTTCACTCGAATATACAATAAATATCACAATACTGAAAAAAAGACAATTGTTACTTCTGTTTCATGGTGACTTTAATTATACAATTACACTGAAAACGTTATAATACCGTGTAATCTAATGTTGCATTATTATTTATAATAATAATAATAAATATGAATCATAATAATAATAATACAATAATTATTATAATATTATACATAATAAATTGTTAATTGAATATGATCTAATAATACCAATAAAAGCAAAACAAAATATTTTATATACATTAAATAATACTTTTTTCCTATTTTTACAATTGTTTTGATGGTACAGCAAGTGTTCCTGTGACATACTTTATGGTCATTCCTATCAAACAACTCTACAACAGGGGATTGATTTTATATGTAATTTCTAATATGTGCTATATATCCGTTTTTTCTTTTTTAATAACAAACATGATTTTCTTTCAATTTCTTTGAAAGTACTTTTTTTCTAGTACACTTTCTAAATGGCTCTCTCAAAGTGTGCTTCCTCTGAGTAAACCAGGATACATTACTGTGCTTCTCTAAGAGACAGGAACATTTATCTACCAAAGAGGAGTATAGTAAAGATGAGACACAAGCCAAAGAAAATCCTATCATCATTTAGTGTTTACTTAGGCTGTTCTTTATCATGGACTCCATTAAGGTACTCAATCTCTGACTGCTGTTTTTGACCTTGAGTGGTGTGTTATGAGCAATCTTTAGTTGTCTTTATTTTCAGTGTGTTTTAATATTAAGTGAGATCATGTCCTACACACAAACATTCAGTTTGGTCTTTTTTGAGTATCAGTCCTCAAGCAGCTATAGTGATGCTAAAATGTTTGTGTATGTTAAAAACACATACTGTACAAAAACACGCACTGTCCATGCTTTTCCTGTCTCTAAGATGTTGGTGAGATATGAAGAGAACGAGAAACCAAGTCCAATCTTTCACAACATATTGTGGCCCGACAGCAGTTTCCGTTGCTCAACTAGTAGATTAATGCACTAGCAACACTAAGATCTTGGGTTTGCATCAACACAAACTGTTCAGATGTATAGATCTAAAAACTGTTCAGATATTAAACGCACCGTTATTTGTTTTGGACAGGAGTGTCTGGCAGATGTGTTTATTTAAGCGTAAATGAACACGCTGACCCATATCTTCACAGATGCTGAGCAATTACATTGAAATGGTTGACCTGTGTTTCCTTCTAAATCAACAATCTGTCCAACAATCATCTAACAGAACTGATCTTCCAGCTGGGTGTGAAATCGAAACATAGTATCTGGCAGACTAACTACCACTATATACATTGGCTATACATCGACAACAACAAAACATCTGCTCTGCTATGCAGTAAAACCTAAATCTGCTTCTGCAGCATGCTGAATATACATTAGAGACCACTTAGATGGCAATGAGACAACATAAAAAATAAAAGTGCGCCAATCAATTACAGTTCAGAGGGTAAAACTCACAAATCAATGTGCAGGGATCGTTTGCCTGTCATATATAGCGGCAGAGCTGATCAGCATGCTTTCAGTAATACAGTAAGACAGACGGAGATGAGACCGTAACAGAAAACCAGGCTTATTGGATTGGCATCACACAAAGAAATCACAGGAGAGTATGTGTGTGCATGTGAGAGAAAAAGAAAGCTAGATCATACTCTACCTTTGCTCGTTCAGGAGATGCTGGGGCTGTTCAGTTCCTGGCTGGTCTAAGTGCCGTAACGGGCTTACAAACAATATGCTACAGGCAGCAGAGCTCATGCAGAGCTGGAACTAGCACACTCAGCGAGAGAAACATCCCTCCCCTTCTGCATGAATTAATTAAACCCTCTCTCTCCCTCTCTTTCTCTCTCTCGCGATTATCATTTGGCGCGCTCTGTGCTATGCTCTCGCTTGGCTGTAGCGGATGATGTCCCTGTACTTTCTTTTCTGACAGCCTGTTTACACTGCTCTCTCTCTCTCTCTCTTGCTCACTCACTCACTCATTCTGCACACACTCTCTCTCTCTCATCAACAGCGCAATATCAAAGTGCTTCTTATAGGGCCAGCCCTCCCCTAACCACCACAGATACCAGTGTAGTGCCTCTCGCCTGCTTCTTTACAAAACATGCTCTTTAATTAGATCATTCCCCTCCTTTATTGTCTTTTGTAAAAACTTGAAAATTTTAATTAAAATATAAAATCTGAATAATGAACAATTGGATTCAAAACCTACACCGTAACACTGTGACATCTGTGTTGTTTCATTTCGTAAGTATGTTCCTACCCAGTCTCATGTAGATGCGAATAAATAGCACAAAGTGTAAAAATCTTGCAATATAGACGCCAAATTCCACTTTGGCGTGCATATGATATGCCAGTCCTTCCCATTCACTTAAACGGCACATATTTTATGTTGTTTTATTTATTTGTTTCAATTTTTTTCTGTTTTTAAACCATTTTCGCTTGGGTTTAGGTTATTTAAAGGTACAATTTGTAAGATATTTGCAGTAAAATATATTTTGTTATATATTTTGTCCAGCTGATTACTAACAATATCTGTAATGTTTTCAACTACTTGTAAATTAGGAGAAAATTGCTGCCCTAAACAGTGACACGGGGCAGTGCAGTCACCTGTAAATGACGTTAATATCTACATTACCCTTTGTTAACGCCTTTACTGACGTACAAACCACATGACACCAGTGTCGTGGAAAAATTTGGAAGTAATCGCGTCTGTCGGGCCACTCGCTTTTTTATGTTAAAGGAATAGTCTACTCATTTTCAATATTAAAATATGTTATTACCTTAACTAAGAAGAGTTGATACATCCCTCTATCATCTTAGTGCGTGCACATAAGCGCTGGGGCGCGCTGCGACACTTCGATAGCATTTAGCTTAGCCCCATTCATTCAAGAGGAACTACATTGTATGGCGGAACAGCACTTTTGGGAGTACTTCAACTCGCCTGAAAAATCAGCTCCCCTTCTCCCTCTCATAATGGAAGAGGGAGGGTGTTACTGCCCCGAGTCGAAGTACTCCCAAAAGTGCTGTTCCGCCATACAATATAGTTACTCTTTTAAATCCGCTTAGAAAAGCGCCACGTTTTTTTTGTACCACCAAACTTGCTCGTATAACTACTCGTCTTAAATAGGAAAAACATTGATGTGTTTGGTCACTTCTAATTTATCTCTGAGTGGTACCATTGAATGAATGAGGCTAAGCTAAAGGCTATCGAAGTGTCGCAGCGCGCCCCAGCGCTTACGTGCACGCACTAAGATGATAGAGGGATGTATCAACTCTTCTTAGTTAAGGTAATAACATATTTTAATATTGAAAATGAGTAGACTATCCCTTTAAGTTTCTTCATCTGAACACTTAATTCTGTGCTGTGTTAACAAACCATTTTATTGGACTAATACTGTAACATCTATGACTAACAATTGCGTTTTGAACATTACATGAAACCTTACATAATTAAAAAAAACGATGTCATCAAACACAACATTTATAAAACTTGATTACTTTACCTCATGTGTAACATGATTTCTCGTTCCCGTCTGATTGATGGGCATCAGCGTTTGAGTTAAAGACAACAAATCCCATCAGTCCACGCTGCTTCAGTGCATCATTAATCTACATCATTGTTATTGATTTGATTTGGTGCCCTCTAGCGGCGTGGATAATACAAATGGCATCTTTAATATACAGTTTTCTCCATGTTTTTGTCTATATTTAAGCCATGGTTGCTTGGAGTTAGGGTTGGAATTGGGGTTTGGGTTAGGATGTCATTTTTATATAACAAAAAGTTGTTCTAACCCTAAACCCAAGCGAAAATTGTTAAAAAAAAATAGCAAAAAAATTGAGAAACCAATAAATGAAACGACAAAAAAAGATGGGCTGTTTAAGTGAATGGGAAGGACTGGCGTATCATATGCACGCCAAAGTGGAATATGGCGTATGTATTGCACAATTTTTACACTTTATGCTATTTATACGCAACTCCGTGAGACTGGGTTCGTATTTTACGAGGTGGCTAATTTGCATTAATTAGTTTGACCACATTTGTACAATTTTGTACGCTTTGGTTACACCCCTGTGACGGCATTAGGGGTTGGGTTTTATTATTGTTTTTATAATAATCATATGTGTTTATACAATTCACTTCATATGACTTCAAATGAATTAAAGGAAAATTCAAAATATGTGTTCATAGTGTTATGTGTGTTTAAAAATAAATCATTCAAGATTCATAGTTGTTTCGTTTGGAGTTACCATCCCGCACTAGCATAGGGGCGCGCCACAAATGTGCCACAAAGGCTTGCTTATAGTGTGAGTTCATAATGACAGTTTACCTAAAATGATATCCTATTTTATTCCCTAAATACGAAATATCCGAATATATTGTCAAGCTGTACAGTACCGCAATGTATTGCAACATATTACCCCGTAGCCATGTACCGTGTTACGTATCGCAAGATTCTTGCAGATACACAGCTCTAGTCAATTAAACTTTGAAATTGAGCCAAATACAACCACAAGACATTATGATGCTTAAAGAAAATTTCAGAAAATACGAAGATTTAAGTCCTGCACATTACAGGGTTACATAACCTGCCCACCTATAGGTTACATAACCCTGTAACCTGTAGGTTGGCAGGTGTCATGCAGCTGGGATTGCAAAAGCAATTGACTAAATTCACAACCATTATTTACACTCACAACAGAAAGACCCCACCATACCACAGTACTAAATAATACATGATGCTTGCTCTACATTATTGGAATAATAGGATGGCTATGGAGTAAAATAAAATTAAATAGTATCTGACAGATTTTTTTTTTTTTAAATAAAAGAGAAATTCTTCTAGAAGAATTCTGGATTAGTTTAAAATATGTCAAATTTAAAGCAGATAATCCGTATAAATACTATAGTAAATGAGATGTAATTGAGAATATGAAAAAAATGACTGTAGAAAGTGTACAGTTTTTAATGATAATAGTAATAGTCAGAAATATCGAGTTAAAATCATGATGAGCGTCACATTGGTTTGATGTAATGGTCTCATAAAGGACAATGGGATGAGGTAAGAGCTTATCAACTAAATATCACTCATCCATAGAGAGAATAAAGCCCCAGCACCATTTTCCATCACTTCATTTGTAGAGCAGACAAAAGGACAGAAATAGCCTGTAGGAGCTCCTCCCTCGCTCCTATGATCAAACACACACTGTTTTTGTCTGGCCTGACTTTCACCCAGGTATGCCATACCTCTTTTCATTTTTTAAAGAAAAAGCAATCATGAATTTGCTCGAAAATACCTTTTTAGGTAAGTGGTTTAAATCAGAAGTCATAAGCTGACCCCAAAGCCTTCAGCCTGAGAGGAAAATGGGAGAACCGAACAGACTCATACCTACAGAAGCCCCCCAAAACATTTCATAAACATTCATACATGTTCAGAGGATTTTTGGACACCAAACAGAGAAACATTTAATAGAGATAACATGATAAGACCTCGTTCTTACCGTGTATATTTCGGAGTTATAGTTTGGTTGTCTTATGTATATTTATATGCCATTTTTCTGCGTTTAGGAAATGTGTAGGAGTTTCAATGTGTAAAGACATCAGTGTTTCCTAGAACAGAGAGCTGAAGGTGACAGTGAAGAACCGCATCATCTACATGCATCTCGCAATTGTGCAACACACACTGAAACATAGATGTTTAAAACCTTGCAAGTGTTGTAAACTCACATGATCATATACTATAGACTACGCATGACACTTCTGACAAGGCAAGAGAAATGCAAGAAGGATGTAGGGCTGTAGAAGATGTCTGAGCTTTCTCCCAGCAAGCAAATTTGGCTAAAACAATTAAAAATTTGGTCTGTCAGTGAAAGTCTAATAGACGTCTAACCATTGCTCAAGAATAGACGATACGTATACGCTTAGAACATGCGAAAGCAATGACGGGCGCAATGTTGCCCGTTTCTCTCATGCTGTCTGTTTTCACTGATGGGACTTTCCCTTTTGGTTTTAGAGATGAAGGTGTGCCTTGTGCCAGCAGAGCGTACGCTTTCACTTCCTGTCTTTTTGTATTTTATTGTCCTCTTTGTTTAAAGCTGTTATAAACTAACATTCACCTTGTTATGAATGAAAAAGCATCATGTGTAAAAAAATGCCGGGTACTTTTCAACCTAGAGTTGAGTCAAAAAGTGACATACCCAACATGCTGGTTTGTAATTTAACCTACAGTATGCTGAGTTGTTTCAACCCTTTTTGACCCAACGTCAAAAAGGTATTTTTTAGAGTATGATCTACATAACTGATTCGAAATTGTTCTCAACCTAATATTCATTTGGGTTTATGCAAAACCTATTGAATTTGTTGCATACGGTAAGTTGCATAATACATAATCCATCTAATCTTTTATATTAGTGCAGAACATGTAAAAATGGAGCTTTGAATCCAGCAGCGTGTTAAAAGAGTTTGTGACCCCTCTGTACAGAGTCTATGAGGAAGACAGCTGGGTGCCGAGAGACAGACATTCAGACAGACGATAGAGAGCTTGGGGGTTTGATCCACTTTCTATTTTTATCCCTCAGGCTGCCCCGTCTCCCCAGTGAGCGGAAATGCTCTCCTCCGTGCCTAACCACTGTGAGTCCACTGGGACAGGTCAGCTCATTCTCATCATGAGTGAAATGCATCATGGGAGAAAGGGAACAGCTTCTCATTTCACATTTATTCCTTTGCTGTACAACGATCTATCAAGCACACAGTCTATGATAGCGAACTATAAAAATGAGCTTTTTTCACTTTCTATTAAAGATTCAAGCAACATAAAGTAGACACAAGTATTATGAGATGTGTTGGCCACATGGTATGTTAGAGGAGATGTGGTGAAAACGAAATAATGAATGAATGAATTAATGAATTAATTGAAATTAAAGCACAATCAAAAAATAAGGTTCAGTATTCATGGGAAAGAGAGGAAACTTCAATAAGCTTATATGTTAAAGTTATTATGCACAAGGCCTTTAAAGGTGGAGTGTGTAGATTTTAGCGGCATCTACAGACGGTTTCATCAGCCTCAAGTGCGGTAACGCGATTACGCGTCTGAGCGGAACTTAACTTCCGGTCTCTGTTTAATGGTCTGACTAGTTGATAAACTGAACTCTTGAACAAATACCTTGTCAAAAATAACAACTGTTTTTGTTTCCATAAAGATGAGGGAAGACGGCTATCATGAGCGCTATTTGAAGGGAGGTTTGTCAGCCGATCTGTAGTTAAGATTGTTACTAATACGTTGTTTGACCCCCTTTCGCCTTCAAAACTGCCTTAATTCTATATGGCACTGATTCAACAAGGTGCTGAAAGCATTCTTTAGAAATGTTGGCCCATATTGATAGGATAGCATCTTGCAGTTGATGGAGATTTGTGGGATGCACATCCAGGGCACGAAGCTATCTTTCCACCACATTCCAAAGTTGCTATATTGGGTTGAGATCTGGTGACTGTGGGGGCCATTTTAGTACAGTCAACTCATTGTCATGTTCAAGAAACCAATTTGAAATGATTTGAGCTTTATGACATGGTGCATTATCCTGCTGGAAGTAGCCATCGAGGGATGGACATGGTCAGAAACAATGCTCAGGTAGGCCGTGGCATTTAAATGATGCTCAATTGGCTCTATGGGGCCTAAAGTGTGGCAAGAAAACATCCCTCACAGCATTACACCACCACCACCAGCCTGCACAGTGGTAACAAGGCATGATGGATCCATGTTCTCATTCTGTTTATGCCAAATTCTGACTCTACCATCTGAATGTCCAACAGAAATCGAGACTCATCAGACCAGGCAACATTCTTCCAGTCTTCAACTGTACAATTTTGTTGCGCTCGTGCAAATTGTAGCCTCTTTTTCCTATTTGAAGTGAAGATGAGTGATATCAGGTGGGGTCTTCTGCTGTTGTAGCCCATCCGCCTCAAGGTTGTGTGTGTTGTGGCTTCACAAATGCTTTGCTGCATACCTCGGTTGTAATGAGTGGTTATTTTAGTCAAAGTTGCTCTTCTATCAGCTTGAATCAGTTGGGCCATGAAAATGGTTGTGCATGAAAATCCCAGTAACTGAGCAAATTGTGAAATACTCAGACCGGCCCGTCTGGCACCAACAACAATACCACGCTCAAAATTGCCTAAATCACCTTTCTTTACTATTCTGGCATTCAGCTTGGAGTTCAGGAGATTGTGTTGACCAGGACCACACCCCTATATGCATTGAAGACACAGCCATGTGATTGGTTGATTAGATAATTGTATTAATGAGAAATTGAACAGGTGTTCCTAATAATCCTTTAGGTGAGTGTATATTATATTGTAGTTTTGTCAAAAGATCCTTCTAAAATGTAAACACTGCACCTTAACATATTCAGTAACATTTTTAAATGTTTTAAAAACATTTTTTAAAACATTGTGAGCAGTAGTTTAATAGTAACTTTATTCAGTTTTGACAATTGATTTACTTTAGGAACACATGCGTTAATCCTGTTTTACTTTTTTTTTTATAAAACAATCAAAATTGCTTCTGTCAACAGATGTAATGTATTAGTAATGGTGGTGCATTTAAATGTTATTTTATTGAAGAGGTTTTGGATTGGAGACAAAAGCAGGAGCCTTATACTGCCTCTGAATGGGTCCACTAAAGACTAAAGATTTTCTGCACACCAAAAACAAATCACCTTTAGTGCATGAACTTTAAAGGTTTATAACTTGAGTTTGTGATTTTACATTTTCTTTAGTGTGTAAGTGTGTGTTAGTACATGTTAACAATATACGAAGTTACAAATCCAAAAAATACGATGACGCAAGTTATCGTCTCCAACTAGAATCTTTTTTCTTGGACTACAGTGAACACAGGGATTGTAGGCAACAAGTTTACTTCCTCAGCCTGTTGACGTGGACACGGCGGTCATTATCATAATTTGGCCCACTTCTGACTCACAGCCTGTAAGTAGCCTATGTTTTCATATTTATAGAATTTAGTGACTATTCAAACCATAATTTATGGCCAATCATAACACACTGTATAGCTGGCCAATCTGAGCACACCACACCTTTAGAACGATGAGCTTTGCACATAATCACGCGTTTCAGAGAGGCAAGGAGAGGAGCAACAATAATGTATGGTATGTGGAAAATAATGTGTTTATAAACCATAAACTACACAAACACATTGCATTGCATCAAATAAGCAAAATTATTTTAGCAACTTAACAGGGGAACTTTAACAATAAAACGAATTATGTCCTAAACGCTAAGTTGATACACAGACCTTGTCCATTATTTTTTATATTAAAAGCATCTGACTGAAACAAAGAGAATGATAAAACACCGCTTATATGGCCAGAAGTGGACAGTCCTGTTAAAGGAGTAGTTCACCCCCCCCCCCCCAAAAAAAACTTTTCATAGTAGGAATAAAAATCACTATGGTCAAGTCAATGGGGGACATTTTTGGATGCACTGCTTCTTTTTAAGGCGCATGTTACTGTAGATTTCAAAAGGCTCTTCCCCAGAGACCCCAGGACAGGAAGTGAGGGAGGAGATTGGGAGGCCCAGTGACAACACAAAACAAATACAAGAAAAGTCCTGATTAGATCGCCCTGGTCACATAACAGATATGTCTATCTCTGAAAAAATTCAGGAACGGAATATAACGTCTTGGATTGGTCTTTAAATTAGTAAAAGCCACTTCTTTGCAGGTAAAATAATAATAGCTTATACAAAAGAAAAACAAAGAAAAACATGCATGATCATGTGAGTGAACCCATAGGTCTATACATGCATTTGCAAATTGTTTTTTATACTCAAGAATACAGTTTGTACGCGCACCACTTTTTCACACATGCATAAAAGTGTTACTGCATGTCATTGACACCCACCCACACATACACAAAGGTCTCACACACACACACATACAACACACATAATGCATTTCAGTACATGCTCTTTTTATTTAGTTTAGTTTAAAAATGAAGCTTAATGACAATTAAGACCCTTCAACTACAAAATAAACAAGCTAATATTGAAGTTAAAGTGATTATTCTGAAGTGCATTCTTTGCTAACCAATCCATTCAATTTTAAACTGAAAATATATTATAACAATGAAACAAGAAATGCTTAAAACAATAACTCTTGCTTGCAAACCACACTCAATACTGAAACTTCCCTTGCTTGTCACAGAGCCTAAGAAACATTGAAATCCTCAAGTCATCTTTTTACCACAGTCATGCACACATCTGCAGAGATGGAGAGCTGGTTTCCTCTGCTGGGTCCTCCTGCTCTAACTTCAACATTTCCTTTGATGAAAGCAACTGTGCTCGCTTTACTGTACGTTAGTGTGTAAAAAGTTAGTGAGTCAAAAGTTAAACTATACGGACCAGTAGTAGTGACAGGGAATCTATCTTTAAATCTTTGCTCAGACTTGAGAATCAATATATACTGTATGGCAATGATGAATGGTAAACATTGGCTCTCCTATGCACACAGTACATTTGCTGCCACCTCTATTAGCATGCAAATGCACAAACGGTTTCCTACCTCCAAGCAGCAATGGATGTGGATGTTTTTTTTTAAGGGACTGAATGCTCATTTCAGTCATAGCTATTATGAAGATATGTGCATGCTAAAATCATCTGTAATGACTAAAAGTTATAAAAGTTAGGTACAATTCCTAAATTGATGAGTATGATTCACATTTGCCAAAGGCATAAATGTGAGAAAAGATGAGCAAAAAATGTAATAAAATTCAACATTTAAATTTTAATCTGCCATAATTTAAACATGGTGAACAGTCATGCTTACGTGTCAGCTTTTAATAATTCAACAAGTAGGTTTAAATAATTAAATTTGGATTTAAAAAGTAGATATTGCATTTGAAAATTTAAAGACGTGTGAAATGAATGCAGCTGGGACTCTGCATGTATGATTCATGCTGCTGAGTGTGACACTAGATGCTTATACGATCAAGCTTTAATCACCCAAAAACTGCACTTCATCTGTGAGACTTCACATTTCAATAAACGTGTAATACATTATATTTCTTTTCTGTTTCAGACACGATAAGAAAGTCCAGTCGGGAACACGAATCTCGAATCCTAAATTGTTTGTCCTGAAAATCAGATTTGCAACCCATTAAGTTTCTATTAATACATGAAGCCATGCCTCACTAATAAAAGTTGTTTGCTTTTGCAATAAAACAAACAGGTTGGAAAAGTTCCCGAGCGTTATTACTTTTCCACAGTCGCATCATTTTTACTGCTTCCCTCCAGCTACAGCCTCCCTGTTTGCTCAGAATCACATGGACCGATCAGGTAATTGGTTTTATTTTGAGAAGAGAGCCATGTGAACAGACTGTGTACCCCTTTGGGAAGATTGAAACGCTTGTGTTTATTCAGATATATCCTACAGTAGTGCGACAGAGGGAAAATCAGCATTGGATATAAGAATAATCTAGGGTAAATAATCAAATAAAGCTGTGTATAAAAACAACAGCTATGTGGAGGAGACAGGGTTGCTGCAGTAAGCATGCACAGCTTCAGACTCAGGCTGTGAGGGTGGGTGTAAAGTACATGCTTTTTAGCAGGACTCCATGGCGTGAAGGGACAAAAACCACTGACACCTAATTATTACACCCACCCCTGATGGATTTATTATTACTGAGGGCGGTAGAAATTAAATGGAGCCAAGTCAAGGAATGCAATTTGGGAACAGCATTTTTAAAGCACAGGTTGACTTTTGCATGTTGTGGGACGATTCCCCTGTGGTGTGTAGCCGTGTCACTTTCTAAAGTTGAACAGGAATGAGAAAACCCTAACGTTGTTTTACACATTGCTTTCGAGAACAGATCCCCCCCAAAAAAGACAGTGAGATGTGTAAGCTTGCGCTGGCATATACCAGGGCAGGTGGCTTGTAGAGACCTGGTTTTGAGTCTGGCCTGGGTTTTGGTGGTACTGTTTCTCTCATCCTCAACCACTGCCCTTTTTGCTTCTATTTGTCTAAAAGCTGTCCAAAGCTGTGCTTTCCTGTAATTTCATGCATATTTAATGAAGTCACTTACTGTTTAATACACTTCCATGAAAATATAGAAGTTCTTTTTTAATAGTAGTTTTGGGGCCTTAAAAGGAGATGAATTATTTAGTTTAGCTCGCCCTGTTTTTCATAAATATCTGGCCTTACAAAAGCTAAAAAATGTTGCCTGCAAAGGGAAAAATGCACATTTTAATATAATGTTTACATTGCACCATAACTAAGATGCTTTATCACATACAAAAATGTGCAAAAACCATGTCTCTCATGCACTTTTGCACAGGTGAAATTTCTGTGGACACATGAAAAACACAAAATTCATGTGATTTTTCTGAATTACTTAATGCTATCACACAGAAACAGATCAAAAATGAGGGTCCTTAACTATAAGTTGGGTTAACACAGCATAATCCATGTTTTATCCTCAATCATATAATTGCTGTATGATGTTTGGCATAATATAAAATGAAGTGCTGGAACAGATCAAAGTAATGCGTAATGATGATGACAAATGTGAAAGTTCGCTTAAGTTAATGAGCAAGGCATGCATATATAAACCAAACATTTCCTGTTCTTTATCTTCCCTGTTATTGATATATTCCAGCTGCCCTTGTGTAAATACACACCTCTTCTCCCTGCAAATACAATACTAATGTGATTACAATGGCTCTAGGGCTCTTTACAGAGGTCCTAATTACCAGAAAGAATAAAGGGAACATCTATTAAAAATATCCAACTTGTTTTAATGCTCGAATTTTACATGACTTGACATACAGAAAATACTGGGGAGGCTTTTGGGTTTACGGTTCTCTAATTGTGATGCTACCAATCGATCAGATGCTCAGGTTGTCATATAAACGAAAAAGAAATGAATGCAGGGGGAAATGAAGCCCACCTTTATGCAACCCCAATGACACAGCCTGGATGACATCAGCAGATCGCTGTCACCATAGCAATGGAAACCTCCCAGGGAATGTTCGAGAGAATAAAGCTACTGTGCATGCTGGTAAATATCTCTGTGGAAAAAGTCTAATCTTGTCCTGGGTGTCAAATTTTTTAAAAGTAAGATTTTGGTGTGTGTTGCTGGCTACGTTCCAGCCAAACCACTTTGAGATCAGATTTCAACTTGTGTATGTTTTAAACTAGGGCTGTTAATTGAATGCGTTGATTTGATTAATTAGTTATTATTTATTAGGGCAAGTGGAATGGATTTCATTGATGGTTCAGTGAACAGACATTTGGAGAAAAAGTGAGTGGGTCCAATGACATTGATCTTAAAGTGTTGGTCTTTAAAATAACCTAAAAACAAATGTTGATATAACTTCAAATCAATTTTTTTACAGTGTTTGCAGAATTATTTTACATTTGACTACTTAATTCAATTTCTGAACTACCTTAAACCACAGTCCAACCTGAAAAAAACACTGTTTATTTTATTATATTTGAGGGTATTTTCTCCATTTACATGCCAATATTTATGGGCGATTAGTAGGGATGTAACGGTTAAACTGCGTGTCCCATTAAAAAGCCTTTCGGAATTCGATGTTGAATCGCAAGGCTGCGATTCTTTGTTTCATGCACAGCTTGTGCGTGTACTAAGGCATTTGGTCAGTAGGAAGTCCTTATCAATCTAAAATCATTATGAGTCGGAGTGGTTTATAACGTGCATTTAAAAAAGCAACACTCGTTAAATAAAAATCATTTAAAATATTCTTTATTATCATGGAAATACCTGAAACAATTTGAAAAACAGCGATCTAAATATTCCTGTAGACATTTCCTGGGATAGCGTTTGCAATGCTACTTCTTCTGTGGCACAAAGGGAGTTTCTGCATGAGAGCGCCCCCTGGCGTTCGTATGTGCCGGGATTTCACCGTAATTCATTCAAATTCATTCAGTCAGAAAACTCGCATTTGCACGGTTAATGGTTACACCCCTAGCGATTAAATGTGATTAATTATATTAATTAATCGGTACATCATTAAAAATTTTATCCATTTGACAGCCCTATTTTCGTGTTTTCAAAATATGTGTTTGTTGCGTCATGTGAACCATGTGCATCATGTGTTTTGACAAAATAAGTGCCTACTGCACACTCGTCAAAATCGTTTATGATAAAAGAGATGCTCACATTCACAAAATACACGCAAGACACTCCCTTAACAGTAAACTCTAATCACACATGAGATTATATGAGTATCTGGCAAATGGGAGTGTCTCTTTTATCATAAACCCTTTAGACGCGTCTGCATTAGGCACATATTTTGACAAGACACGTGATCCTCGACACGCAGAACACATATTTTGAAATGACGAACCACACACATGACGGACTACATAAATGTTGTGACGAACTTCGCATCGTGTGCCCTCGAAAAAAGAAGTCACCAGCCGCCACTGCTTATTTTAAACCTTTAGTTTGTAATGTGTCATCAGAAAGGGTGGCTATAAATATAACATTAGATGAGAGATCGCTTATTGGGTAGCATTGTTGCCTCATAGCAAGAAGGTTCCTGATCCGAGTCCTTTCTGTATGTAGTTTGTATGTCATCCCACCCTGTTTCATTGTGGGTTTCTTCTGGGAACTTTGGGTTCCCTCACAGTCAGCGACATTCAGGTTAGGTGAATTAAAGTTGCTAAATTGTCTTAAAATGTATGTGGGCCCTGTATTGGTATTGGACTGTCCATCTGTCTGGTGTGTTCTGCTTATGGCCTTAGATGCTGGGATAGGCTCCAGCCATTCAGTAGGTGCCTCTCTAAGCAGCACCTTCAATCTTGTCTCATTCATTGTGTTTAAACCAGACAAATGTATAATTTGGTTGTTTGGTTCTTATTTAATTAAACTGTTTATCTGTTGTTGTAATTTAATTGTAGATCATTTTAAATTCTTTAGCTAATTCATGTGACAGATAAATTCAAAGGCTTACACGTTTTTTTTCTGCACCAGTACGATCACTTTCTGAAAAGCTAACAAAACAAATAATGTAAGATAAAGCAATTATATGTACGTTTTTTTAAATGTCAATTTCAAATTTTTATGAAGCAATAAAACGTGCTATTTAAAACAAATTGATCGGATTGCTTGTGTGTTTACAGTAGGAAATATCGGCATGCTGGCATCTTGCCCTTCACCTGTCCTGCATCTCAATGTCTCAGCATTTTTTTAATTAAAATGCTCTATTTTTGCTTCCTATCCTGATTCGGTAAGAAACTATAGCATAATAAATTAATTGCTGTCTAGGGACTTTTTAACATATTCAGTATAGGGGAAAAAAGATGGGGGCTATTGATGTATTAAGGAAGTGATCCATTTGCATTGACTCTGTAGGTGCAATGTAACTGATAAAAAATACATAAACAAAGTGAAAAAGTTTAATTTATAACATTATTTAAATGTTTTTTCTTCCACTATAAGATAGCCTCTGGCATGTAACAAATATTTAAAAAATTATAACAAGGCACAATGAGGGCTATGTAGTAATACAGACCATAACTCGGTGATGCTGGCATGATTGTGCTGTATTGAGAATCAACTATGACTGTTGACCAATCAGCATCAAGAACTGGAATAAGGTCAAAGTTTTTTGATGGGTGTGCATTTTTGCTATGACATAGTCAACAATAACCTCACACACCTGCAGAGGATATACAGGTGCGTACAACAAATGGTCAAACAGTGTTTATTAAATGGTGTTAATTCTAAACCAGACTGTGTTTAATCATAATATAATTACTGATTTTTATTATTGATACTAGAATTTGCTGTGTGGGATTATTCATTTCTGCCGTTATAGTAAAATGAGTTTACTAACCCTTACGAAAATTAACCATGGTTTTATTGTGGTTAAAGTGTAGTAACCATGGTTTTTTGGTGAATTGATTACTATGAGCAAAACCATGGTTTTACTACACTAACCATGGTATAACTATGGTTTTTGAAAACCATGGTTGTCAAAACCATGGTTATTTTCAGGTTACCATGGTTTTACTACAATAACCATGGTTTTTTGGTTTTAACTGTAGTAAAACCATGGTTAATTTTCGTAAGGGAAGATTTGTATAAATTGATGTTTTTAGAGAAATTTGTAAAAGATTAACAGAACTGCCACAGGTGCAAGTTATGAAAAACAATTATGACATTCAAGCCTGTCTGTTTACAAGTCCACACAATTACATCAGACATCAAATCATCAAATATGTAGTCGGTTTGCTCAGCGTATACCACAGAAACAAATATGACAAAGTACAGTATCTAAAAAACAACCACACTATTCCTGAAAGATGTTTTTCAACGACTGGGAATCTACTTGGGAATTTTCATTATGTATCAAATATAATAAAGTTATGTCATTTAAATGCTATAATGCATTTTACATTCAAACATTGCTCATACTGTATCAGAATCAGATTCTAAAGCAAGCTCACAAACAAGAAATTACACTTCCATTAAATAATCTGCTATTAACTCTCTGCATGCAAGACCTTCAGGGTTTGTCCATTGTGATGAAATATATCTGATGGATTGTATATATGGGATGGAAATTCTAATGACATAGGACAAACTTAGGGTCAGCCCTATGGCGTTAGATACCAGTCAAACACAAGCTGTTATGACAACCTTAAAAGAAACATTGTGGAAATGATCTGTGCCTGTATATATTGTGCTTAGTATCAAAAGACATCTCTCTGTCAAACACCACTGAATGCCCACGATTGTCTGCACGAAATGCTCCACTTAAGTAATAATTTTTAAATCTGTGCAGAACAGCACCATAAATAGGACGATGAAGGGGGGGTCCACCTTACATCTGTATGTCATCTTTGTTTTTCACCTAAAAGCTTTGGAAGCATTAAAGAAAAGGAGCCTGAAGTTTGCAGCATGATGTTCCAATTGTAAATCATTGTCATGCAGCACGCAGCACTCTGCGCAGAGCAGTGATGAAATAGGAGCTAAAAATAGCAACCTCCCAGGATCCCCCTTTGCCCAGCACTGTAAATACCTCATTCCTGAAGCAGTCTTGGGAAAACTACCGCATTTGCAAGCTTTTAAAAAACAAGTGTGCTTTTTTGAAATGTGCATTTAATACATACTTCAAGCAATAATATGGGCAAATGAAAGGACAATATAATGATGTACATAGCTACCTAGAAAGCACAGTCATCCTTTACATTAAATATGACAACACTATGCTAAATCTTAGAAACGTGTAAAGAAATCTTAGGGAACCACACTTAATACCAAGAACAGTCTATTATTATGTAGCCTATATCCAATACTAAATAGCTTATGTCAAACAAATGTTAAAGCACTAAACAAAAAGCAAATGTGTAAAACACAACATATGAATTGGAAGACAATTAGTTTTACCATCCATTTCCTAAATAAAACCGCAGTTTGCAATGTATATATCCGTCTGTTTTATCTCTATATCCATAGTAAAAATCGCAGTAATGTAATAATAAAGAACAGTTAACCTACCTACAGATGAATTCAATGTCCTCGTGTCTTCGGCTGGACTCATTGGAGTCGTGACTCCGACTATAGCCTCTCACAAACCCTAGTCACCTGCCTACAGTATCTAGACAGCATTGCTGGTAGCAGACATCGTTTTCCATCAGCTAATCAGTGTGTATTCTGGAAATGCGCATAGTGTGATGCCACAAAAGCGACTTGAATGAACAAAAGTGTCGTGCAGGTAAGCATCTTACAAGGTTGCCTCAAAAGCCTCCTTCCGCTACTGGAATTTGAACAAAGGTCCTATCAAATAAATACTACGCGTTAAGTCAACTCGTTTAGGCTCGTTGTAAAAATGTAATAAGAGTCTATTTTTCATTTGACATTTTGAAGTTTACCTGTAGTGAGTGTTCACCTTTGCATAAAAATATAATCTGGGTGTTAAATCGTAATGATAGTATTCGGTTTGTATAAAAGCAGCAATGCAAAAAAACAAACAAAAAAAACCGTAAAAGTAATTTATTCAAAAGACAGATGATCTATTTCAGGAAAAATATTCATCTGCAAGATTTTTTGTGTGTGTGTTTAATACGAAAACGTTTCTTATCGGTTAAACCTGCATCCCATGATAATCTCTGGGGACTCGTGAATTGTATTTCAACAATGAAAGTCACATGATTTTCAAGTGGAAAGTGGTCGTGGGGTTAGATCTGACAGACATGTTGCTACCAGGGTGGAGAAGACAAGAATATTGGTTACCATGGTAATATTTTCTCATCCCTACGTCATCACGCAACCACTTTGGTAAATCCTTTACTGCAAGGATATTGTTTGTAAAGCTAATAACGCTGGCTGCGTTTGCAAATGTAAATTCAATTTAAGAAATATAGCTGCAAGCAGCGATCAGCGGGGTTCAAGCGATCTGGGACCTTAAAGGGGTCATAGCGTGAAAATCTGACTTTTTCCAAGTGTAAGTGCTATAATTGGGTCCCCAGTGCTTATATCAACCTAGAAAACATGAAAAAGATAAAAAATAAAATAATCGAGAGCACAATTGAATTTCAATTACAACAAACCACCATCATTGTGATCAGTGTTTGCATTTCATCCACTCATTTGCATTTTAAAGGAAACACCCAAAAACTGCACAATTTTGCTCAGGCCTACAAAGTGTCAATTTTAACATGCTATAATAAATGATCTGTGGAGTATTTTGAGATAACACTTCACATACACACTCTGGGTACACAAACAATTTATTTTACATCTTTAAAAAATCTCATTATATGAACCTTTAAGGGCATGCCTGTTTAGATTTGCTGCATTGTTATCAAATATACTTAGAATATGAAATACTAACATGTTACCAATTAGGTAAATTTTCTGAAGAGAAAATTATGTGGTGCATGCTGTTGCAAGATTTGTCACACAAAATGTTTCAAAAATTGTTAACATGAGACAAAACAGCCCACCACAATTTCTCTACGATGTTCTGATATAGAGATATAGGTCTCATATGGCTAATCTATAACACAGCAATGATGAAGAATAAGCTAAAACACATACATGCATTTACACACAGAAGCAGAAATGGCAGGGTTAGGAAATAAGACTTTGAAATAAATGACCAATCTCCATATGCTTGGTGTCCTTTAAGAGTTCATCAACCTATTTAAATGTTTATCCTATGTTCGAATGTCACATGACTGTTAAAACGGATACCGTCAGAATGATTGACGAAATGTTATTTTAACATAATAATACTGACTTCATAAAGTTAAATCATGCATCCATTGATGAAACCTGTGAACACAATTTCATTGAGTATACATTTTAAATAATAAATAATAATTTTAGCCAGCAGATGGCAGAAGATGACCTTCTGCCATCTGTTGGCTAAAATTATTGTTTTCCTTTTACAATTAATTTAACATAAAATTAGTATTGAATATTTAAAAGTAAATAAAGGTAGACACATTTTTAACTCAAATCCTGATAAGCATGCTCTTAAGTATATTAATGAGGGTCTGTGTTTCACACAGAGAGTATATATTTTTCATATAATCCTTTTATTGTGTTATTGTAAGAGAATACTAATTTATGGATTTGGAAACAATAAAGCAAAGTTACATATTTTAATAGAAACATTTTTAGGCTCTGTCATGTTAAATTGTCAAATAGTGGTATAGCTCTGCAATTATTTTCATGTGATTTTAGGCTGGGCCAATAAATAACTGATCCAGATATGTTTTCAATATCAAATTATGTCAATAACAAATGTCATGTTATTTAGTAGATTTGCAGCAGATTTGCTGGTGAGCATTTGTCTGTGTTACTTTCATAAAGTGCTGCTTTTTAGTTGGGTTCTAGCAGGTCATTTATGTGAATAATAACCAATTGCATTATCACATGAAGTTTTTGGTGCAATATTTGAAAAATAACATATAAAAATGTAACAACTTTGTATTATACATCATGTCAGGACACGTTTATGTCATGGAAGGTAGAATAGAATCCTAATGCTACTGATGTAAATAAATGGAGATAATGAAAAACTTTAATCCATATCTTTATGAGTTCCTTTAAACACACATGCTGCAATTCAGTCGTACAAATGGCACCTACACCAATGTGTGACATCACATGAAATCTATGCTTACAAAAGCAGGTATTCAAATTCATTACATTTTGTATTTGATATACCTTTACACACAGAGGACAGAAAAATGTACTGCGCTGATTTTATTGTTGTTGACTGAAAAAATTCTAGTAGTTTTGAAAAGTTGTTTTTGTAATTCAAAGCTAAACAACTAAAGGAATAAGACGTACAATTGGTGATAACAATTTGGCATTCATATTTGCTCACAGACTACAGGAAATTGTATTGCATTGGCTTTAGTGGTGTTGAGTGAAAAACCAAGTATTAGTTCACAAAATAGTTTTTTCATATAAACATAAACATATAGAGCAGTGGTTCTCTACTCCGTTTCTGGAGAACCACTGCTCTGCACATTTTGTATGTTTCTCTCATCTGACACAATCAGTTTAGTTAATAGAGATCTCTACTATTGTGCTGATTATGTGAAGCAGGTGTGTTGAGAACCACTGATCTAGAGAACTGTTTACTTTGCACACATTGTGTTAGATGCAAAGATTTTCAGAAAGATGAACTAAAAATCCTCACAGACACTTGGAAACATAAGACCAACAGTCCCATGAGTTTAGTTGTAATCACACACCATTAGGCTTGACTCGTACATGGTTAATACTGGTTGGCTGTTGAGTGGCATGTTTTCAAAGATAAATAATTATCCTCATAGACCATTATAAGAACCTGAAAGTAGATGTAATGTGCAAAATAACAAGTAGGTCAGACAAATATTTATGTGTCATATACATATGCTATAGTTATGGTTATTTGTTCTTAAGTTATAGCGCCACCTAATGGACAATCTCTGCAATTTTTTGCATGTGACCTCAGCTTGGGTCTATACATATGTGTACCAAGTTTCATGTTGATATCTCATTCCTATCATAAATGATAGCAATTTAAGTATTTGTGGCCCCGCCTCTTCGTACTTTTGACCGTAGTGTTGCGACGACGAGTGCAAAGTTCAACTTTTTTTTGATAATTATTGATATTCAGTGTCTAAGGAATATTCCAGCACTGGATTGGTTCAGATCGGTCAAAAAACCTAGGACTAGTTCGCAAAAGTAGGTTTAAGAGAAAATTATGAATATCTAACAAACGATTCGACTGAGACAAGTGCTTCTTGAGGAAAAGTTGTTCATTAAATGTAGCTCTATTAAATGATATAAGGATCTTGTTGATATCTGAAACACTGCATAATACACAATCACTTAAACATTGAAAAAACGTGATAGCGCCTCCCGGAGGCCGAATTTTTTCTTACTCTGCACAGACCTTCATGGCCAAGAGACAAACAGGTCCACCACGTTTCGTTTCGATCGGCCTCCGTTAACCCTGCCCAATAGCTGCTTTTTCTTGATTGGCCGATGGCGGCCATGTTTTTTGAGCTACGCGAAATTCCTTTCCCACACAGATAGTACCCTAGACCAAGAGCACCCGTGCCAAATCTCAAGTTGATCGGTCCCATATTTCTCTAGTTACAGCTCTTCAAAGTTGAAGTAGTGTTATAGCGCCAACTAGTGGTCAAGCGATGCAATTTTTTGCACGTGACCCCAGAATAGTCCGCTGTATATGTGTACCAAATTTGGTTTCGATACCTCTTTCCAATCCCAAGTTACAGCCATTGAAGTCCAAGAGGCTCCGCCCATTGGGGGCGTTTGGGCGTGGCTTGACGACGACGAGTATAAAGTTCAACTTTTTTTTGATAACTTTTCATATTCACACTCCAAGGAATATTACAGCACTGGAACGGTTCCGATCGGACAAAAAACCTAGGACTAGTTCGTTTTTATTTTTTTCGACAAAATCGAAAATAGCGAAAAAATTTTCATGACGGAAATGAAATCGGAGATATACGTTTTGTTCGTCTTGACGCAAGGAATCCAGGGATATAAGACACTTGACATTTGGACAAGAATTCTGGGAGTTATGAGCATCAACGCGTTTGTTATCGCTATAGCGCCACCTATAGGCCAATCGGGTTGAAACTCTATCAACCTCTCCCCAAATTGGGTCCTACCATTTGGCCAAGTCTCAAGTCTCTAGGCCTTACGGTTTGGTCTGCACGATCCGTTTTACGGCAGAAGAAAAATAATAAAAAGAATAAAAATCCATACAAATACAATAGGGTTTCAGCCCTTCGGGCTTGAACCCCTAAATATGATTTGTGAAGCAAATGTCAGTCCGAGCCTTAAATAGATCTCCGGTGACCTGTTTAATATCAGACATACTCACTGCTGTCTTCCTAATCGTTACAGGATGCTGGTCTTCTGTTAAAAAGATTATAGTCTAATAATAAAAAATAGCAACAATGATAAAAATAAAACTACAATGAAAAGAACAATTGTGTCAAATTGGTAGTGTTTTGTATTTCCTCTCAATACAATGCTGCCATCTTATGGTTGAAATAAAATACAATTTATCAAAAGGCTATAATTTTTTATTTTTATGTTAAATAAAATATAATCTTTAGAATATTGTATCTTTTTTTACAATTGTTAGTAGTTCCCGTTTTCCCCACCTTAATTTCCATTCCCAGTTCATGTCGTGGTCGAGCACATTGCGACAAAAGCATGTTGGCATGTGGTTATTTAGGGATGTATGAGCAGGCTGTATTTTTAACACAATTATGACAGCACTGGGTTTATCTTTTACCTCAGGCCGAGGCCCATAATTAAGTTCCCAGCATGCCATTCTGTCCCAGGTGTACCATCGAGAAAAAGTCTGCCAGAAAAAGTGAGTTTGCCTTTAGTTGACCTTGCCAACCAATCTGCCTATTTAATAACAAATCCAAATATCCTAAATCATAATGGATTCAAGTAGATATACATATTTTGAATAACAATATATTCATACAGTATAGGTGCATGTTCTAGGTGCAGTACACATTTAACAAACTACTTACTTTTAAAGAACCTATGGTAATAGACCTCAATGATTTAACATCTAATGTCTTATACTTAAAACATACATTTTTCCTTTGCAAAAGATTGTTGCATTGTACAGTTCTTATAGCAACACTTACAGTATAACACAACACACATTTTATACTCTATAACCTTTTATACTGTTTTTAGTAGTGTGATGTTTTTTTTACCAGTGCTCCGTCTCTCCCCTCTAACTCTTTTGCCATTGCCTTACAAGGTAATTGTCATGTCTGGAAAGTTTATTTTTTACATTCTTTTCATAGGATTAAAGTAATTCCTTTCAGCTGTGGACCTGTATCAGTGACTCAGAGGTTTAAAAATATCCCGGCTGTCTGGGATAGAAGAAAGGTCTGCTAAAGACAATAAGCAAAATTTATATTTTGCAGCAATACAACATTACAACTCTTTAGCAGAATAAACAGTGCAAATACATGAAATGCTTGTGAAATCCAGGCTAAAATCAAAGGTTTATTACAGTTCGATCTTTGAGATGAACTTCCTCTGTCAATATGAAATATATGAATGTTATATTCTTACAGAATGTTCTTTACATTGTAGGATGAATTTAATCATGTTTAATCCCTGCCATCTTTTACAAGTGCAACTTTGCAGCTCTCAAACACAAATGCAAGGTCATTAACACCAGCACATATTTTGCCAACTTTTTATTTTAAACTGTGCTACATGCTTGCAGCTGATGTGACCCTATCAGATGAATGAACTTAAATTCCCATAGACACAAATATCTTATATCTTTTAACTTCTATATTTTGACTTTTTAGGTGAAACATCAGAGACAAAGTTTATGCTTAAACAAAGACTTAAACTGGGTTTAGAGAACTAACAAAAAGAGCAAACATTTAGAAAAAAATGGCCTATCCAAATAATGATGCTTGCCTAAAAACGCAAGAATGACTACAGCTCATTTTCATCACATCTCTAAATTACCTCACTAAATACTTATTTATAGAGAACTAACATTACAAGGTCAATGCTATGAACTCTCTAGACATAGGTTACTGTACAAATAAAGGCCACCAACAGAGGGTACTGTTGGGCTTACTAAAAAGGCACTTAACTACCAGTAAGTGTAATTGTGAGTAAGTGAACTTTGTGAACCATCCTTCCATTCAGTGCTGGATTCCTATAGAGGAATCTGGATCAACAGAGACACACTGAAAAAGTGCTTGCTGGCCTTTGTGCAGATGAAAAACAATGTTGTTTCAGCATACGCTTGCCTCTGAACTCGATCAGCAATGTAGATTCCCGGTACATGCTGGACTCTCACTGGCAAAGCTCCTGACTCATCAACATGGCCTGAACTTTTGTATGGGGAGATTTACCAGTCTTTTAACTAGACACTGACACTACCTACTAGGTTACACTATCTACCTACTGTATACAATCACACAAGCACTCATTCTAAATGTGTGGTGTTTGTTCATGTGAATAGGATGTAAAAACAAAAATGCTATTTTATAGAGCCATTTAAAATGAGGCATCTCAACGTATAGTTTGGATTTTGTTAGCAGCGAAACAGGTCATGGGTGAGATCTCAGGGAAAACACAGTATTTACTAATAAAATGTATAACGTTGAATGCACTGTAAGCCACTTTGGTTTAATAGACACTCCACTTTTTTGAAAATATTCCCATTTTCCAGTTCCCCTAGAGTTAATTATTTGATATTTACCATTTTGGAATCAATTCAGCTGATCTCTGGGTCTGGGGCTACCACTTTTAGCATAGCTTAGCATAATCCATTGAACCTGGTTAGAGCGTTTAGCATTGCGCTCAAAAATAACCAAAGAGTTTCGATATTTTTCCTATTTAAAACTTGACACTAAGTATTTTACCATACGACAAGACCTGATGGAGTCATTAAAGCCCATCCAGCCCTGGTAATCCGAATACTCTCCTCTAGTTAGAATATATTGGTTGCCCATGAAGCTTGGACGCTCATACAACACCCAAAACCCACTCTCGGATGGAGTTACAGTGGCTAAAATTGGATGACAGCTCCGGGCAGTCCATGCTGCACTCAAAAGAACGTCCCTGGAAATTTCTGTCCTCAAAAAACACAATCTGCACATGCGGGAGGACAGTTATAGAGATTGGAACATAAAGTAACCTGGGGTGAACACAGTTAAGCTAGTTGATGAGGGCAAAATGTTTCTTACTTTTCCCATCCTGTCCATGTTTGGGGCTTACTGCATTCCTCTTGATGTTTGCTGTGTATTGAAAGTTCAATGAGACGATTTATATGTTTCACATTAAATTGCTATGCCAGGCAAATCATTGTTATAGGAACAGCTGCAGCATTTGCATCAGCAACAGCTGATACTGCCATAGTTTCTAGATTGTTCCTGCAGATTTATGTAATGGGCATTGAATGGAGCCCTGACCTCTTGCAATGGCTGATTCTAGAAAATATTTATTGGGCCAATTAAATTGTTTTCCAGCTGCTGATACTGGCAGAGTTGAAGCAGCATTGGCTTCTAGCCACACGCACGTATTGTATAAGGCATAACACCTGTTTTAGAATGAACCAATGCATTTGTGTTTGTCCACCATCACACAACAAACTTTATTTTACAATTGTACAGCAGGTTCATGATGCCAAAGAAACTATATGTGCTGTAATAATGCTCTTACACAATAACAGTCCCTCTGTCAAGAGAGTAACATTTGGCAATGCATTTTAAAATAGAATACTGTAGGTTATACATTTTCTTACTGAGAGATAATGGGCGTAAGCAGTGAGGCCCATTTAAAAGTCAATAAGCTGTAAAAAGCTGTAAAACTAAGAAAAAATAGGCCCAGATTTTTACATGTAATTTCTGCATGTTCTTTTAGTCTTCTACTGTATGTTGGATCCTGCAAAAAACGAAATGTTAAAGGGATACTCCCGCCAAATTTTAAAATTACCCCATGATTTACTCACCCTCAAGCAATCTGAGATACATATGTCCATCATCTTTCAGATGAACACAATCAGGGCTTGACATTAACACCTGGCAACCCGCCAAATGCGGGTAGATTTCGGCTGTGGCGGGTAAGACAGCCAATCCCACTAGCCACTTTGGCTGGTTGAATATATTTTTGATTAAAATTTTCTTAAAAGTTATGCGAAATTATAAACAATGTGCAATGCGACACTGGGAAACTACAACTACAACAGAAACCACAATCTAAGCATATACAATTTACTGCTGTTGTTAATAAATATTAAAAGTGTTTGTCGAGGGTTTTTGTGTTCATCTTTTCAGTTAATCTTCTACACCCCGCTCCACTTTTAATATAATAATTAGAAGTTAATATATTTATGCGTTTCTAGCATGTTTTCATGCACATAAATATATGATATGACCTATACTGATATTACCAGCTACATAATGTAGTCTTAACTTGGGTGGTCAGTCTGGGTGGTCAGTCTGCATGTGAAAGTCAATATGCATCTTATCTAGCTAAATCGAGTAAAAATACTCAGATTAAAGTCATAGGATGTCAAGTTTAATCATATAAAATTTATTTTATCAGCAAACACCATTTTGGCCAGTGAAAATGCTGAGGGGCTAGTAACTTTGGAAAACAACTAGCCACTTTGGCTGGTGAGCAAAAAAGTTAATGTCAAGCCCTGAACACAATCAAAGATTAAAGTTATTTAAAAAAAAAAAATGTTTTTGCTCTTCCAAACTTTTTAACGGTAAACAGACCCTGAGCCCAAAAAAGTGCATACATTTTTCATTGATGCGTCCGATCCAGTGAGTTGTTTTAGCTACAGATTGGGATAACTCAATATCCCCTTGTCTTACAGTATATCGAAATCCTCCACCATTTCTTTAAAATCATTTTTATACTTCTTATTTGTTTACTCATCTTGTTTTTGTCTCTCCTCTGTGTCTCTGCATTCATCACTACACTGAAATTCTGCATAATGGATGTCGCAAAGAGTTAGTTATATAGTTTATAAAGTTTTAAATATGCAAATTTTTCTTTCAAAATCACATTGTTTACTCTTAGAAGGAGGTTACTCTGGAGCCAGGGGGGGCTTCAAAGTCAGAAGTTGTTCCCTAGTTCCTGTTCACTACCGTTATAAAGCTTGGAAGCGCAAGGACATTTTTTTGTCTTGCACAAGTATGTAGTAAGTTTACATTTTACCATTAGTTGTAAATTTATATACAGCACTACAACATATGCTGGGTTATTTTTAACTCATCAGTGTGTTCTGGTTAATATTTACCCAACACTGGGTTGAAAAATAACCAAGCAATTTTTAGAGTGAGTACCTGTATATGTGAGAAATAAATCTTGAATCATTTTTAAATGATGTTTCATCTTTTTATGTCTACTGTCACTCAACTTAACACACATAATTGCATCTTGAAGTCATTTTATTTTTTCAATACTTCAATGGTATTTCAGTTGAAGTACAACAGCTGTAATTGACCTAGATTCAACAGTCTTTGGTGATCTGGCGAATAGACCCCACAGTGGGATGCATGGCTCCCCATTCAGTATGGCGCCCATATTCTCCCTTCTCAAGCAGGTACTGGCGGCCACGGTAGTTTGGATGCTCAAAGAACACGCAGGGACCTTCATGGACCTTGCAGGAATGAATCTCCCTGCAGAGAAAACGTTCCTGAACAGAAGGGGTGCTTTCTGTAACCTCCCATGCTTGGCCATCAAAGTTGGGCCTCTCAAAAAATTTCAGCTTGAGATGTTCAGTGACCTGGTGGGAATAAAGGAAAATCTCAGATGTTAAGATCTCCTTAAAAATCCCACCCAGTGTAAAGCTTGTAAGAATATGCGTTCTCATTGGTAAGTATCTACTTTGGCTCAGATGTTTCTCCTAAAATCATTAGGATAGATAAGACAGACAAAAATGAGACATTTGTTGACACTGTAAGAGTACAGAGCTATAAAAAAAATGCAAATGAAAGGTGAATTCAGATCAAATGGGACATTTTTGACAGTCATCACAATGTCAAAAAAATGGCCCACTTTTTCTCAGTTCACATATTTGATTTCTGCCTTTTGGTTACAGAATTTTATGTCTTTGAAAATCTAAACAAAGTTTAAGACGATATGTTGCCATTGAACTTACATGTCTGATTGGACGACATGATCTGAGAGAATCATTGAAGCCAATCCAATGGTGATAATCTGGATACTCCCCAGGGCCCACAACATACTGATAACCCATATAGTTTGGTCGCTCATAAAGAACCCAGAAGCCCCCTTTCACCCTCGCTGAATTACAACGAGTAATGAAAGAGTGAAGGTCACTTATTTCCCCCTTACACTCATAGGATCTTCCTTGGAAGTTCCTGTCTTCATAGAATAAAATCTGTTGGGCGAAACACAACACAAAAGTTTAAATAACAACAGATGCAGAATACAGACAATCAGGAATCGATAGGCACTTACACTCTCAGTTGTCATTGTCGGATGTGAAATGTTGGATAGAAAACTGTGCTGTAATCTCTTTATATGAACTCTGAACCAATCAGCAATTCAAATTTTTGATCTAAGCTCAATGTATTGTTCTAAAACACTGAATCATAGATTCTTTAAACAATCAAATTCCAACCTCGCCAACGAAAGATACAGACTTGTACAGAACATTGACAGCCACTACACATTGATTCAAGTGTTACTTCTGCTGATGATTTATTTACTATGAAATATATACATTTACATTACGTTTGCCTGCAGTATTCTCACATTTATAATAATATATATTTATTTATATTTTTGTGACCTTCTAAATATGACTTAAAACACTGATAATAAAACACTCATTACATACATTAATTTTTATTAGAGAATTTTTTTTTTTGAAGTTTTGCCATGATATATTTTATTAGTTTGTTTGTCAGAAATGCATAACTTGCGCAAGGAAAACTTTTCTAGTGGCTGTACTGTATGCCAAGACATACAAAAGCATTATTAAGTAAAATCTGATGTTACTAATTATTCGAATGTATACTTAAAGTCCCTGTAATTTCAATCATGATATTTGTTTTTAAACACATTCTAAATGTTAGAAATGTATTGCTGAAACACGCAACAAAGACTGTAAACTCTACTACTGAATTGCAGAGTTGGATTGTTAAACAGTTTCTGAGTTCAGAGATTTTTAGGCGGACCTGAAACGGTGGCTTGATGACGCACTTGAGACACAGCGCATGCATGGCCAAACCCCTAACACGATCATGAGCACCCATTCAGGTTGTAAAAGTATTTGAAACTTGAGAAGGCAGCTTTCCTGGCAGTGAAAAATTAAAGCAAATCACACTGCGAAGGTTGCGGCGGTGGGCGGTGATCAAACGGACAGAGCAGCGCTGTCAGGAGCAGAAATGTCAAGCACAACAGGTCAAGTGGACACTTCAGGGACCCGTCAAGAGTGATAATGACTCTGATCTGATTATGAAATCTTTCCGAGTCACAGGCCTCAAGTCCAAGTCAAGGTTCGAGTCATTGAGTCTCAAGTCTTCTTTAATTATGTCAAATTTGGGACTCAAGTTGCAAGTCATGTGACTCAAGTCCAAATCCCTGCTTTACTGGCACTTCACATATGCTGTAATTTAAAGTCTATATAGACACTTTAAAGTTCTCTTTGTAGTCTAATTGTTTTACTAAAAAAATATTTGAATAAAAATGCATCTTTTGAGGCATAGGAGTTTTGATATAAGCAATCTGTTATCATTCCAGTTCTGCGTAATGGCAGTTACTTGGCTAGTACATGCAGCCTCAGAAGTATGTGGGCTGGATGCTGCCATCTTGGTTTCATGTGCTCTGATGATTAGCTTACTTCTCGGCAGTGGTGTCAAAAGTATTCATATTCATTACTCAAGTAGAAGTATAGATACTAGGGTTAAAAAAGACTTTTGTAGAAGTTGAAGTATCAACTTAAGCTTTTTACTCAAGTAAAAGTGAAAAAGTACTGGTTTCAAAACTACTTAAAGTATAAAAGTAAAAGTAATGTAAGGAAAAAATGTCATTACGGAAAAAAGCCTAGGCCGCACCACAGGGGCCTTTTGTGCACTACCCTATCTCCTCTAAAACATGTTTCTAAAGGCCATAATAACTATAGTGTTATATTAAAAATGTTAATGTTAAACAATTTGGGATGCACTAGGGCCAGGGGTGCGCAACATCAGTCCTGGAGTGCCGATGTCCTGCAGATTTTAGCTCCAACCCTTATAAAACCTTGGCTACCTGTAGTTTCAGGTGACTTTATAGACCTTTATTAGTTTGTTCAGGTCTGCTTGATTAGACCTGGAGCTAAACACTGCAGGACATCGACATCGGCACTCCATGTTGCCTACCCCTGCACTAAGCTATCTGTTTCAACCACATACAGTATATGCTCATAAAAAATGAACGCATTTTACTACAATGCAAACAAATACATTAAAGCAGTGGTTCTCAAACTGGGGGCCGCGAGATGGTGCCAGTGGCCCAAGTTTTATAATATTTTATGAAATATATTACTTTATTATAAATTCTGTGTAATTAAACCTCAAAAAATAAGGCTACTAAACAAAAGCAATACATTGTATAATTTAATATGTTTTGTTTAATTCAAATTGTAAGTTTTAGAATGTTTATGTCATACATTTTCTTTGGGGGGTCGTGAAGGAATCCACTGTACACAAGGGAGGCGAAAAAGGTTTGATAACCACTGCATTAAAGAACCACATATGTGTACTACTGAGCATTAACATGTGTTCCGTAGAGAGGAAGATATGATGACTAGTTGCCTATAAATATTGTAATGGTGCAAAAAGTCAAACTTCAGAGCAGGGCCGCTGCTGGCAAAACTTTTACAGTGGTGCCCTCTTTAGTTAAAAAACAACAAAATCACACACAACTATAGTATGTGTGAGAATAGAAATATGCTATTATTGTTTTCATTTAAAATTTTATTTTGACAGCAACACAAACTACAATTATACAAATATGCAATTATATATTATAGCCTATATTCCTGTATCTGTACTTGTGTAGCTATGGACTTTAGTATACTTTACTTTAGTCAGTATAAATCCAAGCAATTAAGGAGAATTACTAAATGTCTTTCTTGTAAGTAAATTCAAAATGTCAGGTTTAAGGAAACAGCTGATGTCTATTAACAAAAGCAAAAGTTTGTATGTATGGTTATGTTTTTTGATTGATTTAACACTCAAGCATTCAGCTAAGTAGGTTTTGTTAATGCAAATAAAATTTAGGGTAGTTATAAGCATATACAAAACAACAGATGTCTTTAGCATAGATATCTTTGCCATGCTTCAAAACGCAACGCAGCACAATGTCATTTAAGTTGAACAACTGAAGTTATATGATATAAATTGGTATTGTTACACTATTTAAATCACACAGATGAGTTGGTGTCAGCAGACAGCTATATATTTACACAGGCTTGTGAATGTGAACTGACCTGAAAGTGATGCGCGAGTTTTATTTCGTACTTTTCCATTTGAAGACAGAATGCCGCGTTCTGTTACTGTACAAACGGATGGCGGATGATATCAAAGCATCGCGAGAGCAAACTGCTCCCCATGCTTTCTAATCGCTCTCGCGGTTCTTTTATGTTTCTCTGTGCAGCGCTAGAGAAACAAACTTTTGATCATCTGCAGTAAGCTGGGGGGCGGGGATTGCGTACAAACCAATAGGGTGTCGGAATGGTGTATGTTTATACTTCTCATCCAATCACAATCGCATTTATCTGGATGATGCAACTTATCAAGATAGGTTTTTTTAACGATGACAAGCCGGAATGAAAAAAAGCAAACAAGCCGAAATAATAGAAGTAACGAGGCGATTTTTAAAATGTAAGGAGTAGAAAGTACAGATAATTGCGTGAAAATGTAAGGAGTAGAAGTAAAAAGTCGTCTGAAAAATAATTACTCCAGTAAAGTATAGATACCCAAAATAGCTACTTAAGTAAGGTAACGAAGTATTTGTACTTCGTTACTTGACACCTCTGCCTCTCGGTGCATGTTGCCAGCATCGCCCGCTCTTGTAGATTCGTCCTCTACAATATTAGAAAATTTGACCTTTTCTAAATTAGCATAAGTCTCTTCTGCTAACACCTCACTTACTAATTCAGAGCTTAATATATTGTTATATTTCCATCTTTATCTTTATCTGTACATTTTCTGTAAAAAAAAAGAAAATATTAACTAACCCTTGGCTATGTATACTGTGTTTAGACTTAATGAGACTATTTCTAGTGCACTTATGTTTTGCTGTTCTTGTGTTGCTCTAATTGCTCATTGTACCTCATTTGTACGTCGTTTTGGCCAAAAGTGTCTGCTAAATGACTAAATGTAAATGTAATGTGCTGTTTTGTTTTATTTAACAAATCACCAGAATGCCAGAAACCATGGTATGATATTAGAAATTACAGCAGATAACGGAAAAGAGTCAAAAATAGAGAGTATGTCACACTATTAAAGTCAATTACTATTAGAAAAATTGGCCTTAGGTACAAAATTATAGTGCATTGATTTTTATGTATTTATTTTGCAAACAGTATTCACAAATTACAGTTTTTTAATTAATAAACAGTGTTTTTATTTTCAGAATAGTTAGAATTAATGGCAAGCTTGTCACCTCAAATTTGGTGCAGTAACAGTTACAACAAATACCTAAAGGGCATAAGTGCTATAACTAACTAGCTAAATCTGAAGCAAAACAAAATTTTATTTGCACAGCTTTACCATGCAATAAGATTAATTTATAAAGAATCAGTTTGTTTGCCATTGGAATGAGTAAAAAAGTATTATTTTTTTATTTTTATCAAATGCATTTATTTGTTGTATATTAAATTATATACTGTCTATATAATAATTATAAAATTATATAATAATTAATAACATATAAGTGCTCCTGTATAGATCAGTGGTAGAACACTGCATTAGCAATACATGAAAGCGTTTGCCACATGCCTATAGTAAATAATGCAATGCATCATGTAAACAAAAAACAAAGATTTGTACAAATACATAAGTTTATCAATAGTACTTATTGCTTAAAAATGTTTGTTTCAATGTATGTGTGGCCTAATGTATGTGTGGCCTCTGGGGAAGGTGTGTGGGGGGGTTATTATTGTGGTTATTGTTGTTATGTTATTTTGTTAGTTTTTTCTTCTTCAGACAACTTGCTCAATTTTGTAACTAATGTCATATTTTTGTATGTCTGCAAAAAAAAAAAAAAAATGTTTGTTTCAAGACTTGGTATTGGTAACTCTTGTTCATCCAGATCTCTCTCTCTCTCTCTCTCTCTCTCTCTCTTTCTCTCTCTCTCTGCGTGTGTCTGGTGGGCTGTGATTGCACAATATAAATTTACAGAAATCACAGACCTGCTTGTTCATCAGGTTCCAGGCTATTTGAATGACAAAAACCATCATCAGCTTATAAAGTATAAAAGCCGGTGGTCAGACAGATAGTAGCTGGACAGAATCCCACGGAGACTAACAAACATGGGCAAGGTATGTATTGGGTGGAGCTGCCAGAACGGTCACAAAGTCTTAATAGTGTAATTAATATGCTTTACATAAATATAATAATGTTTGCTGCATGCAAAAGTTCAAATACACAAATTTGCTGCTATCACAATTGATCATTATATTGTTTTTATATTGTTTTGTTAGATCATCTTCTACGAGGACAGGAACTTTCAGGGTCGCTCCTATGAGTGCAGCAGCGACTGCTCCGACATGTCTACCTACCTCAGTCGCTGCAACTCCTGCAGGGTGGAGAGCGGCTGCTTTGTGGTCTATGACCGTCCCAACTTCATGGGCAACCAGTTCTTCATGAGAAGGGGCGAGTATGCCGATTACATGCGAATGGGAATGAGCGACGGCATCAGGTCCTGTCGCATGGTTCCTCAGGTAAATAAAAAGTAGAAAAATGGTATTTAACAGTCAAGATGTTGTACTGAATGTACTGACTGGTTATTTGATTTTGATCTTACAGTATAGAGGCCCCTACAGAATGAGGATCTATGAGAGGGAGAACTTTGGAGGCCAGATGTATGAGCTGACTGATGACTGCGACTCCTTCGTGGATCGCTACCGTATGTCCGACTGCCAGTCCTGTCATGTGATGGAGGGTCACTGGCTCATGTACGAGCAGCCTCACTACAGAGGCAGGATGATATACTTCAGGCCTGGAGAGTACAGGAGCTTCAGGGATTTGGGATACAGCAACACCAGATTCAGTGCTGTTAGAAGAATTATGGACTTGTGTTAAAGTCACAGTCTGAGAACATAAATATTAATAAAATAAAAGCATGAACAATGAACCAAAGTGTTTGGGCTTAATTTCACTATCATGATTTTCATTAGAAGTATCAGTTTATTATTAGCATTCAAATTGCATTTAAATAAAAAGAGTCTATAGAAATATATCAGAGTAATGCAAACCATGGATGTCCACCACAATTGTACATTAAATTAATTCTCATTTTTTACTCATGTGTATGTGAAAGTAGACTCAAATACCTACAGCCACTAAACTTTGCCATATTAGAAGCAGTAATCAAACGTATTTATTGAGGGAATGTAATATTAAGGAAAATGTACTCAATATATAGATTAAAGGGATAGTTCACCCAAAAATGAAAATGTTGTCATCATTTACTCAATCTCATGTTGTTACAAATCTGTACAAATTTCTTTGTTCTGATAAACACAAAGGAAGATGTTTTGAGAAATGTTTGTAACCAAACCGTTCGTGGACCCCATTTACTTAGCTAGTATTTTTTTCCTACTGTAGAAGTCAATGGGGTCCACAAACGGTTTGGTTAAAACATTCATCGAAATATCTTCCTTTGTGTTCATCAGAACAAAGAAATTTATACAGGTTTGTAACAACATGAAAGTGAGTAAATGATGACAGAATTTTCATTTTTGGATGAAGTACCCCTTTAAATACACCTGCATTTATAACATGCATCACACAGATACTGAACATTTGCATTATTGTGGCTACTTTAATAAAACATAAAACTGTTTAAAGACCCTTGGTAGTCTGGAACTTGGTAGTTTACAAAATAAATAAATCGATATATTCGTATGTTTTTGTTTACAAAACAATAGCATAATTCGCATATGATTGAAGAACAGACTTAATTGTTCTGCTGTTAGTTTGATTTATTATTGTCGTAAATTACCAGAAAGTATTTGAGCATAAATCTGATAAATAAATCCTTTATTATCTTTATTATTATCTTTATGTTTTTTACAGTGATTAAAACAATATACTCAAAATAACAGTTTAGCTGTCCATCATACAACTGAGTAAAGCCACATCTGGCAGAGGCCCAGCTGCAAACAGTTCTGGTAATCACTTGTGGACTAGTTGAGAAAACTGAATTGCTGAGTAAGAACTTCAAACAATAGTGTATAGATTTTTTAGCAATCAAGTTCAGTATAAAAGCAACTAATGCTTATGTTGTATGCTGCAAAGCATTGGCAGTGTACAAAAGACACAAAAGCATCATGGTAAAGGTAAGAGCTGTATGCTCAAGAAGTCTTAATCTTAATTTAGTTTTAATTTAATTACTACCACTATAAAATACTAGATATATGTTTCAAATGTTAAGCTTTAAAGTAGGGATAAACAATTTTCAAATACTTTGATAACCTGTTTGATCATCTATTTACTGTTATTCACAGCAAAATAAAATAAATAAATACTATACTGTCAACAATTTCCAGATAATATTCTATGAGGACAGAAACTTCCAGGGTCACAGTCATGAGATCAGTGGTGACTGCCCAGAGTTGACCTCATATCTGAGCCGCTGTTGCTCATGCAGAGTGGAAAGTGGCTGCTTCATGGTTTATGAACGCTCCAACTACATGGGTCACCAAATGCTTGTAAGAAGAGGAGAGTATCCTGATAACAAGCACATCATGGGAAACAACACAAGTGACTGCATCAGATCTTGCAGGATGATCCCGATGGTAATTTTAAACAGCGACTTCTTTATTTTTCATCTTAATTGTAAACTGGCATGAAAAGACTTACAATAAAATGATTTTCATTTTGCCTTGCAGCATAAAGGGACGTTTAGAATGAGAATCTTTGAAAAAGAAAATTTTGTCGGCCAAAAGTACGAGCTAATGGATGATTGTGAGTCAATCCCGGAACGCTTCCATATGTCCGGCTGCAAGTCCTGCAGTGTCACACATGGCCACTGGCTGATGTACGAACTACCTTATTTTGAAGGCCGAATGATATACCTCAGGCCAGGGGAGTACAGCAGTTTTGGAGATTTGGGTTTAAGCCCAGCGATCGGTTCGATCAGGCGTATAATGGAGTCCTGTTAAAGGAGACATATAATGAAAATCTGACTTTTTCCATGTTTAAGTGCTGTAATTGGTTCCCCAGTGCTTCTATCAACCTAGAAAATGTGAAAAAGATCAACCCAGTAACTTAGTTTTGGTAAACATTCGCTGCAAGCCTGTGAAAAAAATATGTCATTAACATTTGGCTCCCCCTGTGATGTCAAAAGGGGATAATACTGCCCCTTAATCTGCATTATCCAACCATGGCACTGCCAGTTAGTGAAGGGATCAAATCATTTGCATTTTAAAAGACACACCCAAAAAGGGCCCACTTTTTTTCTCACACCAATAAAGTGGCAATTTGGACATGTTATTATAACTGATCTATATGGTATTTTGAGCTAAAACTTCACATACGTACTCTGGAGACACCAAAGATTTATTTTACATCTTAAAAAAGTCTTGTAAAATGTCACCTTTAAAGAAAATCTTTTTTTTTTACTGCCAAACAAGATATTAAATATGCATAGAACTTGTACTTTTGACGATAATCATTCAGTTTATATGATTTTATTGCATAAAATGTGTGCTGAAATATATACAGTTTATGCAGAAAATAAGATTTAATTTGTTTGGTAAACGATTAAGCTTTGGTTACCTTTACCTTTTGATTGTGACTTCTTGTTTAAAAATCCTTAAAGGAACAGTATGTAAGAAATTTATATCAATTAATCATAAAATGGTCCTGATATGTCACTAGACATTTAGAAATCATTTTCATTTCAAATACTTATATTACTGACAACAGTGGTCTGGCCAGGATATTGTCATTTAAAAAGTGGAGTTGCAGCCCTCAACTGATGTTTATGTTGTCATTTTCTGTATTGGCCACTAGTTGGTTGATTGCAGTACCAGTTTTAGCCACAAGTTTTGTTATTGCAATACCAGTTTTAGCCACAATCCTACATACTGTTCCTTTAAACTTGTTGTTTATATTAAAAAAATAAATAATTACAAATTAATAATAATAAGAATATAAGAATTATACATTTCTGAGAAACTGTCACTTTACCTTTGACAACTTTTCACCTGTTCATCCTTTTTCCTCTTTTTTACTTTAATGTTTATTTTCTTCATATATCACACGACATCAATCTCATGGCAACTATTAACCACTTCACAGAGTGGTATGAATGTGTAAGATTTAATTTGTAAATTATAGTATGATCTGCTTTTGCCCCATTGATGTTAAGTGTAGGCACTTTAAATTTTTAGGGGTGGGGCTTCATTGTTGCTATTTTGTAATAATCATATGTTTTTGCATGATTCACTTAACACAGATACAAATTCATATGAATTTAGCTATCTTGTAAAACAATATTTATTGCAAGATGACATTGAAATTTTTTTTTTTTTATGCAGTTCAAGGAAAATTATGTGCATTTCATTCCTAGTGCTTGGAATTTCATTTTTGCCAACTTTAAGAGTAAACCTTAATAAAGGGTCAAACTTTTTTCTGCATACTTTTATGCACCCCTTGTCTCTGATAAACTGTAGGTATCAAGAGTATCCAAAAAAAAAAAAAAAGATTTTGAGGCACCAAGTATTGGGCACCTTAAAACCAGAGGGATATACCAGGGTCTCAACCCAGTTAACCCTGTTGTAAAAAGAATAAGTAAGTATATTACAGTAGGGTATACAGGAACACTCAACAAAGTGATGTCTATCCTTTGCTCTAAAGCTTGGCAAGGTATTATCCTTATGAATCTATTATTATAGTCTCCTAAAAACATTGTCATTATTTATTGACCCCTATATGAATAATAAAACATGCATACATGCAGATCATTGGTAAATCACTGAATAACTTTTTATTATTTCTAGAGTTGAAGAGTGTATTGAATTGCGTTTCTTCAGATTTTCATTGAATATTATATTGTATTTCTCCTACCTACCTATCGGAACACCATATTTATATTTCTCTTATTCATAAAAGCAGTAAATCACTGTTAATAATATTTATTTATATATTTCTACAAAGACTCACAAAGCTTATCCGGTATTCTTTAATATAAATGCTTATATCAAGTTAACACAATCTGATAGACTCATGCTTTCTCTTTCTTTGCAATGTAGGTACACATAGTATTTAACATAAATATTAACAGTATATTTTACTTTTTTAGCCTGCATTGTCTGGTCTAACTATGAAAAATCTATGTACATTACTTGGTCCAACTATAAAAAGATCAGTTGTTTCACTCATATTAGTTTATAAGCTGTGATGCCTTTTATAAATAGAATTTGCATTTATTGTACATTCTCGCTTTGTGCGATGTAAAAAAGTCAGTGGCTTATTTACAGCTTTACAATGCTGACAATATCCTTTGCATGGAGTGACTTTGTGTGTTTTTGCTGGGTCATTAGCTTATCAACAATGCTGGGCAGATATGCTTTGGTATAAAAGTGAGCGGTTCAGAGATGGCCAGTGTAGCTTTGGCAACCTCTCAAACCCGAGGAACAACTAACCCGACTGTAATCATGGGCAGAGTAAGTTATGCTATCTACTGTTTCAATAACCTATCCAGACATTGTGTAGATAACATGAAATTGAAATGGGTATAGACCTGGTAACTACTACTGGTAAAATTACACATCAAGGCTAATTCATGTACTTTAATTTGAAAAATCAGGTCATCTTCTACGAGGACAGGAACTTTCAGGGTCGCTCTTATGAGTGTGTGAGCGACTGTGCTGACATGTCCTCCTATATGAACCGCTGTCACTCCTGTAGAGTAGAGAGCGGATGCTTCATGATGTACGACCGTCCCAACTACATGGGAAACCAGTATTTCTTTAAGAGGGGCGAGTATGCCGATTACATGTCTATGTTTGGAATGAGCGACTGCATCAAATCCTGCCGTATGATCCCTATGGTACATATGCACAATTTTAGTTTGCTGTTTACTAAAGCCTTTTAATTCCAGTTCAACACAATTTGTAATTTTATATGTATACGTTTACAGCACAGAGGATCCTACAGAATGAGGATCTATGAGAGGGAGAACTTCATGGGTCAGATGTATGAGATGATGGACGACTGTGACAACATCATGGACCGCTACCGCATGTCTCAGTGTCAGTCCTGTCATGTGATGGACGGTCACTGGCTCATGTATGAGCAGCCTCACTACAGAGGCAGGATGTGGTACCTCAGGCCTGGAGAGTACAGGAACTTCAGCAATTTTGGTGGCATGAGATTCATGAGCATGAGGCGTATCATGGATTCATGTTACTAGTGTTCTAATGTTATAATAAAATTTGTCTAAATTAATGATTGGATTTGTCTAACCATTTACTTAGAAAATATATTTTCTTAAGTCATCTTTCCAGAACAAACACCAATGAATTAATAAATCAATCATGCATGTGAAAGTGTAGATGCTTGATTCCTTTTTATTTATCTGTCAAACACAGCTAGAAAACATAGATTTGCCAATACTTATCTTTTGATACAATACAATATTTAAAAACTATGGTATATGCGCTTGTTTGTAAGAAAAGTTAACAATTATTAATTCATTTCTGAAACAATACATAATATAGCTAATGCGGTTATCACATGACAAAACAACAAAAAACTTGGCAGGTAAACTAATCTGTTTCTGGTACAGAACTTGTTGGATGATGCACATGATGCCCAGTCAATACAAAATAACTGAGACAATTCTTTATTCTCTTTTTCTTATATAAAATAATTGTTCAAAATGAAATTTTTTTTTTGAACAACCATCACTAAATGATAGAGCACAAACATCTGCTTTTGCATTTGCAGCACTAATTTTTAAGCGCTGATGTTAACAGAGCATTCACCCTGCATATAGAGCCAAAGAAGCAGCACTGCAATTGTTTTAGTGCCGAGTCTATGCGGCATCTATGCATACTGTATCTATGGGTCAAACTACTGATTCACTCATTCAACTATGCTGACGGGATTAGTTACATGTTTGTGACATAGAAAGGTGATTTCAAACCATGGTTTTGAGTCTGCCTTTGGAAAACTCTAATTTTATGGAGAAAATATTCAGCAATAGCGTTGAATGATGAATTTGCACATGGTTTGTCTCAAGGCATATTAAAAACATCACACAGACATATAAACAACAATGAAAAGTTGTTTTTTACCACAGTGGGACTTTTTACACAAAGAGTGGTCTCATCAGACTTTGTTGACTATATAAATTTAATAATTCAGCGAAGCATAACTTATATGTGAAGGATTGTAGCATGAGACTAGTTTAATCCAATCAGAGGTCCATCATGTCACTGAAACACAACAGTGGTTTTGCTTTCATTAATATTAATGTTGAGTAATGTTATTGTTGAGCAGATACCTTTTTGATAATTTATAACTTTCCATCCAAGAATGCAGGAAAGGTTGGGGTTTAGAGAATTTTAGTTTAACAGTTTACTTTGTGTGCTGCTTGCATGAAGTGCTTTTTATGTTTATCCAAATGCCTTTATAAATGTTAAAGCAAGTTCAGAATGTTGTCTTTTTATTAACGAGATGTGGGGAAACGAGATGTTTTAGGTTAAATTGGGGGTGCTAAAGGTGGGGCAGCATACAAGCTAGAACCGCCACTGGCTGCCATATTGAAGGGTCATCACAAACCGAAATGCTAAATCCTGAACACTTCAAAGGGCCTTTGGAATGAAGGATTTTAAAATGTACAACTGATGGACAATTTGTTCCAATGATTCTTAAAGCAGATTCCCAAATGGCATCCTTAACACTTAAGATCCTCCTATAAGTCTGCACTTCGTTCCATAATGCCGCTCTGACTGTCAGAAAGAAGTCTGCTGCAAAGTTCAGACCAGCACAGGCGTCAGAAAAGTGAACATTAAGGGCCCAAACTGACTGAAAAGGAGGCACCTGCACCCTTTTGAAACCGAAAATGACAGATGAGCCCTTAACGCTGGGTTCTTCGGGAAGCTGACTAAAGTTACATTCCCATCTCAACCAAAAACACACTTATGAAATTGTTGATTTCGTGATCTAAAAGCAAAACGATAAAAAAATCTTTCTCGGGCAAGTGCTTTGCAATGCTGCAGAAGAATTCTGTAACCCGAACTCTTTCACCCACTCTGGTTGATGTGTGTGAACACTTTTTTACAGGGCCATAGTCATAAAAACTTTGTCACACTTATACTGTACACTCTCAGAAATAAAGGTACAAAACTGTACCTTTTTTGTCACTGGGGCTGTACCCTAAGTTACCGTTTGGTACCTTTACATGAATACAAAACAGAATACAATTTGGGTAGATTACCGTACCTTTAGGACCGGCATTGTTAGAAAAAAGTCAAAATATGTACCCTAGCTGTCAGTGGGGCAGCACCCTTTAAGAAGGTTATTGTATGGACCATTAGGTACAGATATGTAAACATTTAGTACCCATATGTACATTTGAAATACTAATATGTATTTTTGGGGTACTAATAAGCTCTCTTTGGTCCCAGTATGTACCTCTGAGGTACTAAAATGAAATCCTTAGGTGCAAAGCTGTACTTTTTGAAAGGGTGCAGCCCCAGTGCAGAAAAGGTACAGTATGTACCTTTATTTCTGACAGTGTATGAATCCTGTAGTTTTTTGAAACTTTACCCATCTTAAGCATGAGAATCCAACACTTTAACTGTGTTATTAAGTCAGAATGAGATGCGCTGATGTACAGACATGGTTTCATGCCAATAACTCATTGCAAGTCTTGTGACTATAATTTGCCATGTGACGAAACCGGCAGTCACAAGACTTGTGAGAACCAATGATCGTCTTTCTTGTACTGACATGGAGCTGGTGTGCTGCCATTTTGTGTGCATTTAATCTTCTACATTAGCTTACATTTAAATGTAAAATGGTAAATGGACTGCATTTATATAGCATTTTCAACAGACCCATGCCCATCCAAAGCACTTTACAAGTTGCCTCATTCACCCATTAATTAATTCACTGATGGCGGTGTCAGCCGTGCAAGGCGCCATCCAAATGTGATGTATCGATTGCTAAATATGCTCGAAATAGGAATCATTTTCAGTCACAAACATATCGCTTTAGAAAAATTCACCCTCATTAAGTATAGATTTCTTTTAGATGATAGATGGGCTTCAGAAAACGAACCACCATTCAATGAGTCCAATGCCCTTTTTAATAATACATTTTGACCATTGATTGTGAGTGTTTCACTGACAAAAATGTTTGACAGGGTGTGAAATATTTTATAAATAATTAACAAGATAATCATTTTCATTAAAAAAGGAGTAGGCAATAATAATTTGATAAATGTATTTAAAATGTAAAGTATTCCCACATAAGAAGGTTCAAACAACTTCTGAGCTTCAGTTGACAGAAAATTACAAAAGAATGTTAGTCCTATCTACATGTATGATGACCACTATTCTAACTTGCACTGTCAGGAATTGACTAACAATAGACGTTATGTATTGTCTTTAGTTTTGGTTTAGTATAAAGGTATGAGTGACAGCAGTCAGCCAACAACCAGAATCAGCTTCTCCTCTGTGAAACTACTGAAGATCAGCCAGCACAACCACAAACATGGGCAAGGTAAACTTGATTTCCATTGGTTAATTCAATTAATTTTGTTTTTTACCATAGGTCACTAACATTAACTTAACTCATTTTTAGGTAATCTTTTATGAGGACAGGAACTTTCAGGGTCGCTCTTATGAGTGTAATAGCGACTGTGCTGACATGTCCTCCTATCTGAGCCGCTGTCACTCCTGTAGAGTAGAGAGCGGATGCTTCATGATGTACGATCATCCAAACTACATGGGACACCAGTATTTCTTTAAGAGGGGCGAGTATGCCGATTACATGTCTATGTTTGGAATGAGCAACTGGATTAGATCCTGCCGCATGATCCCCATGGTGAGCTTCATTTGTAATAAATAAATTAACTGTATTAGTAATATTATATTCATTTTTTGGATAAATGTAACACTGATATGAGTAAAACATTTATGCAGTTTACAAATTACAGTATTCATATGTCTAACAATAATGGATTTCTCTTCCCCTACAGCACAGAGGATCCTACAGAATGAGGATCTATGAGAGGGAGAACTTCATGGGTCAGATGCACGAGATGATGGACGACTGTGACAACATCATGGACCGCTACCGCATGTCTCAATGTCAGTCCTGTCATGTGATGGACGGTCACTGGCTCATGTATGAGCAGCCTCACTACAGAGGCAGGATGTGGTACGTCAGGCCTGGAGAGTACAGGAACTTCAGCAATATGGGTGGCATGAGATTCATGAGCATGAGACGTATCATGGATTCCTGGTACTAGTGTTTCAATAAAATAATTTTGCTACAAAACTATACATTTTGTCCATTTTGCTATGTTGTTTTTCCAAATGGTATCAAGTGAAGTGCATGATATGGAATAAGTTATATGACATTAAATAATATCAGGGGCATTGCATAAGATCTCGGGCCCTATGCATAGGCAGTACTGATGGGCCCCATGCCCCACCCCATAATATATTTCAGACTTTTCAAGGGCACTCTCTTCCTTTAGGGCTGGTTTTACTCCCAGTCTGACGCCCCTGAATGATATTAACACTTATAGTGTATATATAGAAAATAAAATTAGACATAATCATGAGGTTTTTCATGGTTTATAATTTGTAATAAAGAAAATAGAGAATCTATCAGATAGAGAATCTAGATTTGTATGACATCATCCTACATTCTCTAGACGTTTAAACATGTCGCCCCTTACATTACGTGGAACCTGCGCCTGAAACTAACACTCATTTATACCTTAATACTAGTTCTTATATGAAGAATGGTACATAGTGTATAAGAAATGATTTAGGGTGTGTAAATATGCTTTCCATTGATCCATAAAGAGTGGTTAGCAACTAAGTTAGCAACTTTGTTGGTTGCAATGCAATTTCCCATTGCCAACCAACTAAGTTGCTAACAGGTTAGCAACGATGCTTTTGGGAAATGCCCCCCTGGACATTATAAACAGCACTGACAAGTTAAAGAGGAGTCAAACCCTACTGCCGAAGCCAAAATAAATGACATGCCACTATTATTGTTTTATTCCGTAATAACAGTTTATATTATATCTAAATTGGGACTCTATTAGACTTTATTTTATTACAACTGTGGTGCTCACAAGCTGTCAAATGTTGCTTTGAGGGACTGTGCCATAAATAAATAAAAATATTGATTATTTTAAAAAAGATAAAGGGTTTATTTGACAGTTCTGTACTGACTTCCTAATTCAGTTGAAATGATGTCACCACAGTGATTAATGCTGTATGTTCCAAGGCACTGCAGCTGCTATTTCTATCATTTGAAATGACAATTTTAATTGCGTTGCATACACATTAACATGTACTGTATCTAATTGAAATAACAAGATGTTTCATGAAAGTATAAACCAATACTGTTTACCCAACATAATTTCACTTTATCCTTGTAGTAATCCTTGTAGTCATAATTTGAGTCTGTCTGATACCGCTCCATTGGGCTATGATTATGAGGTGTGTCTCAGCCGAAAAATGCCTCTGCACTCAATTGGACAGACCTACAACCAATCAGAGCCACCGAGTGTTTGACGTATGTTGAAATGACGTCTTTTGCAGCCTGACCAAACTGCTAGTTATTTCGCTACAATAACACCAACATTGTGATTATACTAAGTCTGAGTTAGCGAACGTACATCACCTACTATGTTAACAACATTTCATTTATATCACAACATTAAGTATTTTCTAAGTCATAGAGTAAGACTTTCTCTTAACATTTGTCCATTTGGTGAACTTCATCCACGACGATACCCATTACGTTTGTTTGAAAAATATCGGAGCCTAGCATGTCCCTCCACTTATTCAGCAGCCACGATTCCGGGGGTTCTGAAAAGAAGCTGGCAACGACCGCTAATTATATCCATCTCGTTGTGCACGCCGGGTTGAATCGCCGTGATACCCATTTCAGTTGCTTCTTTAACTTGGTCCTCCATAAGTGCAATCAACTTTTGCCGAATCCCGTAGGATGGACGGCTAAAACATCTTTCCGATCAACAAATGCCTTGATCGCGTTTCTCTGTTCCTCTTTTAAAGTCAATGCTCTTTTGATATCTTTTAGAACAGACTCAATGTCAGAATCCACACATCTGAATTCTACAGCGGCAGCCATTTAGTTGTAAATAGATTCAACACACGCGCTCTTTGGTGACGTGGTTGATTACGTTACTGTTGATCGTCTGTCCATCATCGTATAAAGCCTGCCCTGACAATTTGATTGGTCGACCAACTTTGGGTTTCGCATAGCTCCTCAACAGAGAAACCCCAGACCGATCTTCCCGTTCTCAAAATGTTGTGGGCGGGGCTAGGATCGGCTGGCACCCAGGCTAGTAATTTTCATGAATGTCTCAATCAATGGTCAGTTATTTCTAAACATATCTAGTATGTCAATAACCTGTCGGTCCTATATTATGATCTGAATTCAGACCTTTGGAGTGTAGACTATTATCAAATCACAGTTCCAAGAAGTCTTCCAAGAAGAGTTGAAGCTGTTATAGCTGCAATAGGTGGGCCAACTCCATATTAAACTCTATGGATCTGTTGTATAGGACTTGATGTTGATAATATCCCTTAATGCATACTTGAGAGTATCAATGATACTCTGTTGGATAGTTAATTGAGTGACCCTCTGCCACACTACTCCTCAGCCCTTCCATCTCCTGAGGTTGCTCCTTTCTCGTAACTCAGTGCATAAACCCTTGAAGTGACCTAACCTCAGTCTCTAATGCCACAATTTCACCACAACCTAACCATACACGCCAACCTGTTTGACTAAGTCCAGAAGCCCCACTGTCATCGTTAATGCAGTTTCAGTGGCAAATGGATTAAGAATGGGATATCATTCAGGTTCATGTGCATATAAAGGCAAGTGTCCCAAAACGTTCGGCAATAAGTATCTTGATGATCTTGAAACATCTTTACCTAATATCCTAATGAATTGTGACCCATACAATTTATTTTTGGCTATTGCTACAAATATACCCGTGCTACTTAAGACAAGTTTTTTTTGTCCAGGGTTACATTTTAGAAAGAAAAACAACTTACAAATATTGGAAACACTTTACAAAAAAGTTGTATTAGTAAACATTAGTAAATGCATTAACTAACATGAACAAACAATTAGCAATTTCAAATTTCAGCATGTTTTAAGTCTTGTTGATGTCAATACATATTATTCATGTAAGTTCATGGTGCATTAATTAATGTTAACAGCTACAACGCTTGATTTTATAAATGTATAGTAAATGATGAAACTAACATTAACTGAGATTAATAAATGCTGTAGAAGTATTGTTCATTGTTAGTTCATGTTAGCTAATTGTTAACCAATACAACCTTAATGTAAAGTGTTCCCAAAATATTATATATAAATATTGCAGTGTAGTTTTTAATAAGAAATTTTTATTTAATTGTTTTAAACAGAAAGAAAACTTCTCTTCATTTTAAGAAAACACCTCTTACTTCCCAGTAAGATGTAACATTTTGGCTAACTGTTACAGTTTAAAATGTCCCACATTAGTCTATTTCACTGCCTTGATTATCAAAATTAGTAAACAGCACAAACAGTTATCTTCACATTTAAGGACATTCAAAGGGAATGCTGTACATACCAGCAGCATACAGTTACTGTATAAGATTAGCAAATAAAGTAAAATCATTTGAAAAAAAAATGTGTCTGGGTGATATTATGTTTGATTATTTGTACCTAAATCTGTTTCTAAAATTGAGTTCTTATCCTTTTTTAAATGTTTTTAGCAGCAGACAAAAAATTTTATTACTGTGTTTAAAATTCATTGTACAATAGAAGAAAAAGAAATTCTAGAGTCCAAACACGTGGCATTACTAATATCTACATACTAAGCTTTAGAAACATGGCCTTTATTTGACCTTGCACAGTCAGGAATTAACAAACAATAGATGTGTTGCTCTCTTTAGCCTTGGTCATGTATAAAAGCACAGGTGACAGTCAGCCAACAAGCAAAAGCAGCTTTAGCTTCTCCTTTGTGGAACTACTGAGAACCGGCTGGTGCAACCGTCACTATGGGCAGGGTAGACTACAATACAACTCTAATTTCTAAACAATTTCTTTCCAATTATTTTTACTTTTATACATTTGCTTTAGGTCACTAAAATACATTTTTTTACACATTAGGTCATCTTCTACGAGGACAGGAACTTCCAGGGTCGCTCTTATGAGTGTAATAGCGACTGTGCTGACTGGACCTCCTATCTAAGCCGCTGTCACTCCTGTAGAGTAGAGAATGGATGCTTCATGATGTACGACCGTCCCAACTACATGGGAAACCAGTATTTCTTTAAGAGGGGCGAGTATGCCGATTACATGTCTATGTTTGGAATGAGCGACTGTATCAGATCCTGTCGTATGATCCCCATGGTGAGTTCCATAACCATTTTGATGTATTTATAATAAATGTATCGAATATGGTCAGAAATATTTAAATAATATGTCAATAATATAGAAACATAAAGTAGGGTGTTGATATAAATAAACCTGAATTTCATGGACTACCTTTCCCATATAGCACAGAGGATCCTACAGAATGAGGATCTATGAGAGGGAGAACTTCATGGGTCAGATGCACGAGATGATGGACGACTGTGACAACATCATGGACCGCTACCGCATGTCTCAGTGTCAATCCTGTCATGTGATGGACGGCCACTGGCTCATGTATGAGCAGCCTCACTACAGAGGCAGGATGTGGTACCTCAGGCCTGGAGAGTACAGGAGCTTCAGCAATATGGGTGGCATGAGATTCATGAGCATGAGGCGTATCATGGATTCCTGGTATTAGTCTTCTAATGTTTCAATAAAATAATTATTTCACAGAAACAAACATTGTGTTATGATCATTAATGGCATTAAATTGTATATCCGTTATCCACAAAATGCAGGCACGGTCAGGGGACACACTCCCTTTCAGATTTTTGTGGCCCAAATTTAAAATATATAATATTATATATATATATATATAAAAGACACAATTATTAAAGGCAAACCATGTCTATTCATGGTCAGATGATGTAGCTACTGAGGCCATTAAAGTTGTGGCTTGTGAGCCAAAAATCTGATGATCCGCAGACCAGCACGCAAGCAATTGAAGCAGGGTGATGCAACTGAAAGGGCCTGGAGATCACAAACTCTTTCCAGCAACTTTAACACTAGTAACAGAGGTACTCTGAGGGCAAGGCACTTCTCTGCGCTGCCTGCAAAGACTCAAATGGAGCACCTGATAAGCTATCCAGGACTGTAGAAAGATCCTAGAAATATACAGATACAGTAGGCCTAAGTCATCTGGCAACACATACTGTAGGTCCATGGCTAGCCAAAACAGAAGCCCAATAGCACTTGAAAATAGCAGGAGAGATGCTCTTGTAGGAACTTTAGCAATGAGCCAGTTGGGCCCTGCTGGGTCCAAGTTTTTCCATCCACACCACATTGAAGCTTGAAGCCAGTAAAACATAACATTTCCTTGTAGTGATCTAGGCTTGTTGCGATTGTACTGTAGGTGTTCCCGGTGATACACTGTGTTCAGCCTCTCACCGATTACATCCATTGCGGTGCCACTGCCCCCATTGTCGTTCAGATTTTTATAGTAATAAAGTTTACTGTGCTATTTATTTAAGTTTACTATTACTATAACATTTTTAGTAATAAAATCTGATCCCTTGATGAGAGTGAGACGAGCTGACTGACAAGACGTTGGTGGAATCACTTACTTATTTTGTTAATAAAGTTTTGTGTTCAATATAGTTGAACTATATGGTTTGTCATTGTTTTTTTGTTTTTGTTAACAACAATAATAAACCCACCATTCAAGCAGCAATTTAAATGGAAAAAAGGTGCCATTTGTCTCGATGCTCCGTGCAAATCGCGTTCCTAAAGCTTAGGATGGGCAGGCTTGCGTACAGACAACATGTCAGAAGTACCAGTGTGCACAGGCTCAGTTCAAGCACTTCATATAAACCCTTGCTTTACCGCTAATTCAAAAGTAAAAGGCTCACGGCTGCACGGGTATTCATAAGCAATTAAAAAGCACCACTCATCACCACGTTTGTCACACATCGATTAACCAGTGGGAAAATTTCCTTACCGTCACATACCTCAGCTGTAGAATTTAGAGAGACCTTTACAGTAGTTAAGAGATTTGAATGAAGACGTCTGTCCCCTCTGAGGGGCCAGATACACAGCTTGTGCATCTCTCTAATGGTGCCATAAGATCCAGCACCCCGGAACCTACAGACCGCTATGCCCAGACCTGACCCTCAGGGGAATTTGTTTAAGATGAAAAATAATTTAACTGAAATGATCTTCTTGTTTACACCACATCTTAATTCACACCATAAGTATCTACAAAGCTCTGTCTACGTTTCTGAACGTCTATATATTTGTATTTGCTACATATTACACGGCTTTAATTCCTAAATCCTCAAACCAGTTTGGATGTTACTACACTCTAAATAAAGCTGAGAGTGGGCACTTCAAGACAATATTCATTATATAACTGTAACTGGAATACATTTAGGTAAACAGCTGTCTCAATAGTTATAGAACACTATTTATGGTAACACTTTATTTCGATAGTCCACTTTAGACATTTTACTAACTAAAAGTAACTTTGCAACTACTTATCAACTACCAAACTTTAGAGAATAAGTAGAATGTCTGCTTAATATCTACTAACACTTTATTGTGATGATTCCTCAACAGACATTCAACTGTCTATAATTATTTTTGCAGGTGCATGTCAACTTATTCCACTAACCCAAACCTCTTCCCTAACCCCAACCCTTACAGTCTACTAATACACTAATGACAGTTAGTTGATGTATAGTTGCAAATTATTGAAAGTTAGTTGACATGTAATTGCAAAGTTATTTACTGTATAGTTAGTAGAATGTCTATCAAAAAAAGTGGACTATCAAAATAAAGTGTAACCCTATTCATGAATATCACTCACATCTCAAACTTGTCTTCCGCCATTTTGGGTACCTGAAGTGGTCGCAAAAGAACTAGAAGTTATGCCTTCAATATGTTGTGAGCATCAAAATCGCTATTTTTACAACACTAAGAAGGCTCGACACAGCATGATACTTTGCTCGAAATATAAGCTGTGTCTCTACACATAAACTCAAGCATTGAGAACATTGTTTGTGTACACAGAGTTTACTAAAAAGAAGGTTTTGAACAACTGACTTTGGTGTCCTCTCACCAGCCATCTTGCCAGTCAAGATGTATCGATCTCCGAATGCGACGTAAGGAGGAAGGAGAGTAAAGATGGATAGCACCTAAAGCATAGTTCCATATAAATGTGTCACAAGGTGACGATCTTTTTGGGGCGGAACCAAAAGTTGGGAAAGTTTGGTTCCGCCCGGATGTTTCCGCCCAGACCGGAGGGAGGAAACACCGGACATCCGGTAGCATCGCGAGGGCTGTAATCAGCCAAATCAAGCGCAGCTGTGCGTGGTTAAGAGGAACGCCGGTTGATTGGAAGATGGCAGTACACGGAGGAGGATTTAAAGAGCAGTTAAATCACAGTTCAACAGCGGAGAGGTAGAGAGGGGATCGACGCGGGGAAAGCTCCTCTGCCTAAGGCAGTAAAAAGTCAGCACGCACCTTTGGAAGAGCCCGCAGGCTCTGTTGATCCGGGCTGCGCTTGGAGCGCGCGGAGAGAAGACAGGAGCTGCCTGGGGCGAAAGAAAGGCGATGCGGGGGTGGAGAAAAGGAGCACCCCAAGGAGAGCAGTGTGCTGTCGAGTGCTTAGTGTTTCGCAGTGGATGTTGGAGTAAGAGAAAACCCTGTGGGTAGAAGAAACGTCGGTATACGTGACACATTTAGAGAAACCAAGGAAAAAGGAAACGAAACAGTTTTGCAAAACATTGACCAAGAGGACCGCTGTGAGTATTGACTTCTGGATTTCAATGAAGTATAACAATTAACCTGTGCATTTATCGAATACCTCCAGGAGGAGAAGGGCGGCCCTACCCCTGATCCAGCGCGGTAGGTGAGCCGCAGGAATAGTTGGATTCAGTAGCCACAGCAGCAGAGCTAAACATCCCGGCCGTATTGTCATCGCCCCCATCCGACCTCAGCGAAGTGGAGGACGTCGGGCGTCTCTTGTGTACACCTGTATTGTGGTGGGTAGTCCATGTAATTTGAAACCCTTTCACGTTGAAGTGGTGCTGTGTATTTGCTGTGGGTTGCTGTGCAAGTGCTGTGTGTCTTGTTAGACGTACCCCGCATCATCCCTTTTACTGAGGAAGAGACGGAGAGGCTGACGGTCGCGAGTAACATCATCTATTATACGCTGTGTGCAGTTTGAGTGTGAAGCGACGGTGTGGGCCCCTGGAAGCCGCCCCCGTCTGTATGCCGACAGGTTTCGGAGTGTGGCGGTGAAGACTTGAAAGCTGGCAGTGTGTGTGTGAGTACAACTACGGGCTTCTGCATAGCTACTTTACCTGTGTGTTTTCCTTTGTGGCAGAGTGAGAGGCGAAGGAGTTCCGCCGCCCCGTGGTCTCTACAAAAGGGCGCCCTTGTCCGGTATTCGATCGCTCTACGGGCATTGAGGATAGGGCAGCGCTCGGCCCGGTGAGACGGTGTGAGAGTTCGCCCCCCCTGCTGACCAGCGAGCTCGCCGAGAGGGTTTTGCCCCCGGCGCCTCTGGTGAAATCATCGCCGTTGCCCTTCTGTGCAGGCCAGCCGTTGTAAGCCCGCCCCCGTGCCTTGTCGATCAGAACGAAAGTGAACGTCAGGAGAACGAACTGTGGACAGTCATACGTACCCAGAGCTGTAAACAGCGGAGAGGTGAGAAGCATCCAAGTTGAACTAACTGTGTTGTTGTGTCCAAGCTGCCTGTGGAGAAAGAGAGAACGAAAGTGAACGTCAGGAGAACGAACTGTGGACAGTCATACGTACCCAGAGCTGTAAACAGCGGAGAGGTGAGAAGCATCCAAGTTAAACTAACTGTGTTGTTGTGTCCAAGCTGCCTGTGGAGAAAGAGAGAACGAAAGTGAACGTCAGGAGAACGAACTGTGGACAGTTATACGTACCCAGAGCTGTAAACAGCGGAGAGGTGAGAAGCATCCAAGTTGAACTAACCGTGTTGTTGTGTCCAAGCTGCCTGTGGAGAAAGAGAGAACGAAAGTGAACGTCAAGAGAACGAACTGCGGACAGTCCTACGTACCCAGAGCCTGAAGTGGCCGTTATTTTAAGTTCCCCTTTTTTTCCCTCCCCTATTTTTATTATTTTAAGTAAATTAAATAAAGTACCTTTTAAATTATGCTTACCTTGTGTGTCTGGTCATTGGGGTGGCTTTGGGAATCTCCTCGAGGTGGAGAAAGGGGCGTGACCTTATTTACATCTCGGTCCACCCCTACCTGTGACAAATGCACAGATAATTTGTTGTTTTGTTGTAAAACAATATTGACCTTCTAGTTGAAAAAGGAGCTTCATATGAGATTCATTTATTCGCATTCAGAAATCAATTCTTTATGTCTGGCAAAGATAGCAAGTGGACGCCTTAAAGGGAAACTTCACCCATTTGCATTAAGCTTTGTATCGTTAGAACCCCAGTCATGTTTTTGAATGGTCGTGCATCATTCCCTCAGTTTCCCCTGAGAGGGGAGAAATACTCATTTCAGTGAGGCACTTCCTTCTTTCAATGATGTTAAAAATCGTCATTTTGCGTCATTGAAAGAAGGAAATCCTGTATCTCTGTTGAGTGTGAAAGACTACAGACACTCATTCCTCATTTTTCCAAGTTGGGGGCTATGGGTGGGACCCACTCACGCTAAAGACCTATTACAGATCAGTGGGTGGGACTTACGAAAATATACGAACACAGACGGAAAAAAACGATCAGCCGCCATCTTTATGCTAAGCTAAGCTAAACAGATGTTGTGGAGCGAGCCAGACTTTGTGTTACAATAACAGTGGAAGTTAATCAATATGATATAGAAGAGGGTGATTTCGCAAGCGTGATGCTCTAATCAGCTGTTCATTGCACCTTTATGAGCCACAATACAGCAAAGAGCTCAGGCAGATGAAGGAACAGAAGCCCGAGGAGAGGAGCCCGGGGAGGACGCTGCAACAATCGGCCTCTGCTGCGTAGAGAAGCCCGGACTGATAGTGCCTGTACTCTCGCAGTGTGGCTTCTTTTTTACATTTCTGCATCGGATGAGGATATGAACTTTTGTTTGGTGAATGTTTCGAGGCAAGAGAGCAACTTTGCGTGTTGTAGATGTTAGGGATGCACCGAATCCAGGATTCGGTTTCGGATTCGGCCGAATACTGGGCTTTTTGACGGGGTTCGGGTTCGGCCGAATCCTAGAATTTTTTTCCACCGAACCGAATCCTAGGCTTGCGCTACGCTGCTCGACGTCACGCGGCCGTTGATTACACACATCGGGTGCTGACGTGGAGATGAGCTTTTTCTTTCGGTGAGCTTTAGGGGCTGGACACACCAAAACTTTTAAACACGGCTGAAAACGCCTTGAGGACACCAAATGCCAGCTGTTTTTCAGCCGAGCGCTTGGTAGCTGTGATGCTTCAGCTGTGAGCCGGTTGGTTGCTGTGGTAATGTCCCGCCCCTCCTCCATTGTAATTGGACGGCCATGTGAAAACTGACATTGACGAGCGGAGCTTCTCACTCAAAGTTAAATATTGTTTTCAGCGCAGAGCTGCTTGCTTATTGGAAAAACGAGCGTGTCGCAACGCATCGCTTTCATTATGCATAGGCTTATGGTAATTGTCAAAATAGTTTTCCAACTTGTCATCCTGGCATAATGTACAGTTAAAATTAAATTAAATGAAAAATACATGCTGTGGACGTTGTATAATTCATTAATGTGTTTTACTGTGTTAATGGAATAAGGATGCGAGTAGGATTCGGTATTCGGTTTCGGATTCGGCCGAATCTTAAACGGTGGATTCGGGATTCGGCCGAACCTAAAAAATCTGGATTCGGTGCATCCCTAGTAGATGTACACAATAGCATATCTGAGCGGTGTTTTATATGTCTATGTGAAAGCAATGAGGCTGATATTACACAGATGTAATTACAGTAAACAAGAGACAAAAAGAAAATTGGTCAAACTAAATAAACATTTAATATGCATACCCTTTTTTAAGTACTTAGAAAGACATTTGTACTGCGGATCTTAAACTGCAAGTTACTGTTTGAATAAGACTTTGCTACACACCAGGCCAGAGTGTTATTGTGTGTAACACAACGTAACATCACGTTTAAAAGTAAGTCATGATTGGTGTCTGTCAGACACCAGTGGTGGCTTTTTCTTTGTATTACTAACAAGGCATTTATGTACATCAACTGCTCCTTTAACAGTCAAAGTTAGTTGTTCTGTTTACACAAACAATGTTCTCAATGTTCATGTGTAGAGATCCAGATGATACTTCGAGCAAAGTTTCATATTGTGTCGTGCCGCCTTAGGGTTGTAAAAAATAGTGGTAGTTCGGTAGCAGACAGCGGCTGGAAGAACGCATCAGGGATCGAGTAGGCATTTCCCCCCTACCAAGATATATATTTTTTTAAAGTAGCGTTTCCTTTATGACAGCCGAGGTACAAAAAGTTTGGCTGAGATGGCGGCAGGCAACTGGAATGATGTTAAAGGTCACATGACTGATATTAATCCATATACTTTTGAGTCAGTTATCATTTTATTAGTTATTGACTTCATTGTATATGGATCAAGTATTGTTTTTGGAGGAGACCACGGTCTTTGTCTAATTTTAATTTGAATGGATGCTAGGGTTTGATTGCTGATCTTTGAATGTTACAGTGGGAAAGTGTAGCTAGGCAAAATAGCATCTTTGGTTATTTGTACTTTTGTAATGTGTCACCAATACTGATTACTGACACTTTTGAAGATTATTTTTTCAACAACATAATGACATGTTAACAAATAAAATTTCCTTAATACTCATTAAAATGTGAAGTGGTACAAACCTTATTAGTAACAATGTTAGTAATAACATCTACACCAAACCTTGGCTATACAATGGCCTTTATCCCAACTTGCACTGTCAGGAATTGACTAACAATTGACGCTGTATGGTCTTTAGTTTTGGTCTAGTATAAAGGTACGAGTGACATCAGTCAGTCAACCAGAATCAGCTTCTCCTCTGTGAAACTACTGAAGATCCGCCAGCACAACCACAAACATGGGCAAGGTAAACTTGATTTCCATTAGTTTCATATACTTTTAATTTGATATATTTCACTTTAAACCACTATGATGAACTTTGAATTTTTATAGGTCATCTTCTACGAGGACAGGAACTTTCAGGGTCGCTCTTATGAGTGTATGAGTGACTGTACTGACATGTCCTCCTATCTGAGCCGCTGTCACTCCTGTAGAGTAGAGAGCGGATGCTTCATGATGTACGATCATCCAAACTACATGGGACACCAGTATTTCTTTAAGAGGGGCGAGTATGCCGATTACATGTCTATGTTTGGAATGAGCAACTGGATCAGATCCTGCCGTATGATCCCCATGGTGAGCTCAGAGAAGATTATTATATCATTAATTTCTAAATACTTTAAATCACAAAAATTAAGTGTTTTTAGGTTTAATTAGCAGAACTTGATTTAGATTTATCTCTTAGTTTAATGTTGTTTTTTATGGTAAAATTAAATATACTGAACTTCTTTTTCCTACAGCACAGAGGATCCTACAGAATGAAGATCTATGAGAGGGAGAACTTTATGGGTCAGATGCACGAGATGATGGACGACTGTGACAACATCATGGACCGCTACCGCATGTCTCAGTGTCAGTCCTGTCATGTGATGGACGGTCACTGGCTCATGTATGAGCAGCCTCACTACAGAGGCAGGATGTGGTACCTCAGGCCTGGAGAGTACAGGAACTTCAGCAATATGGGTGGCATGAGATTCATGAGCATGAGGCGTATCATGGATTCCTGGTATTAGTCTTCTAAAGTTTCAATAAAATAATCCCTCCACAAACTAAACGTTGTGTCATAAGATAATTTTTTAAGGAAAAAGTTACAACTGTTTAAAACGCTGACAAAAGCACTTCTTCTTCTATGAATAGGGCACAGTGCAATGCTCAAATAGTCTCCAGGAACATGACGTCAGCAACTCAATGCATTAGGAGTGTATACAGTGTGTATAAGTGTGGTGGACACTTTGCAGTATAGGAGTAGTTGCAAAAGTTTGTATTTTACTGGTTAAAAGATGTTAAAATGACAGCAGTCATGACCGGTGAAAACAGAATCCTATAAGAAGTGTGATTTTTCGCTTTCCCGCTTAGATATCCGAGTTAACAAAACGTCATTGCATGGCATTGGTAGCATAAGATGAGAAAACAGGGGTGTAGCAGCTGTGGGGGATTGTGGGGCACACATTCCCCGCACTTTTAGAAAAAGGTGATTCTGTTCCCCACACTTTTTATGACCCAGCTCCAAAATTTTCGTCTGTCCATTTGTTACTAAAGGTGTGTTCAACTTCAAGTGGCATTGCAAGAAATAACATGTGGATGACATCAAAGTACTGCGAGAGATTCAAAGCAAATGTCACCCACCTAATGCGACTCGGCCTATAGTCAAACACACCTTCAGATTTTGAGTGGACAAGTTCAGATTCAGCCAATCAGAAGTGAATGTTATGAGGCAAATCATCACTCATGAGCTTCAAATCTCCATCTGCTCTCACGCATAAGTCGCATTAACTGAAAATTTTAAACACACAGCGATAATGAAAATTGCCTTCCATAGTATTAAAAAATATTTTGGAAGTATTTTGATGAATGATGAAGAAAATATTTTGATAAATGATGGTAAGCACACAGTTGATGGCACCCATTAAATTCCATCATATTTTTTATTCCTACTATTGAAATCAATGGTCACTATCTGCTGTGTGTTTACCCTCATTTTACAGTTTACCATAAACTCCAGAGGTAAACATACCAAAATACATCAATAACTCTCGAAATATGCAAACTTCATGTGCATTGTTTATGCTAACAGGAGTTAAACTACATAAGTAAAGTAGCTGTGTGACATTCATTTAAACAAAAACAAACATTAGGTACACGTAAACTTTCTGAACTACAACGTTCGGTGCAGTGCTACTTCGGTGCAAATGCAACAAATACAACTGGTAAAGTGACAGTGTCAAATACAGATATTAAAACACAAATAACAAGGCAATAAATGCAAATAAAGTAAAAATGTACAGTTGGATGCACCGAATCCAGATTTTTTGGGTTAGACCGAATACCGAATCCACTGTTTAAGATTCGGCCGAATCCGAAACCGAATCCTACTCGCATCCTTATTCCATTACAGGGCTCGCAAAATTTCAAAATCCCTGGTAGCCCTTCGGGCAGGCACTCTTCAGTTTTTGGTAGCCCGAAATTTTGCCAATACAAAGCCAATAGGGCCTCTAACCACAATGTTTAATCTGCGTTGTTGTTTTATTCTTGTTGTTGTTTTGATGCTGTTGGTTTTTTAACAAACAAAAAAACTGGATTTCCATGTAAACCAACTGTTCCTGCTCATCCCCACACCAGATATACCCACCATTTAAAAGTGTTTCAGTGGGTCACAAAACTCACAGTTTGGATCATCCAGTTAGAGATTGGATCATTTTTACGATCAGAAAAACAGGGGCTACTGTCGCTTTAAGTCACTCTCTTCACTGCCCGTACAATCTATATCACTTTAAAGCTTGCTGCGAGAGATTTAATTTTCTTACGTGAGGATAGTAATGACTGACAGGACGAAGTTGGAGGATTTGCACAAAAATCCATGACAAATCAGTACGGATTGCTTCCTGTACTGCGGCTTCGCCCGATCGCAAAAGTGAAAGTAAAACTCGAGCTCGCGCTCAAACGCAATTTAAATACCCAATGCCTGAATTTCATGCACCACAATTACCCATCCAAATCTGTGAGAGGATACATAAGCATTTAAATATATTTTTTCCTCCCTATAAGTCAAGAAAAAAAATACACTTATCTCCACGTCAGCACCTGATGTTTGTAATCAATGGCCGCGTGACGTCGACCAGCGTAGCGCAAGCTTAGGGTTCGGTTCGGTGGAAAAAAAAATCTAAGATTCGGCCGAACCCGAACCCCGTCAAAAAGCCCAGTATTCGGCCGAATCCGAATCCTGGATTCGGTGCATCCCTAACAGTTACTGAAATAAAATGTTAAGCAGTACTTATGTTGTGCGACCACTGTGCAATGTTTTCCTTGACAGTTATTTGTCCTTGATTGGCAGTCTGGTGCCTATATATTCAAATGATGGTTTGTACAAATAAAGTGCTTTGTTATAGTATCATTTGGAATAGGTTTTTATGAGTTTTGCAATAAGTAAATATGCCAAAATCACACAGAGAAGCTATGGTGGATGAATCAGGACAAAGATTGTCATTGACAGTAGAGAGTAACCAGTAAAGTAATAAGGTTAATATAGTGATGATACACGCTCTGTAGAGCAGTTTGTCTTTATGTGCTACTGTAGATATATGGTGGCGCAAAATCGTGAAATCCATATAAGGGGACCCACAGTGTATGTAGATAGAAACGACTCATTCTAAGGTAATAAAAACATAATGGTTCATTACATAAGGTTTTTATACACCACTGATAATATAGTTATGTAAATTAAGTTGCATTTCTGTCAATAGATCCTGTTAAAATGTACACACTGCACCTTTAAATAAAATATTGCACTTTCGTACAGGTTGTACAAATGTTACAATGTTTATAAAATGTTTGTGTTTATGAAAATTTCGTGAATTTTTTATAATATCTGGTTTTAATCTATTTTTTGTATTAAATGTATTGTTTATTGGTCTCTTAACATAGATATGTATCGATGTATAATGTTTTTGTGTCATTTAGAGTTACCATATATGATGTGGTGCAATCATAGCAATTAACTAACTAGTATTAAATTAAATATTAAATCAAATTTCAGTGGCTAAAATATGAATCACTGATAGTACACTGTAAAAAATACTTTGCTGCCTAAACATTTTTTGTTGAATCAACTCGGATTTACAAGTAATTTCAACTTACTATTATTTATCTTGACTAGAGATGAGTTGTTATAACTACAGGTGAGTTGTTATAACTAATAAAATTAAGTTGACTTTTCTCAACTAAATTTTATAAGTTGTGACAACTCATCTCTGTTGACATGACTTGTAAATCTGAGTTGATTTAACAAAACATTTTAAGGCAGCAAAGTATTTTTTACAGTGTATGCTTAAGTTAGTATTTCTAAAACATTTTTAAGTAAAATGTTAATAAATGTAAAATACATATTATAAAAATAAATGCTGTTATAAAGTGGAAATACATTCTTGAAACAAAATCTATGCCAGTGTTTCCCAACCAATTTTTATATTGTCATCATTATAAAATAGGAAAGACATAACTGAGAAGAATTTCTATATGTTTTCATTGTTAAACCTTGTGACTGTAAATATTTCACCAAAATAAACGGAGGTTCCTTAAACATAGGAATCTAAAACAACAATTAGCATTTCATATTCTTTCATTTTAGCAAACTTTAGAAATTCTGGAATTCCAGCGAAAGAGAAAACTAAGATCTATATAATAACCTTTAGCTGTGAAGGCCTCTGTTTTTAACTTGCACTGTCAGGAATTGACTAACAATTGACGCTGTGTAGTCTTTATTTTTGGTTTAGTATAAAGGTACGAGTGACAGCAGTCAGCCAACAACCAGAATCAGCTTCTCCTCTGTGAAACTACTCAAGATCAGCCAGCACAACCACAAACATGGGCAAGGTAAACTTGATTTCCATTGGTTTAATACAATTAACTTTGTTTTTATCATAGGTAACTAACAATAACTTAACTCATTTTCAGGTCATCTTCTACGAGGACAGGAACTTTCAGGGTCGCTCTTACGAGTGTAATAGCGACTGTGCTGACATGTCCTCCTATCTGAGCCGCTGTCACTCCTGTAGAGTAGAGAGCGGATGCTTCATGATGTACGATCATCCAAACTACATGGGAAACCAGTATTTCTTTAAGAGGGGCGAGTATGCCGATTACATGTCTATGTTTGGAATGAGCAACTGGATCAGATCCTGCCGTATGATCCCCATGGTGAGCTCAGAGAAGATTTCTATATAATTAATTTCTAAATAAATCAACTTTACTTTAAATCACAAAATTAAGTATTTTTAGGTTTAACTGGCAGAAATTGATTTAGATTTATTTCTTAGTTTAATGTTGTTTTTTTATGGTAAAATTAAATATACTGAACTTCTTTTTCCTACAGCACAGAGGATCCTACAGAATGAGGATCTATGAGAGGGAGAACTTCATGGGTCAGATGCACGAGATGATGGACGACTGTGACAACATCATGGACCGCTACCGCATGTCTCAGTGTCAGTCCTGTCATGTGATGGACGGTCACTGGCTCATGTATGAGCAGCCTCACTACAGAGGCAGGATGTGGTACCTCAGGCCTGGAGAGTACAGGAACTTCAGTAATATGGGTGGCATGAGATTCATGAGCATGAGACGTATCATGGATTCCTGGTATTAGTCTTCTAAAGTTTCAATAAAATAATTATAAATAAAATATAAACATGGTGTCATGAAATCATTTTTGAGGGAAAAAAGTACAACCGCTTAAAACCACTGACAAAAGCACTTCTACTTCTATGAATAGGGCACAATGCAATGCTCAAATCGACTCCAGGAACATGACGTCAGCAACTTAAAACGTCCCCCACACTTTTGGTGATTCTGTCCCCCACACTTTTTATGACCCGGATCCAAAATTTCCATCTATCTGTTTTTTACTAAAGGTGTGTTTATCTCCAAGCAGTATTGCAAGAAATAACATGTGATCAAAGATGACATCAAAGTACTGCGAGAGCTTTTCAAAGCAAATGATTGATTCATATTTAAGTTGGGGGAGGGACAATTTGGTATCTCCAATTTGCCTACTTCCTTTTTTTGGCCTGGGGGAGGAAACCAGAGTAACCAGAGTAACCCCACGCTGACACAGGGAGAACATGCAGAAACTCCACACAGAAAGGCCACCTGCTAGCCGGGGCTCGAACCGGGAACCTTCTTGCTGTGAGGCAACAGTGCTATCCACTGAGCCACCCTAACAGATTTTCCAATTTGCTTAAAGGTCACCTATTGACGTGGTTTCAGGGTTATTATCTTAAACAAAAACTATCACGAAAACTGAAACTATTAGTGAAAAAACATTTTCGTTGACTGAAATCAAATAAAAACGAAGGTTTCAAAAAAACAAAACAAAAAACGAAAACTAAACTACAACTTTAATGTGGACCTGCAAATATGTATATTTATATTTGTATATTATATTTACATAACCCAACAGAATTTAGAGTGTTGGGTTAGTGTGGTATTTAGCAGGACTAAATTAAAACAAACCTTAAAAAAACTCTTATTTTCCTCTTATTTTCAACATTTCCAGATTTGGCAAGGTGTATGTACACTTTTGACCACCACAACCATGATATTACGCTAAGACTAAAACTATACTAAAACTAAATAAAAACTAAAAGTAATGATTTTTAAAAAATAAAAACGAAATCAAAACTATTTATGCACCAAGAAGAACTTAAACTAAACTGAAATAAACTAACAAAAAAAAAAAAAAAACTAATATTTTTTTAAAAACTATAATAACCCTGTGTGGTTTATGGTTAAAAAACACATTATTTTCCACTTACTATAAAAGTCCGTCACAAAATTGAATTATCTTTTTGCTCAAAATGTGGTGTTTTTGCAGAAACCTACCCATATTCAAAAGCTGATTACAAAAGAACTACTGAAGGTAGGATGAAAAGTTTTTTTTTTTTTGAAAGCAGAGGGTCTGTTCTTTCATTTGGTATATTGTATGCTTATATATTTGAAGAAGAACATTTTCTGGAAGACATTAAACTTTTGTGAAAATCATGAAAAACGCTGGCGCTGGCTGGCAACTTTTTTTAAAAACGCTGGCGGTGAAAGAGTTAAGTACTGTATGTTTGAAATAGATTAAAGCTTTACAGTTTATATGTTGCATCATCTTTTACCACAGTAAATGACAAAAATCTACTTCAACTTCTTTATTTGAGGTAAAAATTTACATAAAAATAGGTAAAGTAGCTGTGTAATATTCAATAACACAACCACAAACGTTAAGGTAAATAAACACATTAACTTGCTGAACTAAATTAAAACCCCAAATCAAGGCAATACATGCAAATAAAGTAAAAATGTACAATTACTGAATTAAAATGTTTAGCATTGCACCTTTAAATGAAATATTGCACTTAGGTTGTACAAATGTTAGAAATGTTCATAAAATGTTTGTGTTCATGAAAATTCTGTAAAATTTTAATAAAATCTAGTTTAAATCTATTTTGTGTATGAAATGTATTGTTTATTGGTCTCTTTATATAAATATGTATGGATATAATGTCTTTGTGTCATTTGGAGTTACCATATATCGTGTAACCAATACTAGCAATTAACTAGTAACTATATTAAATGAAACATTAAATATCTAATTTCTGCATATGAATCACTGATGCTTAAGTTAATGGTTCTAAAAGATTTTTTATCAGTTCGTGATATTAAAGGAGCATTTCACCGTAGAAACATTAATCTTTATTGAAAGTGTGTCATATTTGTAGTCGAAATGTAACATACATTTAGAATTTGGTGCCTATTTGACAGAGAAAAGGGTTGTTTGTAGTCTCACTCCCTCAACAAAGACATTGCACTTCCTTCTTTCAATGATGCAAAATGATGATTTTTACATCATTGAAAGAAGGAAGTGCAACACTGAAATCTGTATTTCTCCTGTCTCAGCGGCAACTGAGGAAATGATGCATGACCATTCAAAAACATGACTGGGGTTCTAACTATACAAAGCTTAATGCAAATGGGTGAAGTGTCCCTTTAAGGAAAAATAATCTATTATTACACCTGAATGCAAAATATTAGATGACTATAAAAACTAAAAAGAAATGCAAATGTTTTGTTTCTAAACACATACTGGGAAATTTAAAAAAAAATGTTAAGCATAAGGAAATTAATAAATCACCTAAATTCATGTTGCAATTTTAATGTAGCTTACAGAAATATTTACCTCCTTAAGTTTTTTTCCAGCATGATCATTCTCGTTTCACATGCTTTTTGTATTTTCTGGCCTGTCTGCATTTTGTATTTATAAGGATAGCTAATAATTATTTACTGTAAAAAATGAATATGTCAAAGATCTTTCACTTTGAAGAAAACTATAGAATCTACAGAAACTTTCACAGTTCCCAGGTGGCATGGACGTAAGACACGGTCACCCTGATATTCCATCGACTGTGAATACAGGAAATCTCGCAAAATCTTGCGAGTCTTCAGAATATGCATGGTGGACGATATGCAGGTAGAAATGTTTAATAATAGTGTTTGGAATTATTTTCACAGAAAATTCAAGGGGAAAAAAGAAAACATGGTTTGCACATCACTTTGCATTAACTTCACTTTGTACTGCGTCATGACTGCTTCTGTCTTCCATCATCTCGCTTTCTGATTGGATATTATTTAGTTTTACATGATAATCTCAAGAGTGTGCACGCATTTGTCCCCGGGGTTCCCCACACACATCAGGATTTCTGATCAAACACGTTTAATATTTACGATTCGTGATGGAGGCGGCTCCAACATACTTTCGATCAGGTTCGGACACTCTTAACACACCTAACACCAAGGGAAAATCTGATAAGATAATCTGTAGAACCATCAAGATAATCGTGACATAGCTACGATTGTCGAAAGTGGGGAAATCGGACGAAAATTAGCCCAATTATCTTTTGGTGTGTACCCAGCATTATGAACCTTATTTTAAAGTGTATTATGAACCCAATTTTTTAATCAATGGAATTTTTTTATTGCAATTGATATAAAAAGTATTGCAAACATGAAAACATGATTTAATAAATTACATATTTTGTTAATTTCTAAATTAAATGCAATTTTTTATTAAATACAAGTGAGACTATTAGAAAGTAAAATGTTAATAAATCAAAAATCTATGCCAGTGTTTCCCAACCAATTTTATATTGTTGTTATAAAATAGGAAAGACATAATTGAGATGAATTTCTGCATGTTTTCATTGTTACACCTTGTGACTGAAAATATTTCACCAAAATATATCAAACTGAGGTTCATTAAGCATAGGAATCTAAAACAACATTAAGCATTTCATTTTCTTTCATTTTAGCAAACTTTAGAAATTCTGGAATTCAAACAAAAGAGAAAACTAAGATCTACATAATAACCTTTAGCTGTAATGGCCTCTGTTTTAACTTGCACTGTCAGGAATTGAATAACAATAGACACTGTGTTGTCTTTAGTTTTGGTTTAGTATAAAGGTACGAGTGACAGCAGTCAGCCAACAACCAGAATCAGAATCAGCTTCTCCTCTGTGGAACTACTGAAGATCAGCCAGCACAACCACAAACATGGGCAAGGTAAACTTGATTTCCATTAGTTTCATATAATTTTAATTTGGTATATTTCACTTTAAATCACTATGATTAACTTTGATTTTTTTTAGGTCATCTTCTATGAGGACAGGAACTTTCAGGGTCGCTCTTATGAGTGTATGAGCGACTGTACTGACATGTCCTCCTATCTGAGCCGCTGTCACTCCTGTAGAGTAGAGAGCGGATGCTTCATGATGTACGATCATCCAAACTACATGGGACACCAGTATTTCTTTAAGAGGGGCGAGTATGCCGATTACATGTCTATGTTTGGAATGAGCAACTGGATCAGATCCTGCCGCATGATCCCCATGGTGAGCTCAAAGAAGATTTCAAAATAAATCAACTCACTTATGAATATTTGGAAAAATTAAGTCATCTTTTTAGGTTTAATTGGCAGAACTTGATTTTGATTTATTTTTTCTGTTTGATGTTGGTTCTTTATGTTAAACTTTAATATACTGAACTTCTTTTTCCTACAGCACAGAGGATCCTACAGAATGAGGATCTATGAGAGGGAGAACTTCATGGGTCAGATGTACGAGATGATGGACGACTGTGACAACATCATGGACCGCTACCGCATGTCTCAGTGTCAGTCCTGTCATGTGATGGACGGTCACTGGCTCATGTATGAGCAGCCTCACTACAGAGGCAGGATGTGGTACGTCAGGCCTGGAGAGTACAGGAACTTCAGCAATATGGGTGGCATGAGATTCATGAGCATGAGGCGTATCATGGATTCCTGGTATTAGTGTATTAAAGTTTCAATAAAATAATTCCTCCACAAAACTAAACATTGTGTCATAAAATCATTTTTTGAGGGAAAAATTACAACCAGTTACAAAAGCACTGCTACTACTACGAATAAGGCACAATGAAATGTTCAAATATACTCCAGGAACGTGACAGAAGTAACTCAAGTCATGAGGAGTGTATACGGAAGTGTGGTGGACATAGGAGTAGTTGCTAAAGTTCTTAAAAGAAGTGTGATTTTTCGCTTTCCCACTTGGACACAGTAATGGAACTTAAATACCCAGTTAACAAAATAGCATGGCATGGCATGGGTAGCAGAAGACGAGAAAACAGGTGCGTAGACACGTCCACCATATTTTTAGAAAAAGGTGATTCTGTCCCCCACACTTTATATGACCCTACTCCAAAATTTTAAGCTGTCTTCCAGTTTGTTACTAAAGGTGTGTTCATTTTTATCATTAAAATATGAAATGATGGATAATAATTGATTATGATGTAATTTTTACGACCCTGTCCATAAAATGACGGGCAATGAAAAAATCTAACGCAACCTCTGCTATTACGATTCTTTGCACTTTTGCTCTTTTTGGGACCTGTAAAATGCATCCCAAGTTTAAAGCAGAGGACAAATACGTCCTTCTTTCAAACACAAACTGTAAGTATGCATTATGTCGCGATCGAATTTCTATGTTATGATTTGATCTAAAATCACGTCTACACCAGACGAGAGCAACGCGGCAGATGCAGTGTGGACAGATTTTAGAGATTGATGAATCTACACTGCCAAAAGATGTTGGCCAAGAAAATAACATTGCATTATGAGATTACGCATTAAACCCCAAATAAACATTGTCTTCTTACCAAACATATTAAGTACTGTATGTTTGAAATAGATTAAAGCTTTACAGTTTATATATGTTGCATTCAATCTTTTAACACAATAAATGACAAAAAACTACTTCAACTTCTATTTCACTTTATTTGAGATACATTTGTTTATACAGTACAAAGAGGTAAAGTAGCTGTGTGACATTCAATTATTAAGTAATACTGTCATTTCTACAGAAATCTTTTACAGTGCACTGTAGAAATTGCTGTCAATTATTTTTTCTCTCTCTTTCTCTCTGCACTAAATGGCAATGCTTCGGTTGGGTTTAGGGGCAGTGCAGATTAAGGGGCGGTATTTTTGTAATAAGATCTCCTTATGACATCATTAGGAGACTCAAATTTCAATGACCTAATTATTGCTCACATCTACAAAGTGGCAAAGCTAACATTTTCATGTTATGGCCCCTCTAAAACACACATCCAGTCAAAGCACGTTCCACATCATCGTTGTCGTTATCGATCATCGATGCAACGTTCGAGTACTTGATCAATCGACTACTCGTGCCCATCCCGATTTAAAATATTTATTTGTGGCAGATCTAATAGAGTAAACATATTTATTTCTACAGGATTAGTAAATATTATGAGTAAGAAATGTAGGATTTGCAATATATTTTCTATTAAAAAAAAATTCTCAATAACTTCAATAAGTCAACTCTTACTAAAGCAAGGCTTACTAAAGTATTGACTAGATCGCCTAGTAGGCCTACTGCAAATTGTAAAAAAATTAAACTGGAAGTAATTACTTTCATATTTCATATGCAATTTCAGCATCATATTCCTTTTATAAATAGTCCCAGGCATATCCTTAAATTTGGAAATTTTTGACTAACTCATAATTCTGTTATGCTTTTTGTTTTTATAATCTTTTGCTCCATTGAGCTTTGTTAAAGTAAAATTGAACATAGGGAATTTAAATAATTCACTTTACGCCTCTGGAAGCCATGTCTCTGACAAAGCAATAACAGAAAATGATGTTTGAGTAAAAAAAAAAGTATGAGTAAATGTTTTATAATTATAGAAAGACTATTCAAATGAAAAGTAGAAAATAAAGGCATAGTGACCTAAATCATTAAATTGAGTATCAGTATAAAAATTACATTATAAAGTGAAGAAAATAGAAAAAATATATAATCTTGATCAACCTCAACATTATAAGAATCAAATAACAAAGAATCAATAGGTCTGAATATCTGACAGCCAACTTCAGATTGGTTGTGGTCCATAGTGTATATTTAAAAAAATACTGTAAATACTGGGTATTTGAGGCACAGTCTCCACAAAATGCAAAATAGTGTCCACAAATTTGCTGTTAAATAATTTGTTTAATTATTTAATCCTCATGAAGAAAGTTAGATTTAAAGTAGGATTACTGTTGGACAGATGAATGTACTGTACTGCTGCTGCTCTAAAGCAATGCTGTTTTGGTTTTGCGTATGCCAGTCTTTTCAAGCAGATAATAGATGCTGAGTTTAGCCGAAATCTCAATAAGCATCATTCTAAAACACTGACATTCAATAAACAAATAAATAAAACATTTTATATTAAGAAACAACCAATAGGAATAGATGGATACTAAAGTTGTTTCTTTAGCATGCAGTCCTCACAATACTGAATAATAAGATTTAAATAACAAGAAACAATGGCCATTATTCCAACTTGCACGGTCAGGATTTAACTAACAATTGACGCTGTGTAGTCTTTAGTTTTGGTTTAGTATAAAGGTACGAGCGACAGCAGTCAGTTAACCAGAATCAGCTTCAGCTTCTCTGTAAAACTACTGAAGATCAGCCAGCACAACCACAAACATGGGCAAGGTAAACTTGATTTTCAACGATTTCATACAAATGATTTTAATTTGGTTTATTTGACTTTAGGTCACTATAATTAATTTAATTTATTTTCAGGTCATCTTCTATGAGGACAGGAACTTTCAGGGTCGCTCTTATGAGTGTAATAGCGACTGTGCTGACATGTCCTCCTATCTGAGCCGCTGTCACTCCTGTAGAGTAGAGAGCGGATGCTTCATGATGTATGATCATCCAAACTACATGGGAAACCAGTATTTCTTTAAGAGGGGCGAGTACGCCGATTACATGTCTATGTTTGGAATGAGCAACTGGATCAGATCCTGCCGTATGATCCCCATGGTGAGTTCAGATGAAGCAGTCAGCATGTTTTGATTTATGAGATACATTAAAGGCAATATTTTCAACAAAATATTTTAGATTTATGTCAAATTTAATCAATCAACATCATATTTTTCTTCTCCTACAGCACAGAGGATCCTACAGAATGAGGATCTATGAGAGGGAGAACTTCATGGGTCAGATGCACGAGATGATGGACGACTGTGACAACATCATGGACCGCTACCGCATGTCTCAGTGTCAGTCCTGTCATGTGATGGACGGTCACTGGCTCATGTATGAGCAGCCTCACTACAGAGGCAGGATGTGGTACCTCAGGCCTGGAGAGTACAGGAACTTCAGCAATATGGGTGGCATGAGATTCATGAGCATGAGACGTATCATGGATTCCTGGTATTAGTCTTCTAAAGTTTCAATAAAAAAAATTCTCTACACCAATCATTGTGTTTTGAAAATCATTCCTGCCACAAATATTCAATACATTTTTTGTCACTTTACTTGTAATTACACTTACATTATCATTAAAATGATAATCAAAATGACAGTACTCCAAAAAATAAACTACTTATTCTCAATGATCTCAACCCAGCCTACTCTCACTTGGTTTAAACCTTTAGACTCCATCATCACCTAATTCTTCTGGAAAAATAAACCACCAAGGATAAAATTAAGCACTTTACAAAAACCCAAATCTTATGGAGTATTACAAGCACCACATTTTCACCATTACTCATTAGCAAACCAACTTCAATACATATATAAATAGACTCACCCCACTCAGGCAGACATCATATGGCTAGACATAGAATAATCACTTAGCAGATTTAGTTCATATCCTCCTCGAAATTAATTACTTTATAAAATATACAAAATTTTAACTAATTCTAAAACCATACCATCAATCAAATGGGAAGAAGACTAATACTGACTTCTGGACTCAACTTGGCAAAAATATTTATTCTGTGACTAAAAATACCAGCCTTCAGCTCATACAGTAAAAATCTTTTCATTGAACACACTATACAGAGGAAAGGCTGCCCAAAATGGGATTCACATCAGAAATTTGCTCGCACTGCTCACAAAATTGTCCGGACACATATATCCACACCACATGGCCCTTCCCACCCATTAAACATTTTTGGAAAGATGTCACTGAATCCCTATTCTGCCTACTGGGCTGCTGCATCCCATTATCCCCCTTACTCTGTCTGCTGGATGATCTATGAAGTCTTGATCAGGAAATAACAAACAAAAGAATGCTCCTTGTGGCCTTAGCCATCGCCAAGAAAACAATCTTCATAAACTGGAAATCCCGAAACACTATTGAAATAACGCATTGGAAAAATTTGCTCACGGACTACATCTCCCTATATCTACCTCATTACAACTCTTCCCACAACACTCCAGATTAGACCTCATTCAACTATTACAAATCTTACACACTCATCCGAATTAATTATGTATTTACTTATTATTATTAGTATTATTGTTACAACTATTAATGATTTATTATGGATATTTTGATCATCGTCATCATCAATATTATTATTGTTATTGTTGTTGTTAATGTTGATAACACATTCTTTCTAATTCTTTTTGTATTTTAATATTATTATTACAAATATTATGGATATTTTGATCATCATCAATATTATTATTATTATTATTATCAATATTATTATTGCTGTTGTTATTAATGTTAATATTATTGTAAATACCATTATAAAAAAATTAAATGAACTGTTCATATGCTAATAAAACACCTGAATGCATCGAATTGGCAAATTAGTATACTTCAGACCTGAAGCACATGCATTTCTGTTCCTAGAGATCTGGAAACATCAAGTAATAATACAAAATCTGCAAAAGTCTGCTCTCCAGTCACTTTTGCGGTCATTTACTTACCAAATATATACTGTATATGGAGTGCCGCATGGATGAAATATTTTTTAGGCCAACCCAGAAATTAGTGGGACACTGATTCCCTTGACAAAAAGCCAGTTGATTTTCCCATAGACTTTTGGATTATTGCAAAAAAATAAGCTCTGTGTTGATCAATAGTATAACACACTTCCACGTTTCGGCCTACAAGATACTCTTCACAAATAAACACAACTTCTATGAATTCTCAAGTCTAAGTGCGTTTACTAGAAATGAAAAGCTAACCTTAGGCTACAAGCAAACTATACAATGGCTTCACAACAAAATGTATGAATGAGAGTGTGAAAGCCCTGTCACAAATTCTGTTGTTACGCATCCTCGCACTTTAAGTGGTTGCAGAAATCCTTGACCTTTCCCAGCGGGTATTCAGTGTATACCTGCGTATCACCAAAGATATTTAATAGTAACAAGATGCCTCACTGGTCAAAATGGCCTCTACTCCATTCTCCCAGTAAAAAGAGTCAATTGCCAACTGTTAAAGAATGAAATCCTTTGAGAGAGGGACTGCGCATGAGCAGAATCGACAGGTCATGGTCTTGTTTCTGGGGGCGTTGCAAATATGGCGGTGCAGTGACGCAACTTCCTTAAAAGGACTTTGGTATCACGCAGTCTACACTGGTGTAAATTAACTTAATCCTTCATTTTCATTAATGATCCCATATAACATGAGGCCTATTATTTTTGTGATAATCTCACATTTTCTCATAATATTGTGATTATTGTCCCCCTAAATATTTCTTCTCTGTTAAAGCAATACAATGAAATGTTATGATTTTTTACATTTAGAACTTGGATGCTTTGTTTAATTTAATTTGATCACCTCTCGTTTCTCCCTGCGACAAATGACACATAATGAACCTGAAACAAACAAGAAACAACTGGACAGTAAAGGTGTTCTTCAGCATGTACTCCTTACCATATTACAATACGATTTAAATAACAAGCTTTATGTACAATGGCCATTATGTCAACTTGCACTGTCAGGAATTGACCAACAATAGACGCTGTGTAGTCTTTAGTTTTGGTTTAGTATAAAGGTACGAGTGACAGCAGTCAGCCAACAACCAGAATCAGCTTCAGCTTCTCCTCTGTCAACCTACTGAAGATCAGCCAGCACAACCACAAACATGGGCAAGGTAAACTTGATTTCCCATGGTTTCACACAAATGACTTTGATTTGGCATATTTAACTTTAGGTCACTAACATTAGTTCTGAATTTTCAGGTCATCTTCTATGAGGACAGGAACTTTCAGGGTCGCTCTTATGAGTGTATGAGCGACTGTGTTGACATGTCCTCCTATCTGAGCCGCTGTCACTCCTGTAGAGTAGAGAGCGGATGCTTCATGATGTACGATCATCCAAACTACATGGGACACCAGTATTTCTTTAAGAGGGGCGAGTATGCTGATTACATGTCTATGTTCGGAATGAGCAACTGGATCAGATCCTGTCGTATGATCCCTATGGTGAGTTCAGAACAGCAGGCAGCATATTTTGATTATGAGATCTATGAGAGATAGAACAGAAATATTCTAGATTTAAGTCTACATTTATATTTGGTCTTGCAAATTTTAACGATCAGCATTGGATTTTTCTTCCCCTACAGCACAGAGGATCCTACAGAATGAGGATCTATGAGAGGGAGAACTTCATGGGTCAGATGCACGAGATGATGGACGACTGTGACAACATCATGGACCGCTACCGCATGTCTCAGTGTCAGTCCTGTCATGTGATGGACGGTCACTGGCTCATGTATGAGCAGCCTCACTACAGAGGCAGGATGTGGTACCTCAGGCCTGGAGAGTACAGGAACTTCAGCAATTTTGGTGGCATGAGATTCATGAGCATGAGGCGTATCATGGATTCCTGGTATTAGTCTTCTAATGTTTCAATAAAATATTTTCTTTACACCAATCATTGTGTTTTGAAAAACATTCTTGCCACTATTATTCAATGTGCACTTCACAATATAACATATTAAGTTAGAATCATTTCTTAATATCTACAAAAATCTTTTCAAAAATATACAAAATTGGTTTTGCACCAATAACAATTTGCTGCTGGTGTTTTTTTTCCCATTCCACAGATATGAAATATATGGTACTTGTAACATATTAAGAATCCCATTATCAAACCTTTTTATTTAATGAATTTTGGGGATGGCATCCTAATGCCCCGTTCACACCATCATCATTTACAGCTGAGCAACTGCTGATGCCACATGTATGTTTTATCTTTGAACATTGTTTGAACATGGTAGTTGTTGCCTTTAATTTTAAAATGCTACACATATTTTTGTTTAAGCCTGTTAACAAACAAATAATCAGTGGGAAAAAAGTGGAAATTGGAATAGACCATGAAAAATCATTGTTGGTGCATCACTATATATTTTATTTGGAAAGTAACCAAAAAGGTCTAAATACATATTCAAAATTCAGAAATGTATCTTTAGTTACTTTTACATTTAAAGCATTTGGCAGGTTTTATCTTAACCAAGTTTTAAACTATGGGACGAGTCACAAAGTGTAAATCTTTCTTTAGATGCTGTGTAAAGCTTTCTCTTTATACTTGAGGTGCTTGGATGAAGCATTTATACTTAACACGCTCTCTGTTGCACATGGATTGTTCAAAGAGACATGGCACAGACATGCCTGCTCAACCAGAATCACCTTGAGGTTGATCTTTTCGGATGTGAAGATGAGTGCAAAGTAAAAAAATGGCGTGCACACCACTACACGAAAGGGGGTCTTGTGCATTAAACCCGCCTACGCCGCAATGAGGTATAATTTTTGCCATGCACACCAATAAACAAGCCGTAATAAGGTGGTGAATGACACAATGGGCCCTATTTTAACGATCTGAAACGCAAGTGCGAAGCGCAATGCGCAAGTGACTTTGTGGGCGGATCTTGGGCGCTGTTGCTATTTTCCCAGCGGGAGAAATAACTCTTGCGCCAGGCGCAAATCAATAAGGGGTTGGTCTGAAGTAGGTTCATTATTCATAGGTGTGGTTTGGGCGTAACGTGAAATAAACCAATCAGAACGCTATCCAACATTCCCTTTAAACGCAAGGGCGCAAATTCCATGGCGGGTTGCTATTATTATGACGGATTTACCAGGCGCACGCCAGGAGCGGTTCACAGCTGAGGAGACCGACGTTCTTGTAAGAGCATTCAAAGGCAGAGAAGTTGTTTTGTGTGGGGATAGGAGAAACCCACCCAAATCATCGTAGGTTAAACAGGCGTGGGAGGAAATAGCCACAATTGTCTCATCAGCTGACATCCCCATCATTGCGCCAAGCGCTACAATGATGTCAGGAGACGGGGGAATCCCAAACTTGCCTGCATAAATCGGACACGCCGTGTAACGGGAGGTGGATCTGCCTCCACACATGACCTGACGCCAGCAGAGGACATCGCTGCGTCCACCCTCACCGCTAAGGCGGTTTGGGGGCTTTGAAATCGGACCCAAGAAACGGAAGCAGTCCAACCCCAAAGTACTCTTACAAATCAAGTTCACATACATTAAGGTTTCTTATGAAAACATTTTAATTATTATTTACATAAAATAAACATAATACAGCCACACAACAAACTTATTTTAATATTTTAATCGTTATTTGCATGATAATTTTTTTACGCAGCCACACAATAAATAAAAACTATCACCACAATGCTCACCACAATGATTTCCCTTATCTCATGTGTTAATATTTTTTATTGTAACAATTTATGATTTGCAAAAATAACTGTTGCATCTGTGTAGATTAGAAAAGCAAAGTGTGCGCGCGTTGTGCACGCTATACATTATGGTCAAACATGCGCCCTTAAAATAGCATAACGAACCACGCGCAACGCGCCACTGACTTTAGACTAGTTTTTTTTTTGGTCAGTGGCGCAATTGTTTTTTGAAACTGGAAAATAGCATCAGGGATGGTTTGCGCTGGAACACGCCTCCTTTTTTGTGCTGAACCGCCCAGGGAGCGCAAGTTTATTCCCTAGTTTGCCGACGTGCGTCTGTGGAGGGAAAAACCCGCTGTGCGCCGGTGCAAAATACGAATGATGCATGCGTCACTAGCCTCTTTCACACAGTAATACCGGTAAATTACCATGAATTTACCAGAATGAATTTACCAGTAAATACAAAAATGTGCTGTTCACACACGCAGTGACATTCCGACTTTTTACCAGTAAGACATCATTCACACATCAGTATCAAAATACCGGTAAATTCGTTGAGAAAGCGGAAGTACCTGTGGCGCGCTGCAAGCTCAGTGTTGTATTTGTAAACAATCCACGTCGTTCATATCCACGGTCCGTATTTTGTTGTTTTCACGTCTGTGGTAAACTCTGACAGTCGCGAAGTTGCTCATGACCAAACAACATTGCATGAGGCGACGTCAAACCGATGGAATTTTAAACAACAGTACTTTTTGCACATTAGGCTTCACATAGGGCGTGTTAAGGACGTCGGCAATTCGGCAAGTAGGTGGTAAGCTGTTTTAAACAACTTTGGTGAAGAAATGTGGATGTAAACTTCAGGTGTGCTCGACTGTCAAGCAGTGTGTGTGTGGAAACGTCTGTAAACAGTCTCGGGCAAACGCGTCATCTGTTTTAAAACATTGTGATTGGCCCGAAGCTGTCAGCGCGGTCTGACGTCGTCCGTTCTAAATGCCGGTAATCCTATATTTTTCATTCACACATAGCGCTTACCGGTAAATTACTGGTAATCTTACAACATGTCTTACTGGTAAATTGGGAGCACTGATTTACCGGAAAGGTTCTGTTCACACATGGCCTGTTAACTGCAATTTACCAGTAAATTACCAGTAAAGACTGTATGTGTGAAAGGGACTAATGACAAAGTCAATTGCGCTGGGTGCAAGATAGGATAGTGCCCATCAGCAGTTTAGTCTAATTACTGGTTTTTGATATCTTACCACAAGATATTTTGGTATTGCATTTAAATAATGTTTCTTTAATACAATGACAGCAAAATTTAAACTACTTTCTTTTGAAAGAGAACAGATGTGTTTTTCAACAAATTTCTATTACAAAATATCTTGGTGGGTCCAAAAATAGATTATCTAAGTGGGTCGCGATGTGAAAAGTTAGCGAATCTCTAATCTTAACTAATTTACAGTGCATAAAGGTATCCATTATATCAGGATTTTACTCTCTGGAATCGAACCCATGACCTTTGTGTTACTACAGCAATGCTCTCATTGAGTTTAAAGAACAGTACACTGTATGTACACTGTCAGAAAAAATGGTCTCTAGCTGTCACTGGGGTAATACTCTTTGAAAAAGTACATCTTTATACCTAAAGAGTTCATAATAGTTTTTTAAAAAGACATTTTGTTTTAAAATATGCATATTACTACCTCAAAGGTACATATTGTTATACCAAGTGTATACATATCTGTACTCAAATTGCACATATTAAGACTTTTTAAAGGGTGTCTACTGTGTATAGTGATATTGTAGCTTGGTTTCTTATTTTTGAATTTTTTTTTACAGTGTACATAATTAAAATAAATTTCAAATATGCAAACTGTTAAGATAATATACTGTAATCAGTGGCATTTCTAATTAGATGGGATAAATTTTTTCAGAATATTCCAAATTAAATCAAAACAAAGGAATTTTATTTTATTTTTTGTGTGTGTGATTAAGACATCAATATGAATATTCAGAATTGCCCCACATAAGAATTCATAAACAATATCATCAAGCACAACAAATCTGCTACCTTTACAACATGCCATTTACTGTATGTATAGATAATCTGAAATATTTTTATGAATTACACATGTATTCATTCACATGTAGCCTTTTCCAAACACACTTCACACACATGCGCAAAAACCCATTGAAAGCGTTCCCTTTATTCCTGTTGAAAATGGGGAAGGGGCCAGCAGAACAAGTGAAAGGCATGATCTAGTCACATGTAGAACGAAAAACACATACACTATTTTAAAGGCCAGTGCGCTGTATTGCTGTGTCAGCTATTTATATACAATAGGACACACACTGCCTTTGAACTGAAACAGGTATATAAAGGTAGACCGGGAGCTTAGAACGACGCATTTGAGCCACATCAACAGCTGACAGACTGACACCATGGGGAGAGTGAGTTCCTAAAATTATTTTTACAGATTTATTGGTAAATAATCATATTTTTGTATATATGATTAACAAAATGTTTATTTTTAGGTCATCTTCTACGAGGACAGGAACTTTCAGGGTCGCTCTTATGAGTGTATGAGCGACTGTGCTGACATGACCTCCTACCTGAGCCGCTGTCACTCATGCAGAATCGAGAATGGATGCTTCATGATGTACGACCGTCCCAATTACATGGGAAACCAGTATTTCTTTAAGAGGGGCGAGTATGCCGATTACATGTCTATGTTTGGAATGAGTGACTGCATCAGATCCTGCCGTATGATCCCAATGGTGAGCTCAGAGAACATATTTTTCCTTTTCAGAAGTTTACATTTGATGTTGATTCTATTGATACATTTTAACATAATGAAATTCTGTTCCCCTACAGCACAGAGGATCCTACAGAATGAGGATCTATGAGAGGGAGAACTTCATGGGTCAGATGCACGAGATGATGGATGACTGTGACAACATCATGGACCGCTACCGCATGTCTCAGTGTCAGTCCTGTCATGTGATGGACGGTCACTGGCTCATGTATGAGCAGCCTCACTACAGAGGCAGGATGTGGTACCTCAGGCCTGGAGAGTACAGGAACTTCAGCAATTTTGGTGGCATGAGATTCATGAGCATGAGGCGTATCATGGATTCCTGGTACTAATGTAAAAACAGGTTTAAGTTGCAATAACTGCAATAAAATACTCTTCAGAAATAGAGAATGTGTGAAAAACTTATTTTATAGAAAAAATAAAAAAAGTATTCATCCAAAATGTTATATAAAATCATGGGGGTTGGAACCATCATATGTCGGTAAGACCAGACCCATCCACTTTATAAGACCCATGATATTGGACCCACTCACTTTTTCTCTAATAATTAGCCCATATGTCTGTTCAGAGTGCAGTCAGTCAAATAAAAAAAGGAATGTCTTAATAAATTAAATTCCAATCCGGGTTTCAGCTACAGCTTTCACTTTAACGCTGCTGCTTCCTCAAATCCATTCCACTTGGCTTATTTAAAATTCCATATAAATTAAACTCCATTTAGTTTTCAATACTTTTGCCTCCTGCACCCCTGCAACACAGCAAGGTAAACAAAGCTTTTAGGCAATTGTTTAATTAAAAGGCACCAGAATACAAGAAAATGGCATCTACTCCACTTTTTTTGGCTTCCGAAGCCCATGTTTACAATGAGAGTGTACAGGTCTAAAGATAACAGAAGCTGCAGAAAAATAAAGATCATTCATGAGCATGATGTATTTTTAATACGCCACAAAAGCAATATGATCAAATGCGTTTTCTAGGATCGCTCCTGTAAAGGAGACCGAGTAACATTGACTTAATACTTACGAAACGCGTCCTGTGTGACCAAAAGGCATGAGCAATGCCATAGTTTGTGTTATACTAGGGGGGGTTTCCCGAACAACAACGTAACTCGCTGCTGAACCAACATAGTATGATGCATAGTTGGAGAAACGAACTACCTTATCATGACTGTTTCCTGAAAGCATAGTAACTTTGTCGCACATTCGTCGTTTGAACCATGTTGGTTTAACAACATAGTTGATGATGTCACGTGGGAGGTGAAGTACTTATTAATCAGTGCAAATCGATTTCATGTCAGATTATTGCTGTAAATAACATATATTGCATCGGAAGACCGATTTTGTTATCGCGATTATCTGTTGTTTATTTTCAAGATATTTCATTCATTCGCAAGTTCCCTCTTACGTCACTCCTCCCAGGACTCGTAGGACTGCGCACATGCACAGTTTTCAAATGCAGCGTTTTAATTCTGTTTACAAAATTAAAGATGTAAAATAAAATGTTTATATATTTAGAAAGATGGATATAGAATGTACTACATGTTTTTTGCTTATTTTGTTCAAAAGCATGATCAACATAAGTCTACATATTATAATAACAAGGAACGATGCTTCCAACGACAGGTGAAGAGCTGTCGTTAAAACCACAAGAGTTTGCGATGCAACTTGCGAATGTTTGTTTTAACTATGGTTTCGGGAAACACCAAATCGTTGAACTTTGTCAGTAACGACGAAACTTACGACAGTAGTTGGCTAACGATGCTTTTGGTAAACCCACCCCTGAATGGTAGTCGTAGTGAGCTGGAACAAAAAGTAATCGATCAGGGGTTTTAAGGTCAAATCAACATTCTGAATTTCTTGAGAGAGAAATCGCAGGTAATAAGCAAAGTTAAGTATCTTTGAAAAAAATCCACCAAGTGCACAATTGCAAACACAATACAGGTCACCTCGTCATGTGTCTTTACGGGATCTTTATGGGTTGTGTGTGAACACAAGGGAGACCCATTTTTTTCCTGGAGGCACACCAACACTACAACTCTTCCTATTCAAACCCACCAGAATCCACTCATCAGCTCATTAGTAGAGTCTCCAATTTGAGAAGTAATGGGGTCAGATGTGGGAGACATCTAAAATGTGCATTGTTGGTTTGCCCCCGTAAACAGGGTTGGGAACGCTGATAACCAGTACATCAGGATTTTCTCTCATGCTGTATACCAACTCTCCAATGTCTACTGAAGGCCATCTAAAAGTATTACCGCATTTAAGGTGCACAAACATCAGATCAGAATATACGGTTTCAAAATTTACCAGAATACAAGCCATCGTGTGCTCCTATAATGTCATAATTACAATTAGATTAGCCTGGATTTCACAGACACATATGTCAGAAGCTATTCATTTATTTGTGTTCTGGGAAAAAGAACTGTGTGCATGTTCAATTAACACAACAGTGATGTAGTGCAGTGACAACACTGTCAAAACGATTTGATAAAAATGTTGTATTTCGTGTGCCAGGCCAGTAGATGGTGATGTTACTTTGCAAAGAAACACTAAATGCCTTTGCACATACTGTACGGATTCTTCTACAGAGCAATACAATACAAACAGTCAAGACTGCAAATGCATCAAGCAGATTTGTTTAGATGGAAAATGAGGAAGGTTTATTATTTATACAACTAACCCTGGAATATAAGGCAGCAAATTATGTAAACTTTGTTGGAGAACCGTTAATAAATTGTAATAAAGTCATGTAGGCCGCCATTGTTGTTTTGGTTATCCTCGCGCATACCGGTAGCCTGAATTAACATATTGGTATGATGTCATCGTTATCACAGATTCCGTTTACGTAGTTTACATTGAAACGACAAGGCGTTGTTATCAAAAAACGTCCACTTTTGAAACATGTCTTTAAAAGCTTGTGCTATTAGAATGCAAAAACGCTGTTGTCATGTAAACGAACAGCCAAACTGCATTAAAACTTTGTTAATGATAAAAATGTTTTTGTGTAAATGGCCTTTAGAGTTTACTTTAGTTACACTACTTTACTTTTTAGTGCAAAAAAAAAAAAACTATGTTCAAATGTGCAAAAAGGAAAAATTAAAATTGATAATGTGTTTCTTGCTTATAAATATAATTACACCCATACAGCTAAAGCTCTTAAATGCATTTCTATTCAATTGTTTTTTTTAAGGTGCCAGTAATAAATAATGATGAAAATGTTCAGGACTCATTGTTTAAAGTTGTAAAGAAATTATTTTATTGAAACACTAGAATGCTAGTACCAGGAATCCATGATACGCCTCATGCTCATGAATCTCATGCCACCAAAATTGCTGAAGTTCCTGTACTCTCCAGGCCTGAGGTACCACATCCTGCCTCTGTAGTGAGGCTGCTCATACATGAGCCAGTGGCCGTCCATCACATGACAGGACTGACACTGAGACATGCGGTAGCGGTCCATGATGTTGTCACAGTCGTCCATCATCTCGTACATCTGACCCATGAAGTTCTCCCTCTCATAGATCCTCATTCTGTAGGATCCTCTGTGCTGTAAACGTATAAAAGTAAAAATTGTGCTGAACTGCAATAAAAAGGCTTTAGTGAACAGCAAAGTAAAATTGTGCATATTGGAAATGTACCATGGGGATCATACGGCAGGATCTGATGCAGTCACTCATTCCGAACATAGACATGTAATCGGCGTACTCGCCCCTCTTAAAAAAATACTGGTTTCCCATGTAGTTGGGACGGTCGTACATCATGAAGCATCCATTCTCGATTCTGCATGAGTGACAGCGGCTCAGGTAGGAGGTCATGTCAGCACAGTCGCTCATACACTCATAAGAGCGACCCTGAAAGTTCCTGTCCTCGTAGAAGATGATCTTTTTTGGAACACAAACAAAAATTGCCATTGATCAAACGGAAAAGTTTTCAAAGAAAGAAATATTTTAAACTCAAGATTCATAAACAGTACTTACCCTGCCCATGGTGGTGGTAATAGCTGTGTTTGTACTGGTACACTGACACACTGCACAGTTTAACCCTTGCATTTATACCTGCCCAAACCTATAGGATATGTGCCTCCTATTGTTAAAACTCCTGACCAAGCAAAATGGAATAGAGGCCAATGGAAAGCTGAAATGTTTAGATTCTAGGTATAGGTCTTTGTTTATTAGTCTAGCAGTAATTTGCCAATATGGTGGTGGGCTTTACGCATCTTAATGTCACCTTAGAGGGAATCCCACACATATGATGTCAGTACACAATGTGTGTGGAGATCCATGCCTTTATAGTATGGATGCACCTGCTGGTGGATTTATTTAACAAACAAAATGTTCACAATATTAAGCTTCAAAATTTTAAAAAGACACACTTTAAAAAAAACAGCTGCAAGGTTAAATTAACCTGGGAAAATTTATATTTGTTTAAAACAACCCTACATAGGTTCATTTACAACCCAAAAAATGGGTTTGTCCTTTATTGTCCTATTTTCAATGCTGGGTTGAAAATAACCCAAAGATCAATTTGCCCTATTTTATCATTAAAAAATATATATACATTGATTTGTACTTTAAAAATATTAACTATTAGCATAAAGTCATCCTAACATGACCTGAGCTGTTTATTTACATGCTCAAGTGAACACAGATAAAAGACTGATATGTCAGTTTAGAACCATACCAAGATTACACAAACCAGTTTTTTCAAGGTGTTTTGGGCTACAAAAAAATCCACCCGCTTCTTTTGAATAATGGTGCTCCGATCAGGATTTTTGGGGCCGATCACCGATTTCCGATCACTAGAAGCTGTATCGGCCGATACCGATCACCGATTACAGGGTCTATGTGAAGCCTTATCATGTAGCATTATTTATTAAAGTATATTTAACAACAACAATGTATAAGAAGTATTAAAAAAATATGAGAAGAGGAATTTCACATGAATTGACAACTGTATTTATTGGCAAGCAAGATGTGCAACATGTCAACTTAAAACATAGCAGCCTGTTCTTGGTAGTAATTGTAAATGGCTTAGAGCTTGACAAATACAAGTTCCTTGTAGATAATATAAAATAACTTATTTTAAATAAGTAAAATAAAATAAAAGACAGAACTGAGTCTTTAACTTTAGACTACAATAACTTAAACTTCAACAAAAAAGGCTATAGCCGAAGTTGTGTTTCAAGCCAGTTTTTCAAGTCAGCCCTCAGTTTATCTAATTTACTTAAAGGACCATAGGTAATAAAGTGCACAACAAAAATAAATAAATAAAAATACACATAACAAACAACTTGTTTCACTGTATCTGTCTATATCCTTCTAAAACTTTAACTCACTTCTCAGGCCTAACAAGCCATTGTAAGTTTAAATCTCTTGGGATGTCAAGAAGAAAGGCAGTTAACACTAGAACAGAACCACAACTGCACTTTCATGATGGCTTCTGCATTATGGAATCAATGACAATTCTAAACTAATTATTTTTCCCCATAAAAGACTTAAATCAGATTTTGAAGGGCATTTAGAGAGGTAGAGAGAGCAAGAGTGAGGTAAAGAATGAGAAAGGGTGGACAAAGATTAGTAGCTTACTTCTTAAGCATCAATGGAAGTTTTTTTTTTATAAATATAAGCATTTCTGCATTTTTGGCTGTCAGCTTGTTGCGCTTCTCATCTATAATATTTCCCGCTGTGCTAAAAAGTCGTTCGCTATCAACACTTGTGCACGGGGCACAGAGGTAAGTTCGTGCTGCTTGTGCAAGAGCAGGAAATCGACTTTTATTATTCTGCCAAAAAGCAAAAGGTTGTTCGTTTTGTGGAATTACTGGCTCAGATAGGTAGAGGTTCAACTGCAATGACACTGAGCTGATGTCACTGCCACCATGTTCCTGATCTCCATCCAGAAACTCAGCATACATAGCATGCAAGGAGCCAGTTCGTGGTACCTTCTCTGGGGGTTCAGACACGCTTGCAGCCAGACTTGCCTCTCTATTATGCTGCTCCAGTCCAGTGGCCAGGACATCAGAAAGCAGCCCACGTATCTGGGGCTTGAGTGCATCAGGGAAAAATCTGTCCTTGTACCTTTTTATTAAAAAGAAAACAAAACATTAATTAATTTTAATTTAATATGAATACAGAAATTTTTCACAAAATACTTCAGTGATAGTATTGAAAACTATAGATTAGAAAACATAGAAATATATGAAACTGAACAGAACCTATAAGAAGAACCTATATTTCTATTTATGATTTAATGCATTTTGAAAGTTAATTTCCTGGCTCTTGTTTTGATAAGTCAGCCTAGCATCCCCCCAAAAATATGTGCTTATTTTTACAGCAAATTTAACAAATTTAACTAAAGAAATACCAGCCAAGGAATAACACTGTATTCATTTCAGTAAGTAATAGCTCCGTTTATCAATTATTAGAGCAAATAAGAATTCTTGCAATATGAATTAAGGAGCCTACTAGAAAAATATATGTTCCAACTTATATCAATTCTGATTTTACTTTAATTAGAAATTACTCACCTCGGATCAAGGATTGTAGCGATGCTATACAGGGGCTCCGATTCTATGTCACCGAATCTTTTCCGGACCGCTTCCAACAACGTGGCTTTTGAAGTGTTTACTCCAAAGTCAGTGTCAGCGGTCTTCTCTAGAAGAAGAGTTAAAGCTCTGATCGATGGTATTACATCTGCAGCCGATGCAGTCGATGAGCTTATTTGTTGGGTAAGCTCTTCAAATGGGGCAAGTAGCGAAATCATATTTTCCACTAGTTTCCACTGGCTGCCTGTGAACATGGTGGGTAAATCATAGTCGGCTCCGTAAGCACATAGGGCGCGTTTTTGTTCCTGCAGACTCTGCAACATATATAGAGTACTGTTCCATCTGGTAGATATATCTTGCTGTAGTCTCTTGATAGGCTGGCCCAGCTGTTTCTGAATACTTTGCAGTCGAGAGTAAGCAAGCGGCGAGTGCTTGAAATGACCGACGATGCGTCTTCCTGAGGCAATTATATCAGATATGCTGCGTTGTGACATAACTCCCTCGGTCACGGCAAGCTGGAGTGAATGCGCCATACACGGCAGGCTGGGTAGATTGGCGTCCTTCATGGACTTTTCCATGTTCTTTGCGTTATCCCTTAGAATAACGTGCACCTTTTCCTTCGGGATTCCCCATGCACTGAACATAGCGCTAAATGCGGTAGCAAGAGCCTCCGCGGTGTGTGATCCTGAAAATTCTTGAGAATGAAGAACAACTTTTTGTAGTTCAAAGTTTTCATTAATAAACTGTGCAGTGAGACTCAACAATGACATGGGACATACACTTGCACTCCAAATGTCACTCGTGAAACTGATTGATGATATGTTGTCCTTCATAAGGCTGTCGATATGTGTAAACACTGTTTGATATAACTGCGGCAGGCAAACATCCATGAAATATTTTCTCCCTGGTATGATGTAACGTGATCCAGGTAGGACATTAGTCGCCGGAACCCCTCGTCTTCCACAACAGACAGCGGCTGATGATCGAGGCATATGAATTCCATTATTTTGACGGATATTTCTTTATGCTTCTTGCTGTCCTTGCAGTAGGGTTGTTGTCTTTGAAACGTCTCTGTTACGGACGGCTGAGTGAGTGACGCTGGAGTTGTTGAACTCTGCCGCTCTCTCTTAGCGCTAGCCAACTCGGAAAACTGCTCATATTCCTTAATATGAGCAACCTTCAAATGTCTGATGAGGTTTGTGGTGTTAAAATGCTTCGGGTGCTTTCCGCCCCGTGGAATTTGCTTGTTACACTGGTTGCAGATTGCTAAAGCGTTGTCATTTTCACACACCGTGTAGAACTGCCAGACCGGTGAAGCCATTTTAGCAGCACGTAAAAAAATAGTCGCGCAAGTTTTGCGTCATCGGATCGGCTTTTCTGGATCGGCCTTTTTATAGACCGCCGATCGAACGTCCCAAAGCAATTATCGGCCGATTATGATCGGCGACCGATCAATCGGAGCACCCCTACTTTTGAAATCCCTATTAAACCAGAGCACTCTCATTAAACATCCTGTTTTGATTTACTTGTTAATGTGACATCACACAAACAAATCCCAGCCCACATCCACTGACTGACTGGTTAATTTTACCCAAAAGCTTATCTAAATCTGTTTTTAGCACATTGTAACACTAATGCAGCTGAAGACACTATTGTCACAGACTGTATTCACCAGAATCAGATCTATTTTAATTGAAAGCTGTAGCTCATTTGCATTTAAATATAGCTATTTTTGTCCAAATAGGAACATTTCTGAAATTATCTGTGGGTTATTTTGAGCTGAAACTTCACAGACACATTTTAGGCACACCTGAGACTTATATTACAACTTGTAAAAATGGGCATAATATTGGCACTTTAATATACATAAAGTATATTAACACTACGTATGCCTTGCCCCCCTGGACAATGATCACTACGGTTTCTTCTTTTTTGTGAAGTTTATTTGCCCCGGTTATTTTCCCCTTTTTGTTTTTCAAACAGATTCGGGACTGAACGTTTCAACAGCGAACAACATACACCAACTGCACTTCTTATATATTTCCTTTTTTCCCACAGCGCCCCCTTCTTTTGTTTTCTTTACATTATATTACTGCAGATTTATCTTCAATAAATAAAGATATGAAACAAATTAAACAATTATTTGAGGTCATTTCATATGGAGTGTTATTCACACTGATTTACATCCCTATTTAATAAATCACTTTGAGCACATTGTATCTATGTCGTGGTGGACAGAAGGTTACACTTCTTATCAATGACAACTTAATTAGAAACCTTGCTGTAAAGCTTACTCATGAACTCCATGTATAGCCAAACCTAAGCAGCTTTCCACTTACACAGATTGTGAAGAGAGAAATCTTTGTTAATGATCTAGTCCAACACATTTGACATTTTAATAAAGGTAACCTAACCTTTTGAGAGGTTCTCTTTGAACCCAGCATTTTGTCAGATTTTCATAATTTGACATGAGCATGAAAAATAGCCTTTACAAAGCTGCTTTGTATGTGTAAGTTTACAGTAATCTGTTCACATGTCTTTAAATCATGGTATTATTGTTGTATTAGTAGTAACAGTGTTAATATATTCTTTCTAGTGGAAGAAAGATTAATACGAATTAATAACAATAAGAATTAATAACAAATCATGTTTCAGCACAGAATTACACAAAAGTTATTGTGTAAACTGTACACAAGCTGTAGGTTCAGTCAAAAAGGCCCAGAATAAAAGCAGTCCATACTATCAAAGGCTTCCATACAAGTCTGCTGAGTCAGGATTTAGTTTTTCCCATTAGACAGCACAGTTTTATTCAGCTAACTCTGGTATAAAAGTAAGAGTGAGAGCTGGCAGCAGAACAGAACTGTGTAGACCCAAGAGCAGCAAAGTAGCTCAAGAAACAAAGTAAAAATGAGTTCTTCTGGAATGCACATGTGCAAAGTAAGTAATGAAAGAAGAATATATTCATATACTGTATATACACTTAAATGTCTATAGCTTCATGTGTTTTGCATTTGCAGGCTATCTTCTATGAGGACAGGAACTTTCAGGGTCGCTCTTACGAGTGTAATAGCGACTGTCCTGACATGACCCCATATCTGAGCCGCTGTCACTCCTGCAGAGTAGAGAGTGGATGCTTCATGATGTACGACCGTCCCAACTACATGGGAAACCAGTATTTCTTTAAGAGGGGCGAGTATTCCGATTACATGTCTATGTTTGGCATGAGTGACTGCATTAGATCCTGCCGTATGATCCCTATGGTAAGAGCACAATACATTTAATCTGTTTAAAGCACTTCCCTGCTTTGCAATTGAGCACAATTTGAAATTTCTTTTAATACCTTTGCAGTACCGTGGACCCTACAGAATGAGGATCTATGAGAGGGAGAACTTCATGGGTCAGATGTACGAGATGATGGACGACTGTGACAACATCATGGACCGCTTCCGCATGTCTCAATGTCAGTCCTGTCATGTGATGGACGGTCACTGGCTCATGTATGAGCAGCCTCACTACAGAGGCAGGATGTGGTACGCAAGGCCTGGAGAGTACAGGAGCTTTAGCAACATGGGTGGCATGAGATTCATGAGCATGAGGCGTATTGTTGATTCTTATTATTAAAATGTAATGTTTAGTACCCAAACATTTGTTTTGTGAAGAAACTGGTGTAACTTGGCAATAAAGCATCTTTAAACTAAGCTCTGAAAATGCCTTTGCTTAGATTTATTTAGCTCAGTTGTTTCTATTTTCTGAAGCCTTAATCATTTGATATAATAAACCATATTGCTATTGATTTGACTGCTTTTAAGGTAACTGGCTATATTAAGGACTGCACCTTCTAGTGGCACAAAGAAAGAAATTTTTTTTTATGAACATCCTTTCAGCTTTAGAAATCCTCATGGCTTCGCTCACTTCATTAAAGCTCACACATAACACATGCTGTTTCTGCTCATCTCATATTTACATGGAGTACCTATAAAGTAGTATTACATCCTTCATATCTCCGAAGAGTTTTATTAGATTTATAAAAGACAAATCAGCTCTAGTGATTGTTTCCAGAAAAGCATAATATCCCCGAGGCGTTCAGCGGGAGGAGCGAGTCACCAGCAAGCAACATACACAAAACATTATCCCAATATCATGTTCATGTAATTTACATAATATGCACTACAAAACACACACTTTTAATGCAGTTTTACTCATGACCTATTTAGAACTGCCCCATTTCAGCGAAATCCAGCATTAAACAAACACACATGCAAAACTCTGCTGTTATCCCGGATAAACAAACTATATCTAGTGTTTACATAAGGCTGGTTTACAAGGAAAGCTGAACAAGGCTTTCTTCTTACATCCAAAAACACTTTGTTTTTGATATAAAACAAAGCTGTCGGGTGCAGTAATGTCTGTGACTTCTACTCGAAGGAACCATGCTAAATGAGCATTCTGCTCTTACTCTGATTGACCATAAAAGGAATATGGGGTTACTGTCATGTAATGGGTACCCATGTTCAAAAAACTTTCCGAAACTTGTAAGAACGAGCAGGGGCGGATCTAGAAAATTATTTATGGGGTGGCAAGGGGGTGGCATGAGAACTACAAGGGGTGGCAATGAAGTAAGCGTCCTTGCATGGTTGTCGTGGATTCAAGAAATTATATACTGTATATACTATTTTCGGTGAACACTGGACCTCAAATTTTTATAACATTAATAAAGGCAACAACAAATGTTCCTATAAGTAAGTACCCAAGCAGCTACCTTTAGCATCTCTGTAGCACCCTTTGTCTTAATACTAAGTTAATACATACAGCTTATCGATATCTAAAAACACTGACTGGTTGAACATAATGGTATAAAGACAGTTATATAAATAAAATAGGATTGCCTAGTTTATATTAATGTAAAACATATTTGAAAGGCAAACATCTCTTTCTCTCATAACCCTCATCTTTAATCCTTTCACTCACTTCATGATGGATTTCTGTCTTTTCACTTCTTTTTAGCTCTTTGCCATCCATATGTTTCTTTCCTTCATGACTTCATCTACTCCTCTTCCTTCCACAACATATTTTTCTGTTTTATTTGTACCTTCCACTCCCATAGTATTTGATTTTTCTAATATTTTTGGTAAAAAGAATGGATATCAGCCTTTCTTTTCATAATATCCTGGAAAATGCGGCATTAAGTTGTCTTTCAAGCTTTCTAAACATACACAACACTGAATAGTTTTGTCTCCTTAACGAAGACAAATAAAAACATCAGACTATATCATAACGAGCGATTTCATATGCACGTATGGAATATTTTGATTGCTGCAGTAGCTAAGACATGACGGGCTAACTCTAGAAAGAACTGCTTAAAATATATTTACTGCTTACACAAACCTGCAGTTCAGTTGTTTTAACTACCAAGCAACTACCTCGTGCAATATTTAACATCAGTTTAATTTTTGTATTTTTATCCTGATGCAACATTTATCTATAAATATGACCGTATTTAGTACTCTGATTTGCTGATGTGATGCTCAACTTAATCACTTTAAGACACTAAAGAGAATTTGTTTTGGCAGCATGTGATGATGTGAGGCGCTTTATTAGATCAGAATTACTCGCTACAGACGTGAAGAGACTCTTTCTTCATGGGCATAAGTTGCACGTTCATAAACATTTTTGCCTTTAACCTCAACGATGGAAAAGTAACGTTTGTGCTTTTTATACTTTGTGCTTGCGTCCGCTACCTTTGTTTTGAGATCGTTGTACTTGTCATCGCTCTGTTGTTGCGGGTTTGTGCGACTCGGAAGGGATGGACTGCAGCGCGAGAACCGGGCTGCATGTGAGTGCCTTGGATGGGGCGATGCATCCTTTCATGGTAGTTTCCAAACGTCTCCAACCACGCCAGAAAAGATCGCTAGATTTGTCCTAGTCGCTTTTTTAATAAAGTCGCTGAAGGGGTCTAAAAGTTTCTTAATCTAGCGACAAAGTCACCAAGTTGGCAAATCTGCGCGGACTTTTTTTTACACTGTAAAAGACTTTCTGCTCGGACTGACTGCATGCTTGTGTATGAACTCTGCTGCCTCTGGTTGGCTAACGATGGAAATTAAGCCAATCACCATCAGCTATGTGGTTGTCCCACCCCGTCTAAGACACACACACCAATCATCGTCAGATATTTGTCTCCCACCCCCAAACACATGCAGAGAAAAACTCCATTGCCTTTCTAGTTAAAAGAGCCTACTCGGGTATAAATTATATATATTAGGATACCCGCGCTGGGGTGGCATATGGGGTGGCAATGCTTTTATTTAGGGTGGCAACTGCCACCCCGTGCCACCCCGGTAGATCCGCCCCTGAGAACGAGGAGGCGTAAGTGTGGCATAGAAATACTAGATAATTGTATAATTTTTGTGGATACTAACAATAAAAATAAGGAAAGCCAAATAAAGTCATAAAAATTAACTGACGACGCCAAAGTGCATCATAAAAATAAACTACACTGTTACCACCTCTAGTAATCGGTCGGATCTTAATACCTTGAGCTGATTCACTCGTAATAAATATCCACATTCTCTTCACACTACAGTAATCTCACATTAAGGTTGTTAAAATTAACCCAGTGTATGCTTGACAACTAAATAGCCCACCAGTGCATTAAGAACAAAATTGTTGCATGTATTTTAATTATCTGTACAGTATTTTAACGTACACTTTGAAATAAAGTAAAATCAGCATCTTTGTCGTAGTTGCGAAAGCAGATTCCACTTCTCATCATTTAAATATAAATTAGAAACCTTGCTGTAAAGCTCCGGTATAGCAGATTTTTAAACATAACGTCGAGATCGTAGAAAGCTGGCACTAACCTGTAAAGACAGTGAGATCCAAAGAAACGTGCTTTATTTTTTTCGGAACAGACATGTCAGAGTAAATGCCTAGTGAATTGCTCTGTTGTAAGTGATGGGTCGTTCATGAACGATTCGTTCATTTAAAATGAATCTTTAGCAGGACTCGGGAGTAACGGGTCATCTTGGAGAGTGATTCGTTTATTTTAATTCGTTCATTTTGATAACGAGATTCAAAGTTCCGAATCAGAAAAATTATCCGAACTTCCCATAACTAGTCTGTTGCAGTGCTTTTATATTTACACAAACCAGACTGTTTAACCACGTATTCAGTCACAGACAGTGCGCTTTCAGTTTATGACAATGCATGACAGCTAATGTAAATTAAGGATCTGTGTGCTGGTGTTCACAACAGTGGCATTGTGCTTTTACAATATAACACGCAAGATGAGTGTAGATGTGACTTTTAGTGTACTGTTGTCAAATATGAAATTACTTTAGAGGTCAGCGACATGGCAAAAATACCGACTATTAATGTGTGTGGCTTGTCATGTCAAAATACATGCCTGCTGCATACGCGTCAAATGGGTTCATGATTAAAAGAGACGCTCATGTCTTGCAAGACACTCATTTAACACTAAACTCTGATTACACATGAGATTAAGCGAGTATCTTGCAAACGTGAGCATCTCTTTATAGTGTTTTTTTTTTACTATAGTAAAACCAGGGTTAATTTTTATAAGGGCATATTAATACTAGACATGGCAAATTCACATTAAATTTACGTTTTCCTAATTTTGTATCCACAACATGTAATGGGATAATTCATAGAAATAAACTTTGATGCCGTCATGTTACCATCCTGAAAGAATTATCTGGAGGCAGAGGTCAAATTCACAAGCACCCAAAAAAGGATAAATACTCTTTTTTCATTTTTTTTGTATATTTCTTTTTGTAATTCTTTATTTATTTTTGTTTTTATACTGTTCTTTAAACTTTAGTTTAAATTTACCCTACCCTCATGCTCTCTGAGATTATTGTTTGATCTCTAGATTCAATTTTATGGAACTGGATGCACCGATAGGATTTTTTGTGCCGATACCGATTTAAACAGACAACTTATGGCCGATGCCGATACCGATATTAAACACTTGTATACAATACTATACAGTTGATCTATTTGCTAGTTTATTTCTGCATCAAATTATTTTTACTGAACATGGATTGGATCTAATTCAACTGACCAACATAATAAGAGAGGCACAAATTAAGCTCTATTAACAAATATAATAAGACAGCATGACAACCTTCAAAGGTGGTTTTTGCTATTCAGCATTTATTTTATTAACAACATTAACTCGTTTTTTTTTTTACATATAATGGATTTCTTTATGCAGTTAATTAATAAACAATCGGTATCGGCCTTTCTCGTGCTATTGCCGATATGCCGATGGTTTCAAATTCATCAAAAATCGGCCGATAAATATCGGCGGCCAATACATCAGTGAATCACTAGAACTAACGATTGAAACTATTTTACTAAGGTAACCGCAGCTAATATTAAAACTGAAAAAATATCCTTTTAAACATGCATAAATGTTTTAAGTGGCATTTTGGGTGTTATTTTTGTATTTAAGTGCTTTCTTGCCATTGGACTTGTTTAAAAAGCAGAAAATTCTAAAGTTCTCAACAAAGAGGCTTAAAATAATAACCCTTTCAGGTCTGTAGTAACAGACAGTACCACTGACTAGTAGAGAGTCACTACACCATGCAGCTGACTAAGGTTATTTTAAACAATAGGTATACAAATTCTTTAGGGGTCCATATAGTATAAATACAGCGGCAGAGTGTCATTGCAATGGCAAGTTCGGAAAAACTACAACCGCAATCATGCACGGAAAGGTAAGCAGAGAAAAGATACACAGCAATGCAGCTGTATAGACAACTGGAAATTGTTTAATGTTGTACTGCAGTTATTCAGATACTACTGTGTTTTATTTTACCAAGGTCATCTTCTACGAGGACAGGAACTTTCAGGGTCGCTCTTATGAGTGTATGAGCGACTGTGCTGACATGACCTCCTATCTGAGCCGCTGTCACTCATGCAGAATCGAGAATGGATGCTTCATGATGTACGACCGTCCCAACTACATGGGAAACCAGTACTTTTTTAAGAGGGGCGAGTATGCCGATTACATGTCTATGTTTGGCATGAGCGACTGCATTAGATCCTGCCGTATGATCCCCATGGTGAGGTCTTTGATACATTAAGCATCTGAGTTAGATCTGGTTAAACTATGTAAAAACCAAACTACATCAAAATTTTATAAATTATGTTGTAATGCATCAATCTAATAATTAGCAAATTGGTTCTAGTTAATAAACTTACATTTAATTAACAACTTTCCCCTACAGTACAGAGGATCCTACAGAATGAGGATCTATGAGAGGGAGAACTTCATGGGTCAGATGTACGAGATGATGGACGACTGTGACAACATCATGGACCGCTACCGCATGTCTCAGTGTCAGTCCTGTCATGTGATGGACGGTCACTGGCTCATGTATGAGCAGCCTCACTACAGAGGCAGGATGTGGTACCTCAGGCCTGGAGAGTACAGGAGCTTCAGCAATATGGGTGGCATGAGATTCATGAGCATGAGGCGTATCATGGATTCCTGGCATTAGTCTTCTAAAGTTTCAATAAAATAATTTCCTACAAATGTTATCATTGTGTTTAAAATTATTTAATTACAACCAGCATTTAAAAGATTATTTCACTGAAAAATGTAAAATGACACCTTAATATACCTTTTGCAGAGAGCAACTCCATAAATTTGAGTAATCCTAAACAATGTTATGATTACAATAACCACAGATTAAACTCAGCAGGCAAGGCCCCACTTTAGTATGGATGAATGAATAATGTTATTTTAAAGGATCTTTTGATCTGTTATATTACCACTACTATATCAGAAGATAATACCAAACGCATCAGTGAATATAAATTAAATCATAGGCATGAATTATCCTGAAATATTTTATTGTTGGTATTGTATTGTATTTAAATGTTTGATTTTGTTTTTGGTGTTTGTGGTTTGATGAAAATGAATTCAGACCATATAAACAACAAGCATTTTGATAAAATGGTTTCCCAGACTTATAGCAAAACCTTAACAAACTATTCTGTAGGCCTACTATAACATTAAAGAGAAAAGCAAATTACCTTTATGTGCGTTTTAACACAGCAGTTCCTGCAATTTGGCGCGAATCTTGCGCGCTCCCGTACGTGTTTAGAAAGCATATTGAGCCGTCGACTCCAATCGCTCTTGCAGGTAGCAACTTTGATGTCATCCACCTGTCCATGAACCGCACTGCATGAAGTAGGGGAGTGGAGAATCGGGCCGAAACGTGGGACGAAAGTAACAAAGCGATTTTCTCATAGCTCTGACTACATTTGCATTTCCAACTATGACAGCACCTTTAGCACGCAACCCTTGACACATCTGACAAATATCGCGTTATTTCTTCATCTGTCGTGCGTCTGGAAAGCTGTTTTCGACCATGGTAAGTCAATTCTTCAAATAATACGGTGTGTGTCTTCATGTTTCTTCACACATTATGAAGTTTGCCTTCTCAGAGTTTTTCAGAATAAAAGTTAATCAGGTTTAAATGAGTTCCTGTCTGGACGAAAGTAACGCTTTTGCCCCGCTGCTAATACTGTTGCATTACGTTGAAAATGTATGCTAATTAAATAGAATTTATATTGTTGAAAAAAGTTTCATCTGGTTTAGTCCGGTTGCTTTTTAAACCTTTGATGGAAATAAGGAAAATGTTATTTAATTATTTTACAAAGAAAAACTAAATTTTGCAGTTACATATTAACAAGGTCATAGTCATGTATATTTTCTAAAAACAAGTGTAACACAAAAACTATCTTGTTCTGTTTTGACCAACTTGTGTGTTACTTTCAATGCGTTAATGTGAAATTACACTGAAGTCGTTTTACATTTGTTTAAAATTCCTCCTGATAGACCACACTTTTGAGTTATTGACCACAGCAAAAATATATCTCTGTCTAAAATATTATCTTTTAAAATGAGTTTTTTCTAAATTGTACTTTCTCCATTATCTCTCCTAATTGTGAACTTATTTATTTCTGTGGTTACTACTTGGATACATTGAATGACCTAAGTATAAACATAAATATGTTTAATGTTCATTTTTTTTCTATTTTTCTTTTCTTTTTTATTACTAACTGTTCAAGGTCTGTCTGTCTAAAATGTCACATGGCCACAGGTGGACTCAATTTGTTTTTACATATGTATAGCACTACTAATACCCTGTTCTAAACCTAAACAATCTTGACAAACTATATATTGTTGGAAAGCTCTAAGAATGTAGTTTTTTATTTTTCAAAACCTTTTTGCAGTAATAAAAATGCAGTGACATTAATTTATTAATTTGTGACAAGAGTATGCAGCAAAAGGTTGACATAGTGGCCGTTGTTGGTAAAACCACTAAAAGTGTGACACAAACCTCATTTTCTGTGATTTTAACTTAAAATTTGGATCAAAACTACTTGAGACTTATGGCTTCATGTTTGCATTATTACTTTTGTAACATATTTACATTTTTATAATTTTATTTATAAAATGTATGTTATGGAATTATTTTTATTTATTAAAATAAATGTAAACTGCTCTAACAATTTATTTATTTAATATTTTCACCTGCTGACACTTCTGTGAAAACCCCCAAAGTGTCTTCTTTAAAACAAGAACAAAATTAGGCTTCTAGACCAAACAGTTATATAGTAATATTAATTTGAAGATGTATATATATATATCACATTTTCACTCCCCCCCACTCAAAGGGTATTTGCGCCACTTAAGGGGTTAATATAAAACAGTTTTATGTCTTGTGTGTTAATATTTTTATGGTTCTTATAAAGTTAACTTGTAAATTAATTTAATATCCATTAGTTTAATTATCCATCCATAATATCTGCACCTGGACCTTTTAGAATAAGAATTGAGAGCCATAACTGGTATGGTGCATGAGCTGAAGGATGACTGTGACTCTTTTATGTATCATTTCAGTCATGCGATGGATGGTCCTTCCTCATATACTGTACAGAGGCAGGATGTGGTATTTAATGAGTATGTTCTTCACTTTTTGCAAATGGCAGTGTTATTCAAAAGTCTACCATCTGAAGTTTATGCAGTATATTTAAAGAGGTGAGTAATTTCATATGTTTCTCACTTACCATATTATGAAGACATTTACTGATTTCTGACCATATTTTTCCAGTTTTAAAATCATAACAATCAAACTCAATGATTGATATGTTTAAAGTTAGATTAGTAGTTTGGTGGTTACATAATAACAAATTTTTACTTGTTATAGTTTATTTTTTTATATCTAAAAAAAATCAGGCTTATCTAATGAAATGCTTGAATCATCTGATTCAAATGTCTATTGTCGCTTGAGCAGACCATTCTTTATAAAAAGAAAGAAAAAAGCTGACATCTCAAGTTAATTGATGTGACTGACAATGTCTATTTTCCTAAAGTATATAAAAGGATTCCAGCACTTGATGTTGAACTGGGACAACACTGATTTAACACAATGGGAAAGGTGAGGCTTTTTTGTGTGTTTAATAAACAATGTAATCTGCATTAGTAACATTGTTTGGGGGGTTGTTTGTACTGTGTAAATTATTAATTTATTATATAACATCATAAAAACTCTGTTTTAGATAATCTTTTATGAAGACAAGAACTTCCAGGGTCGCTCCTATGAGTGCAGCAGTGACTGTGCTGACCTGCACTCTCATTTCAGCCGCTGCAACTCCATTCAGGTTGAGAATGGAAGCTGGATGGTGTATGAGCGGCCACACTTTATGGGTTACCAGTACTTCTTGAGCAGGGGCGAGTACAGTGACTATCAACGATGGATGGGTTTCAATGATTGTGTCAGATCCTGTCGAATGATACCACAAGTGAGCACACTTCCTTTGTATATGTTCCAAATGTAAGATTGACCTCTACATATCTTCACATGTTTAAATAAATATGTTTTCAATCCAGCACCAGGGATCCTACAGAATGAAGATCTATGAACGTCCAGACTTTGGTGGTCAGATGATGGAGTTTACTGACGACTGTCCGTCCATTTATGAACGCTTCCGCTACAACGATATCCATTCATGCAATGTACAAGATGGATACTGGATCTTCTATGAGCACCCCAATTACAGAGGGAGGCAGTACCTCCTGAAACCCGGCGCATATAAGTGGTACAGCGACTGGGGTGCTATGACTTCAAAAGTTGGTTCTTTCAGGCGTATTACCATTTGATTCTGACAGACAGGGTAGATCTGAAATAAAATAAACAAAGGAACATTTTTTTTCTCTTATTAATGACATTTACTATTAAATATGAAAATAAAGAAAACATGATTGACATGTGACTGCAGTTCATACTGTGGAACACATCATTCATGTACATGCAGTCTTATGAATTAACTTTTGCTGCACACGCTCCTCAGTTTTAGGATGAACATAACTTGTTTACTTGATCAACTTTTAAGATCTGTACACTTGAGCTGATGATATTTCTGTCCTTTTGTTGGGTATGTTTTTGCTGTAATAAATGTTAACTTTTTGGAAAGAATATATAGCCGTCTTTTGTGGTTGTTCAAAAACATGCTGTTTTTAAATTCTCATGGTTATTGCAAAAGTGGTTCAAACAAACATGAGGTTATGAACCCAAATGCTGTAGTATTTTCTGTACAGCCTGCAAGTGCATGCAAAAAAGTTTATTAGAAAATATTGATTAGCTAAAAGAGCAGAAAATCTTCAAATTAATAAAATCATTATAAATAAGATTGGTATCAGTAACCATGGGTGCTACAGTCAAAAATCAATGACCATCATTTAAGTATCTAAGTATTTGAATGTCATGCTGATATACATTTGATTTGCTATCAGTTTTACTAAAAAGGTGAAGACAATAAATCATATCTGGGAAGGCTTGAGGGTGAGTAAATATAAAACATGTAGATATTTTGGTTTAAACTAATTTAAAATAAAATTGATTTAAAGGTGCAGTGTGTAAATTAATTGTAAAAATTTAGCGGCATCCAGTGGTGAGGTTGTGAATTGCAACCAATGGCTCAGTTCACTGCTCACCCCTCGCTTTTGAAAAGTATTAAGAAGCTATGGTAGCCGCCACAGGAAAAACATGAAATTGATGGAGACAACGTAGTAAAAAAAGGCGACTTCCAAGTAAGGGGACCCTCTGTGTATGTAGATAAAAACATCTCATTCTAAGATGATAAAAACATAACTGTTCATTATAAAAAGGTCTTTATACACCCCTGATAATATAGGTTTGTATATTATTTTGCATTTCTGTCAAGAGATCTTTCTAAAAATTACACATTGCACCTTTAAATGCAATCTGCAGCTTTATCGTTTATTGTAAAAAATATATAAAACTTTGCTATTTTATGGGTATTTTATTGCAATCTTACATATTGTGCAGTTAAGTTACCTTTAATAAAAGGAAAATTTGATTTGTCCTCCCTTTCTTGAGTAAATTTTGGATGAAGGGTGTTCAAGTGTACCCCCTGTGGAGCTCTGATATGCCTAAAAATTGACCTCCACACTGTATCTATTTTCCTTAATTTTACTTGTAATGAAAGAGCATAATTTATAATAAATGTGGTCCGTGTACCTTTTGATAGTTTGTTTTTCAACTTCAAATGAAGTAAGCAGAAACGAGAAAACGGCCCCTTTGTTCGTTTTTTCGTTTTTTACCGAAAGACGAAAAACGAGATTTCGGGTTGATTTTTCGTTTTTTTGTTTTTTGGTAAAAAACGAATAAACCACTCTAAAATTCGTTGTGACGTGTGGGCGGTCGCTAGACGCACCTCTCCGCCAATTGGTCAACCAAAATGTGAATATGTGACATCATCCGTTGTTCCTCAAGTCTGTTCAACAAAATAAAAGTCCTCCGCTGCTGTAGCAATAGGCTAATCTTTAAACTTTACAGGTCAGGTCTTAAATTGTGCTTTCTTCTCTGTAACTTAACGGGTTTCGGACCATTTTTTTTTCATAAATATTAATCTGCACCTGCATGGTTTTATTTTAGATATTTGGTGAAGCCGCGCTACCCTTTATAAACAGCGCAGATAGGATAGGGTTTCCCAAAAGCATCATAAGGCTAATTAGATCGTAAAAACACTTACGAAAATTAAGCATGGTTTTATTGTGGTAAAACTGTAGTAACCATGTTTTTGGTGAATGGATTACTATCAGCAAAACTATGGTTTTACTACACTAACCATGGTTTAGTTGTCAAAACCATGCTATTTTGTGGTTACCATGGTTTTACTACAGTAACCATGGTTTTTTAGTTTTAACTGTAGTAAAACCATGGAGTATTTTCGTAAGGGAACGATCGTACGAATCATCTTAGAATTTCCCAAAAGCTTCGTAACAAGCACTTGAAAATCATCGAAGATCTACGAGTGGTCTGGAGTAATCGTTAATTCTTAAGTGCATCGTAAGACAACAGAGTTACAAGGACACCTGCAGGACAACCAGCAAATTGCACTCCTGCAATGACGATAATGTAATGTTTTAAATGTAGGCTATATTTATTTATTGGGTTCTTATTTGTTTATTTTATATTAAATATATAATATATTTTATATTAAATATATAATATAATCTTATAAAAATTAAAAATTCAAATGAGAAATCAAATTTAAACGACAAAACATAAATTAATAAAGAAGTAAAACGTATTTTTTTTTTGTATTTTGGAAAAGTTGGTATTTTATATTAAATATTTATTATATTTAATATATTAAATAAAGATGCGAGCGATCGTTACGTGCATCTTTGGGAAACGCAAATGAACCACAAATGTTCGTTAAGTAGCTCGTAGAAAGCGCTCTTAAGTGCAATGTTCAACCAAGTGTAAATACGTAACTTTCTTCAGTTTTGGACAAGAGATAAAGTTTGATTTATATGACAGATATGAAAAGTTATTAAAAATACAATGTCATGTGGTAATTTTGTTGAAGTGATGATTTCGGTTTGTCTTCGGTTGATTTCTGTGTGCGCGCTTTTGTTTTTTAATAATGAACCACAAATCGCGTTCTTGTGAAGAGGAAATTATCTTATTTTTAATCTGTTTATTACAACTAAAATAATATTTTTTTGTTAAATTTTTACTTCATGAATGTAAAAGCAAGTAATTTGGTGGATGCTTCAACACAGTGCAACAGAAAGCTTTGGCACATTTTTGCCGGATTTATTTGTTTTATGAAGAATTGATGTTGAATCAAATCAATATTGGATTGATTCAATCTCTTACAGTACACGTGATTTAATAAACACACGATGATATTTGCTGTGTGGTGAATAACAAGATCTAACAGTAAATAATAATCAATATCTAAAAAATAGAGAAACTCAAAATAAGAGGACAGAATACGACAAGCAAGTTCTGCATAATGCATAAATGCTGATTGAGCTTCATGTTTCTTTATTGAGATAACGCGCATTGGCTTGGCTTATAATGATCGAGCTAAGCTCATTGCTGGTAAGAATGATGATAATTATTAAGACATTATTAATTAAATAGATTTGTAATAATTGTTCATTTATATTTATATCAATATTGAATGTTAGACCTATTTATAAAAATATATATAATAATAATTAATTAATAAATAAATATAATAATTTTAGATATATTTATTTTTATGTCTCTAATTTTAGTGTTAGCACCAACAAAAAAAAAACATGAATGAAAGATACATTTGCAAATTACATGGTACATTAACAAGCGGAATTCAAGCGGTACAATATTTGCCATGGCTATACTCATGAGTACTTTTTAAATGGCTTCTTTTTAGTCAAAGATTTGTATTTAGTACAGTCACACTGCATGTTTGGGAAGTTTGACAGTACTTTTCAGTCGTTAGATTTTTTTAGTATTCCCACTCATGCAAATATGACTATTGCACAAGTAGCCTATCTTTTTATATTTCTCCATAAACCTTCGAATACTAACAAAAAAATCTGCTATGATTTTCATAGTTTTGCAATACCAATACATAAAATTACATCCTAACCCAAACCCCAAATCTAACCCCAACACCAAGCAATAATTTAAAAATAAAATAAACAGGAAAAACAATACTTAAAATAACATTAAACATAAAGTCGTGCGAGCCGGGCGGGACACGAAAAACTATTTATAGAAATAAATGTGGTCACACGAAAAAAGCAGAAAAGCGTGTCCATGAATACGAATAAATATAAAATATTTCGTAATTATACCACATAATGCCTTGAGGTAGGGTTGCAACACCAACTGATAAGGAATATAATGAATAGTTTGACATTACTTATAAAATGTATTACAATAAATCTTTATAATCTTTTCTCGGGAAATTATGTTTTGAATGTTTTAGGTAGCCTAATTGGCTTCGTTTATTGACTATTTATTTATATATTTATTAAGGCATTCTAACATCTCTGAGTATATTCATGGCAAGAACCGGTTAATCTATACACAAGTTACAAGGTGATCTACACACAGTCGAGAACAATTTTGCAAAAATGTTTCTTATTTAGGCCTGTGTTTTATTGCTCTGAGTTTGGGAAATAGAATTTGTGGAATTATATGAAAAATATTAAAATATATTTCAATAATAAATATATAATATATACGTTTATTTAACATTTTTTGTTATTATTCGAAGGTTTATGGAGAAATATAAAAATGTTGGCCTACTCTCTATTATATCTGCAAGAGTCATGTTTGCAGGGGTGGAAATACTGAAAAATCTACTTACGTAAAAGCATTGTTACTTCCCAAACATGCGTGACTGGCCTCAATACAAATATGTGACTAAAAACAAGCCATTTTAGTCATGTACTCATACAGCCAGTAGCAAATATTGCACTGTGAATATTATTCTGCCTTGCTAAAAACTTGAGATCTGCCCGAAGCCGAATACGTTATATAGGCCTATATAATATAAAATAGATAAAGAGCTTAAATAGATTAAAAAATATTGAAATTTACAATTTTATGAGCAAAAATGTAAACTGTAGGCAGTTACTATAGACCTATTTCGACGAAATTGTTTTCATGAGGATGTCTTTAGAAATATGTATGCCTCCTTCGTGATAAATTTTAGCCAAGCCAATGCGGGTGATCTCCGACAATAAAGAAACGTGAAGCTCAATCAGGAGAAGTTCCCCCGCAGAACTGTTTCTGTCTGGATATTTTGAGTTTCTCTGTTTTTAGAAATTGATTATTTACTATGAGGTACTAATTATTTTCTTTGTGTGTTTATTAAATTTGTGTACTGTATAAGAGACGGTAAGATTCTGTACACATCAATTATTTATCTAATAAATAATTCCGGACAATCCTGTATTTTATGTGATATGTGGCAACGCTAGCTGTTGCTGCAGCATCCAAAAAACTTTTCACTTTTACCTCCATGATTTTAAGAAGTTTAAGAAAAGTTACTGTATTACACTTGGCTGAACATTTATCTACCTCCTCTAGTCGCCGCTGTATATGGGAAGCGCGCTTTACCAAACATCTAAAATAAAATAACATAATAACATTAAACAGTCCAGAAATAAATATTTATTCAAAACTTAGGTTACACAGAAGATAGCTCAATCTAGGACCTGTACATTTAACAGATCAGAAGGCTACAGCAGCGGAGGACTTTTATTTTGTTGAACAGACTTGAGGAACAACGGATGATGTCACATATTCACATTTTGGTTGACCAATTGGCGGAGAGGTGCGTCTAGCGACCGCCCACACGTCACAACGAATTTTAGAGTGGTTTATTCGTTTTTTACCAAAAAACAAAAAAACGAAAAATCAACCCGAAATCTCGTTTTTCGTCTTTCGGTAAAAAAACGAAAAAACGAACAAAGGGGCCGTTTTCTCGTTTCTGCTTACTTCATTTGAAGTTGAAAAACAAACTATCAAAAGGTACACGGACCCTGGAGCTACAAAAAATGTACGATATGTGGAAAATAATGTGTTGTTTGAACCATAAACCATGAAAACACATTGTATTATACCAAATGCACAAAATAACGTTGTTTTTTTGGCCATTAGAATCAAATTGGTGACCTTTAGGCCTGACTTTTTAAGCATCAGGCCACAACCCAAAGACAACAGTCATAGAATAAAACAAAGACAGCTCAGTTAGTTCTGAAAATAAGACTTTATTTATTTCTATTTTCTAGGGGGTTTAGCACATGTCAGTGATACGCCTCATGCTCATGAATCGCATGTTACTGTATCCCATCTCCCTGAAGCTCCTGTACTCTCCGGGCCTGAAGTATATCATCCTGCCTCTATATTGAGGCTGCTCATACATGAGCCAGTGACCCTCCATCACATGACAAGACTGGCAGTCGGACATATGGAAACGATCCATGATGTTATCACAGTCATCCATCAGCTCGTACATCTGTCCTCCGAAATTATCCCTCTCATAGATCTTCATTCTGAAAGATCCTCTGTACTGTAAAACAAAAAAAGTTAATTATTTACCAGCTTCACAGCAATAAAAACACATAAACTAATACAGCTAATACATTTGATGGCTTTGCTATTTCATGACCAAAAAAGCAAGCTTTAAAAAAATCAGAATAGCAAATGAGTCTCATACTGGAGGAATCATGCGGCAGGATCTGATATTGTCAAACATCATGCCCATGCTCATCATGCGCTGGATGTCATGGTACTCCCCCCTCCGCAGGAAAAACTGTTGGCCCATGAAGCCATTGCGCTCGTAGGCAACGAAACAACCGCTCTCCACCCTGATGGAGCCAACACGGCTCAGGTATGAAGAAATATCCGAGCAGTCATTCATGCACTCATAGTGGCGGCCCTGGAAGTTTCTGTCCTCGTAGAAGATGATCTGTTCATGGGATGAAAAAAGCCAATGATTTAAAATGAATAGCTCTGTTTTATTCCTAAATTGCATGAGCCATAGAAAGAGTTAGTCAAATACAAAATGTCGGCAGCTGCAGCTCGTTTCTATCTGATATTAATCTAATGTTTTTATTCTGAAGCACCATTACCTTGCCCATTGTGGTGGTGTTGGGTTTTCTCAGTGCTTCAGTTCACTGTACCAGCTGTACTTTGATGGCCTTTGCTTGTGGTTTTTATACTACAACCAGGGGCCCTCATTTCGTTGTTATTCAAATGTTTAAAGCTGATGAACAAGCACAATGACTTCTGCTGAACTGATACGGAAACAATGGTTTTCATCCATACATCTCTGGCAGCTTTTCGTGCATTGTGTTTTACAGTATAGGCAAAGCTTTAGTCACATCAAGAGCGAATGTTCTCTGACTATAACAACTGACATGATCATATTTAGAGGCAATGAAATAAATACACAATAGAAGCAAAAAAAAATCAAATGAAATAATTCCTAAAGAATCAATGGACAATTCGCCTGTGTTTATTTCTGACATGTATATAAATAATTTCTCAAATTTGTATAAAAAGCAGCAAAAACAAGCATAATTAAAACATTTACACATTTAATAAACAATTATTCTTATAATATATCTGGTCTTTAAATATATAACTAAGTTTTTATATTTAAATGTATTTATTATATTATTGGTAAGTGATCAAATCAATAAACATGTTATTCTGACTGCATTGCAAAGCAAAAATGTTCATTGTCCACATGCACCACAAAAAAGGATTTTAAAATGTCCACCAAGAACGAGTTTTTACTGGTTTACCTAAAAGTTGTCACTTATTAACCATTACCGTCACCAACATTATCAACATGACTTAAAGTTATTACACTTTAAATCATAATTAAAGTACAAGTGTTCTCCTCAAATGTTTTCCATTTGTTTATGATTTAGGTCAGGATATTAAGACTATTTACCATTCACATAAATTCTGATAATAACACAATTACAAAAATGCTAAACTTTCATTATCATTATTAAAGGAAAACACAGCCATTTTGAAAATATTTTACTATGTTCTTACCTCAACTTAGATGAATTAATACATACCTATCTTTTGTCAATGTGTGCACTTTTAATCTTTGTAAAGCACGTCGTGAATGCGTTAGCATTTAGCCTATAGCCCCATTCATTCCTTAGGATCCAAACAGAGATGAATTTAGAAGCCACTAAACACTTCCATGTTTCCCTATTTAAAAACTGTTACATGAGTAGTTACACGAGTAAGTATGATTGCACAAAATAAAACTTTTGTTTGGAGCCATAGGAATGAATGGGGCTAGGCTAAATGCTAACACATTCAAGAAGTGCTGTACAAAGATTAAAACTGCACGCATTGAAGAAGATAGGTATGTATTAATTCATCTGAGTTGAGGTAAAAACATAGTAAAGTATTGATAAACTGTGGTGTTTTCCTTTAAGAGAACAGTGCATGTGCCTCCAAATGTCAAATGGGAGCTAATAAATAAACAGCCATTGTAACCAAATAATACATTTAAATGAATTTCACTTAATGCTATTAATGTATAATTTTATTATTCTTTTTTTAAATTGAAACAGAAAATTTTCAGTACAGCTCAGAAAAGAGTTAATTCAATTGACCTGTTAGATAACAATTTACATAATCAAATCAAAAAATGTGGTCAGAAAATGGTCCCTAGCTGTCACTGGTACACCTTTGCACCTAAAAAGTTCATATTAGTACCTCAGGACATATTGTCTTAAAGATTGCATATTAGTACCTCAAAGGTACATTCTTAAAAGTACTTAACAGCTTAGGCCCATTTTTTGACCATTTTTGTGACAATGTAGCATTTAGTTGTACCTTTGCAAAATAGTGGTTTAACAGTATGTTAAAAATGTTCTTATTATTTCTTTTTATTAATACAATATACATAATTATCCTCATTTTTCAGTTTATTTTAGTCAAGTGTTTATTAATTATGCAAGCAGTTGTTATAAGGTTTGAATCCTCAGCAATATCAACAATATGATCATATTTTCATCTTTCATCGCCTTATGATTTCAAACCCATGCATGTCAATGTATAAAGTGTTGCTATTCAAAATGCTACAGATACAATATGAATGCTAATATTTTAATTTTACATTAAGTCATTTAAAAAAAGTGAACCATTGAGGTTTCCTATGAATAGCAAAAATTATGTTATAAGGGACAATGATGCAAAATACTGTTTTCTTTTTTATTAACTTTTTTATTTATGTACATTATATCAAATGTTTATAAACAGTTGCTTATAAACAGAAAATGAACAGTTCATATAAATAAGTATAAGAAAATGGCTAATAATCGGTGACTCGTCTGAAGGAGCCCACAATGGCACAGGTCGCACTCCAGTCTCGGTATCTCCTGTATTCTCCAGGTTTCAGGAAGTACTGCCTTCCTTTGTAGTTGGGATATTCATAGAAGATCCAGTTTCCATTCATCACATTACAGGAGTACACATGCCGATGATGGAAACGATCAGACACACAAGGGCAGTCATCCATGAACTCCATCATGTGACCTCCATAGTCGGCCTTCTCATAGATCTTCAGTCTGTATGAACCTCTGTACTGTTAATATCAAAATGCAAAGGACATATTTAAGACAAAAGTAACCATGAGCGTTAAGTATATATAGCCAACATATTTAGGGAACCTCACCATTGGAATTATTCGACAGGATCGAACAGAACTACTGAAGCCCATCCATCTCTGGTAGTCGGGATACTCGCCTCTTTTCATATAATACTGGTTGCCCATATAATTTGGACGCTCATAGATCATAAAGCAGCCACTCTCCACTCTGATGGAGTTACAGCGGCTGAAGTAAGTGTGCAGGTCTGTGCAGTCATTGCTGCACTCATAACTACGACCTTGAAAATTTTTGTCTTCGTAAAAAATTATCTGTAAAATAAAGCAAAATTAACATTTTCTTTCAAATTTCCTAATGCAGAGATTAGGAGAAAATTGATTTGAAGCTTGCATCTGATGTGAGCATACGTAGGGGAGGTGCAACACAATGTGCATGTAGTAATGGTGCCAAAAAATCCTACCTTGCCCATGGTCTCCATTGGAGAGATTCTATACGCTTCCCATGTTTTTATACTGCCTCTTGACAAACAAAGTATTGTTATTCAAATGAACACATAGGATGTCAGGGTATTGGCACATGTAAAACTTTTTGTTAGAACACAATATTGGGTTCAAAAATATGGATTTTACTTGAAAAAGTTTCAATAATTACACAGTTGGTGTTTTCTCTTGCATGGAGCAGGGAAAGGACTGGTATGGTTACCACACATTGAATGCACAATGCACACAGAACAATATGGAACATCCATGTCCCATCAAAGATGCTTTTAGATGGAGCAGATACTCTTTCTCAACAGCCTTTCAAAAGCAAACATTATCTCTGAAGATCAACAAAAGACATATCATTAATTTAACTTGATTTAAGTGATACATCATAGAAAAAAACAATACTAGTTACATTTTAGTTTTTTGCAGCTTTTAGTCAGGCAGTTTCAGTAGCATCAAAAACATAAACAAACAGCTTTTGGGCCCAAATTTAACTTCTGGTAGACTCCCGCATAGAATCAATGACAACTGAGTCCTTCTTGTGTAGATTATTTTTGATAAAAAGCTAAATAATTAACCAGTAAATTACTTTCAAATCATAGCTAAATCATTTCAATCATTACACCGAGTTAATGTTACTGTATAAATTAATGTATGCAATGTGAGCAACAGATCCTTAAATTCTTGCCTTGCTGCCAAGTCTGTACAATGCTGATCCACTGTCTCCCCTCTTCTTTTGGAAACTGAAATTTTTTTATTTTCCACAAGGTATTTGTTCCAGAGGTCAGTTTAGTCCCTAGCCATACCGATAAACAAGCACAGACCGGATCTTAACTTCAGGCCAGGCACATAAACGCAGCAACTCATGTACGTATGATGATGTCGTCTATAGAATAAAGGCATAGACTAGTGTAATATATAAACATGCTAAATATCAAACGTGCCCAGTCAGTAGATTTATATTGGTATGTAAACAGGGGTGCATGCACCAATTTTTTTGAAGAGAAAATTTCAGAAATTTGTGCATAGACATCAAACGAAATATTATAGAGCTTTCAGTATTTTCTGGCACTTACAAGTGTTTACTAACTTTTATATCAAATAGGTATTCAATTGGAATAATGAAATATTGGCATCATATTTACATCTGAGACGGCATGTTTTGTTTATTTATGTTTTGTTTAATGACTTGTTTAATTGTGTCATTAATGCATTTTGCAAAACCACTGCATCCTATGAAATGAATGTAATTTAAATCCATATAAACAATGAAAATTACATAAGCTATAACCACGTAGTTGATTTTAATGTTCAATAATGATTTAAAAAAATATGTTTAGATAAAATTATTTGAGGAACACATTACTGCATCAAATTTTACCTCATATGTGAGCATGTGTGATTTCGTGCCCCTGTGAACTAGAAATCTCTACTAATATAACGCTGAGACGGGCACATTTGAAACCATACATTTTCTACACAGAGGAGGTTAACTGAACATTACCGTACTGAAGTTTGGAAATGTTGTGAGCATTTCTTATACATTTTAATTCCTCAGATAGCCAAATGCAGCAGCAACAGCAAAGCTCATGAGCGCGCTCAGAAGCTGATGACGTCTGCGACTGCGCTGACTGCAGCGCCTGCCGCCAGAATAAAGTAATGTAACATGATCAAAACGGCAAAAATCTCTGAAAAGTGACAAGGATGCAGCACAGAATTGATAATATTGTGCATATTAAACAGATTAAAAGACAAGTAACAGATTAATGGACGCTTCTTTGATTTTGAGGTTTCATGTAAATCCCTTTGACTCAAAAACCCGAGGGGGCACGTACACCCCCTCAGTTTAATGGGCATGAAGCCTCTGTATGTAAAAACAAAAGTAATTTAAAAGAAAAAAATAATCAGACAAATTGCCCAACCATGCAAATCCTTTATGTTTTACTTTTTAAAGGAAAACGTATTTAGTTGAGGCAGAAAAAAATCTTTATTAGTTAATCAGTAAAGATAATCATATTTGCCATACTGAATAGATAGAAAAACAAGCAGAACATACCATGTAATTTGATATTCCTAAAAGCAGTGATTTAACTGTACAGAGCTGTACGGTACAGTTATGGGTAAAATGCAGAGTCACAAGGCATTCATAAATCATTTCAGTAGTTTTTTTTAGTTTACTGCTTAGTTAATTTGTCCTATGTACAGTTAACAGTAAGGTAATAACTTACTTTCACTTAATCCAGATTCATTTGACAAATATAATTTTTTTCTTATTTTCTCCATCTCCATCATGAAATCTGATCACTGAATTTATAACTTCTATATATTTTGATGATATGGCATTTCATGTAGCACAATCACATTAATTTCTCTGTGGGCAATGTGCCTTTAAATAGCAGGGCTTCTTTTGTTTTGAACAGTGATTGTATTGATAAATCTACCTACTGAACAATGGGGACCGTTAAGTCCAGATGGAGCTTCATTGTTCAGCTGTATAATTAGATAGTTTTTACTCACTTTTTCTCTAAAGAATATTTCAGTGAAGGTTTTTCAGTCTAGTAACCAAGTTTGCAATAGAAAATGTCACTGATAGGTCACAAGAGAAATGTATTATTTATTACATAAGATTACGGAATGATCACTTTTAAATTCCAAAAGTTTGTGACCTGTAAGTTTATGTGTGTACAATTTTAATGTGTGGTATCATTTATTCATCATTGAAACAGAAAAACAGCTAAACAAGCAAATGTTTAGTCAGAAGAATTTATTTCACAATGCGTGTCCTGCAATTATGTGATCTAGGTTAAGGTGTTGATTCTTCTGAGGGATCCAATTCTTGGGACAGTTCCTCCCCAATCACTGTACCTCCTGTATTCACCTGGTCCAAGGTAGTACATTCGTCCCCTGTAGTTGGGCTGCTCATATAAAAGCCAGTGGCCATCCATCACGTGACAGGACTGGATGTCAGACGTGTGGAAGCGGTCCATGATGTTAGGGCAGTCTTCTGTTAGCTCTACCATCTGACCTGCCATATCAGCCCGCTCATATAGTCTCATCCTATGAATGCCATTGTACTGCAAGAAAACATTTGGTATATAATGAACAACATAAGCAAATAGTAATGCTTTCATTTTAGAATGTCATAAACTTTATATTAAATATATAGTGTGAGTCAAAAGCAAATGAATGCAATTCGAAAGCAATTCGAAAGTTAAAAAAAGAAATGTATTATCTTTAAAATATGCAAAATAGGAAACTGCTGAATTACAATATCAAATTTCCCTCACCATGGGGATCATGCGGCACGATCTGATACAGTTACTGAAACCAATCACACGCTGACAGTCAGAATAGTCGCCCCTCTGCAGGAAGTACTGCTGCCCCGTGTAATTTGGATGTTCATACACCATAAAGCACCCACTCTCTACCCTAATGGAGTGGCATTGGGTAAAGTAGGGCTGCAGATCTGCGGAGTCACTGCTGCATTCGTGATGGCGGCCCTGAAAATTCCTTTCCTCATAGAAGATGATCTAATAAAGAGATAAAAGATACATGGTATGTAGTATATCTGGTAGTTTAGTAATAGCAATAGCAATGCAATAATGCATTATTGTGAACAGAAATGTAAAAACTTAACTGATGGCAGTAGTTAATGACAGATGCCATCTTACCTTTCCGACAGTCATGGTGTCACCTGCCAGGCTATCTATTGCTCGGCACAGGCATCCAGTATCACTGTCTTTTATAAAACCTAGGAGCAGCTGTGTGATTGCACAGCATAAAGTATTGTCATTCAAATAAATGTAGCACAGGGAGAATTAGGGCGGATGAAAAAATCTGGCTACGTTCGGCTTTGGCCCTGGTGCAGTTTTTCCATATTCATCAAAATGCACAGGACCCCACAGGAACCTCTCTAGCAGGCTGAAGCTTCAACATGCCTGCCATCAGCACAACTCATCAATGGAAATGCACAAGATCTTGCACTAAATCTCTGTAAAAACTAAAATGTAAAATCAATTGAAATGTGTTTTTGGAACGAATGAACAACATGTACATAATTCTTTTAATACATTTATTTGACATTTTGAACCTATATTACAAAACGGAAAGTACAGTTTATAATTTATTTGTTTATGATAAGGCAAGTATAAATGCAAACACATTTTATGGAAAATATTTTCCAATATAAATTATATTTTTCTTTTAAAAAAAATAATTCTTGGACATCATCCAGATTCTTCCGGGTTTTTCAAATATTAACTTTTTTTTAACTACAGAGCCACGCCCAGTTTTTAATGAGTATATATATATATATATATATATATATATATATATATATATATATATATATATATATATATATATATATATATATATATATATATAATGATAGTTAACTAATCCAGAATTCGTTTGATGGAACCCACCCGGGCACTCTTTGCTCCCCATTCAGTGAATCTTGTGTATTCTCCAGGCCTTATGAGGTACATCCTACCTCTGTAGTTGGAATGTTCATAGAAGAGCCAGTTTCCACTAATGACTTTGCAGGAGAATATGTTGTTTGTATGAAACATGTCCATCATATTTGGGCAGTCCTTTACAAGATCCTTTATTTGACCTCCATATTCAATTCTTTCAAAAAGCTTAATTTCATGTAGAGATTCATGTGTCTGATTAACAGAAATAAGAAATATTTAAAACACTTTTCACTCATTTGTGTGCTAGAGTTGTAAAAAGCATAAAGTATAATCACCATGGGAATTACACGGCAGGAGCAGACAGAGTCATTTTTGCCCAACCAGCAGTCATACACTGGATACTGTCCTTTTCTGAGCAGATATTGCTGGCCTTTGTAATGTGGTTGTTCATAGACCATGAAGCATCCGCTCTCCACACTGATGGAGTTACAGCGGTTAACATAGCTGAGCATATCTCCACAATCACCACTGCATTCATACTGAGGACCTTCAAAATTCTTGTCTTCATAGAAAACAATCTATTATATACAAAAGTAATAGCTATTAATTTCATAGTGAAAACCTTTTGCAAAACCAATGCAAATATTTTGATTCTTTATGTACAGCATTTGATTGCTCTCATTGTGTTTATTTACCTTTCCCATTTTCAGTCCAGGTGTCATGCAAGTGCAGCACTGCTTGAGAACACATACTGTATATATAGTGGACATAAAGTGCCTACACTGTGCATTTGTCAGTCATATTATAATTGTGCATTCATATTATAATTGCAAGAAAGCCTTTTTAAAATGTTTTGTTTTTATTGTTCTTTAAAAAAAAAAAAAACACAGTGCTGTGCAAAAGTCTTAGGCCACCATCACCAGTTTTGTTGTTTTAGCAAAGTGTCCATCCATATTTATTTTTCACTCTTTTTATTAAGATACAAACAGAAGATACAGGAAATATGTACACAAAATTAAAAACAAAACAATTTTCAGAACTTAATGTCTTCTTCAGGCATCGGTCAGTATTTAGTGTGACCTCTCTTGGCATGAAACACATCTTGAGCTTTTTGACTATCTTGAATAAAGTCCTGAAGTCATTCGATTAGAATTAGAAATTAAGATTTAAATTCATTTAGGTTTAAGAGATCCTGCAGCTGCCTGCTATTGCTCAAGTAGAAGGGGAGTTTACCCTAAATACTTCACACTTCAGCTTATACTTTTATACTGTTTTAATACTACATACATGCATTTCCTGTATTGTCTGGTTGCATTCTATTAAAGAGACTGAGAAATCATTACTATACCATTGCAAAAACAACGCATCTAATGGTAGCATGGTGGCCTAAGAGTTTTGCACAGTACTGTATATTTTTGATTAATTGCATTTTTCTCTGTAAAATAGTTAATGTTGCATTTACATTTTTTAAGTTTAATCAGCTTGAATTTAAAATTAATTTAAACTTTCTAGACTAGTAAGGAGTTATTGGTTGAATTAGCTTAAGTTATTTCAACTTTCGTTTTATAACTTATAGCAACTCCTCACAAAAGTTCAAGAAAGTTCAAATTGATTGTAATTTCAAGTTGAATAAACTTAAAAATGTAAGGAATTGTACATTGTACCATTGCTTCTATTCTGTAAAATATGGATAACAAAACTGTGTAAAAGTTTGCGATGTAATAAACAGAAAATATTAAAATTGAATAACTGTCATAATCATTAAGCATTATGCTTAAATGTTGCATTCATACAATTATATACACACATAAAGGTGCTTAAAAGGTTTTTCACAGCAATGCCACAGAAGAACCATTTTTGATTTCACAAAGAACCATTCAGTCAAAGGTTCTTAGAAGAACCATTTCTTTAATACATTTTTATAATCTAAAGAACCTTTTTTCACTACAAAAAATATTTTTTGAAACCTTCAGATGGGTCTTTATGGAACCATTAAAAAAAAAATTTATATGGCATCGTACAGCACCATATAACTCATCAAGATTACCAAATTATTATTGTATGAAATGTAAATATATTTTATTAGATTTATTATTTAATATATTATGCTTGTAGCAGTGGCGCAGTGGCTCATTGGGTAGCATTGTTGCCTCACAGTAAGAAGGTCCTCAGGTTTGAGTCTTGAATGGGTCAGGAGGCATTTCTGCCTGGAGTTTACATGCTCTCCCTGTGTCCCAGCGTAGGTTTACTTTGGATACTCTGTTATTTTCCTCCCACAGTCCAAATACATGCAGGTTAGGTGAGATGACAAATTGTCCTTTGCCAACTTGTGTACACATTAACTTGTGTGTAGATTAACCGTGTCTCGCCATGAATATAGCCATAGATGCTGGAATAAGATATATATTTCGATCTGGCTTGACAATAAAAGAGTTAGGGGAAATAATTGTATTTATTCTCATTATATCCTGTATTTACTGTTTTCTATTAACAAACTATTAAATATCTGGAGCTACCTGAGACAATCTGGGTTTAGGTGCTAGGGTTTGGCCCTACAATGCGTCACAAGCCCAGAGCCTGAACTATTTAAATTTCTGTTTTAATGATTATCTTAACTTTTATAATTATATGAACGTTGCATTAAACAAAAGGAATTTTATGATGACATATAAGATGTGTTTTTCTTCACTTCTATCTGTTTATAATTCATTACCATAAGTAAGTTCAAACTCACATTACAAGCAGAGAGACTACTCAACACGTTTTAATGAAAGAAAATGTTTAACTTGTTTTATTGTTTTATTTAGCTCTCTGAACACCGAGAAGTAATCTGACAGCCTGTAGCAAGTGTCTTCATGCAGTGACCCCTCCATATAGAGAGAGCAAGAACAAAACTGAATACACTTGAGCACAGACATCATTTTATTAAGTGTGTAATAAATTGCATACAGAAGACTTTTCACAAGGATTCCTTCTTTAGAGATCCATCACCCGTCTGATGGAGCCCATCCTGGAACTCATTCCACCCCAATCGCTGTACCTCTTGTACTCGCCAGGTCTCAGATAGAAGTGCCTGCCTGTGTAGTTGGGCTGCTCATACATAAGCCAATGACCGTCCATTACATGGCAGGACTGGAAGTCAGACATGTGGAATCGGTCCATGAGGTTGGGGCAATCATCCATGAGCTCCATCATCCGGCCACCCATGTCAGAACGTTCATACAGCCTCATTCTGAAGGAACCACGATGCTGATGGGTAAGAAGAAGGAGATAAAACAGAAAGTTTATGGTGACTGATTCATTTCATTCAATCAAAACAAGAATATAAGTGTTGGTCTTTACCACAGGGATCATACGACAGGATCGGATGCAATCGCTCATTTCCATCATACTCATGTAATCGGGGTAGTCGCCCCTCTTCAGAAAGTACTGGTGGCCCTTGTAGTTGGGCCGGTCGTAGACCATGAAGTAGCCACTTTCGACCCTAATAGAGTGACAGCGGTTAAAATACGAATGGAGGTCAGGACAGTCACTCATGCACTCATGGTAACGGCCACCAAAGTTTCTATCCTCGTAGAAGATAATCTGGAGAAAGGTAAAACAAAAGCAGTATTTCAATAAGCAATGCATTAATCATTTACAAAAAATTTTATGAATATTAAGGTATTACCATCTATACAGACCTTTCCCATGTTTGAAAGAGGTATAAACTTTTTCCTGTGTGAGTGCCAAGCAGACCTGAACTATACATATATATCCAAAAGGACAATGGTACAAAGGTTTGTGTTGTTATTTAAATCAAAGTGTTAATATGTCAGCAGAAACTATACAGAAATATTCAAACATGACCATCTGTTCACCCTGAACAATCACTAATGTCTCTTCCAGCACAAGCTGCTCTATTGAAAGATGCTGAAAGGTCAGGGGAAACAATACAAGCGCACAATTGAATAGTTTTGTCTTCTGGAAATGTTAAATACCTATAGTATAAAGGTTGTAGTGTATTTTTACTGGAAGTAACAGTAGTGTAGAATGGTGCAAAATAAGGCACCACCAAAAAAATCAAGCTTTGGTAATAACTCACCCGAGTAGAAAAATACCAACTTGCCATGTGCTTAGTATTCCTGTTGCTCAGCTGATAGAGCATTGCATTAGCAGCGCTTAAAGTTGTGGGTTTAATTCCCTGGGAACACACAGTCTGAAATACTGATTTAAAAATCTAAAAAGCAAGTCACTTTGGTGTTCGTCAAATCCATAAATATACTTTAAAGCAGCCAATAGTTGGGGTCAGAATGTTTATTACAATTTGCCACAACCAATGATGGCCCATATACAGCTTACTGTAACTTGCTGTATTCCTACAACACAATTTATATTATATACAGCAGTTGTTCTCAAACTTTTTCCGTGTTCCGAATTCATGATAAATGAATGTATTTTATAAAATGTCATAAAACTGGGGCCCCCCTGGCACCATCTGGCCCCCAGTTTGAGAACCACTGATATACAGTATTATATAGGTAATGCATACATTTATTTTGCATTACCTATATAAGGGGACACAGTAATGTTTTAGGGATGTGAATATATCCAGCATGCAACAGGGGTTTGTGTTTGCATATGGGTAGCATCTTATTATCTTAAATAAGAATAAATAAACAAATATAAATGCCTACACGGCATGTGGTTTTGTGACATTTTCTTGACAAGCAAATTCCAGAAAAGGCACAAATGTTAAAAAAATCTGTGATTCTGCAAAAGGAGCCATTGGTGGCACATAGCATCCCAGTTGTTGAACTTGCAATACTTTCTATTAAAGATCGCGCACTTATTTTGTATATTTGATATAATACAATGTGTACGTGTGGTTTATCAGTTTTTGTTATTGTTGCAGGCAAAAATCCTTGATCTTGCGGCACGTTTTCTTAAAAAATGCAATGGAATATGCAGGATATTTATCCAATTTTATGCAATGAAATTGCGGGAACTTACAAAAACTTCAGCTTTTCACTTCGCGTAATTACGTCACTTCAAAACGGTCCCATAGCAACA